>NC_087580.1:62928128-63231158 GCF_036250125.1 Pseudopipra pipra | reverse complement strand
TGGAGCATCATGCTAAAGAAGACTGTGAATAGGGTAGGAGCGAGAACGCAGCCTTGTTTTACACCATTCTTAATTAAAAAGGGTTCAGAAAGTGCATTGCCATATCTGACTTGGCCGTACTGATCCTCGTGCAGTGAGATGATCATTTTAAGGAACTTGGGGGGACAACCTAAACGTTCCAAAATCTGCCACAGACCTTTTCTGCTCACAGTATCGAAAGCCTTGGTGAGGTCAGCAAAGGTTACATAGAGACCTTTGTTCTGTTCCCTACATTTCTCTTGCAGTTGTCTGAGAACGAATACCATGTCTGTTGTGCTCCTGTTGGCTCTGAAACCACACTGACTTTCAGGAAGGATTCCTTCTGCTATATCGGGTATTAGTCTGTTCAAGAGTATTCTAGCCAGGATTTTGCCAGCAATGGAGAGCAGAGTAATACCACGGTAGTTTGAGCAGTCAGATTTAATTCCTTTCTTCTTATACAGAGTGATGATGACTGCATCACGAAGGTCTGATGGTAGTTCGCCGAGTTCCCAACAGCGCACCACAAACTCGTGAAATTTGGTGTGGAGTGCAAGGCCCCCATATTTCCAGACTTCAGGTGGAATTCCATCAACCCCAGCTGCCTTGCCGATTTTCACCTGCTGTATGGCCTTGAGGGTTTCTCCTAAAGTGGGGGCAGTATCCAATTCATACTTCACCGGTTGTTGTGTGATGGACTGAATTGTTGAGTCTTGGACTACACGGTTAGTACTGAAAAGAGTCTGAAAGTGTTCAGACCATCGATTCAGAATGGAGGTTTTATCTGTCAGAAGCGTTTGACCATCAGCGCTGAGTAGAGGGCTTTGTACCTGGTATGTAGGCCCGTATGCTGTTTTCAAGGCCTCATAGAAACCTTTGTGATTACCTGTATCCGCGCATAATTGAGTTTTTTCAGCTAGATCGGTCCACCACTTGTTCTGGATGTCACGGAGTTTCTGTTGGAGCTTGCTGCATGCGAGACGAAAGGCTGTTTTTCTTGCATGACAGGATGGCAGTGCAAGGTGTGCTTGGTGGGCGGTTCTCTTCTTCCTCAGCAGTTCCTGGATTTCTTGATTGTTTTCGTCAAACCAGTCCTTGTTCTTCTTGAGGGAGAACCCTAAGGATTCTTTGGAGGATTGCAGGATGCTGTTTTTAATATGGTGCCAAATTGTTTCAGGAGAGGAATCTGCAGAATCTGTGGAATGGTTTTCAAGCCTAGTTTGAAGGTTTGCCTGGAATCTGTCTCTAACTGTGGCTGATTGGAGATTGTTAACTTGGAGTCTCCTCCTTGGGATACTGCCCCTTTTAGGTTTGAATTTGAGATTGAAGTTGAGTTTACAGCGCACAAGCCGATGGTCTGTTTGGCATTCTGCACTGGGCATCACACGGGTATGGAGGACATCGCGAACATCTCTCCGTCGCACCAGGACATAGTTGATGAGGTGCCAGTGCTTAGATCTGGGGTGCATCCAGGTTGTCTTCTGTCGTGGTTTGGACCTTGTTTTCCCCCAGAGGCTAAGAGAAGTGGTAGACCCCAAGGGGTGGAAACCCTTGGAAGTTTTGAAGTTCTGCCCAATGGGCGCTCCTGCAGAAATGTAAACATATCACAACCAGACCGGAAGAGAAGAGTTGTAGTTTTTGATTGTTGTAGAAGTGGTGGTCATGTTGTGAGCCACGAGGTAGGGGCTCTGTGCCCCTTGGGGCCTCTGGCCCCCTCCCAGCCCCTGGCTGGGGGGCTGCAAGGACCTGGAACAGCATAAAGCTGGGCTAGGTGCCTGTAGTTATGCTGGGAGATGTTTTTCTCCATGGGCGCAGAACAGCAGCAGGCACTGACCAGAGAAACGGTGGCAGAGAGCCAGGACTGATAAGGACCTGAACTGAAGGAGCAGCAGAAACAACATGCAGCACCGGAGAGAAGACTCCTGGAAAGGGAGTAGAAAGAGAGCCAGCAGCTGAGAGATAGAGTTCTTGGGGGTAAGATTGTACCAGACCCCCCAAAACTCCTTTGAGACCTCCTGGAAGGAGGAAGATGATGGACTCTTACTTGAAAGAGCCTTGGAGTGCTACAGCACTTACAGAGAGGAGCTAAGAAGCTCAAAGGCGTCCTGAAGCTGGACCAGGACAGCCAAAGGAATGTGGAGGAGGGCTTCGCCCCCCCCCGCTGCCTGGAGACAGAGCACGGAGCTCTGCAAACGGGAATTTGAATCCCCTGAGGAAGGGACTTTCACGAAGATGCCCCTGCATTTCGTGATATGCCTGTGGTGATGCGAGTCTTGTCCCTGCTGGCAGTCCACAGGTGAGGCCTTCGCTTGGACTGAAGGAGAGCCGAGGGGCTTGGAGACCCCCTTGTGTATGTTGAACAGAGATCCAGCTACAACAACCCAGTTACTGCTGCATGGAGGACAGAAGAGGAGCTGCTGCTTAAGGACTGGAAGGGATCTGTCCTTCTTTCCCTCCTGGACTTTTATTTGGAGGGGAGAAGAGATCTGATCATTGTAAATACTATATGTCATGGTAGAGATAGTTGCAATCGTGTGTATAATGTGATATGGTATTTATTTGTACAGTCATTGTAATATATTCCCTTTCCCCCACTTTGAGTCTGGTGTGTTTTGTCTGGAAAAACCCATCTCACATTAGGTTGAGATGTGGGAGGGGGGAATGGAGCTAGGGAATTGGATTTCGGGACTATCTCAAACCATGACACTTCAGACTGTCTTTCTGCTGAAAGATAGTATTAGTGATGGTGAGCTGTTGCTCTGCACAGAATTCTAGCAGGAGTCGACCATTATCATTGCAGTTTCCAACACCATGCTTGCCTAATATTCCTTTCCAGGAGTCAAAATTCTTGCCAACTCTGGCGTTGAAATCACCAAGGATAATGATCTTATCATCTGCAGGCACCTTTTGGGTAAGGTAGCGCAGGTCAGCGTAAAATTTATCTTTTTCGGCAGGGTCAGCTTGGAGAGTTGGGGCGTATATGCTAAAGAGGACAACGTGTCGGTTGCTGTGGAATGGAAGGCGAAGGGAGATAAAGCGGTCAGAGTGACCAGTGGGTAGATTTTCGAGTTTGGGAAGAATAGAATTTTTGATCATGAAGCCGACACCTGAGAGATGTTTTTCGGTTCTGGGCTTCCCTGACCAAAAGAGTGTGTTATCGGCACCATGTTCTCTGAGGCTTCCTTCCTCGTGAAGGCGAACTTCACTGAGGGCAGCAATGTCGATGTTGAGACGAGTCAGTTCATGAGCAATTAGGGCAGAACGTCGCTCAGGACGACCACTATCCGCAGAATCGAGCATGGTTCTGATGTTCCAACATGCTAGAGTTAATTTAGGTACACCTTTGGAGGCAGGTGCGTGCCTTTGTCTTTTGATCTTTGTGCGACCGCATTGGAAGAAGATGTCCGTTGGCCTGCGGTTAACCAACCGGGTGAAAGTGGAGATGAGCTTTGTTTAGGTCACCTTTTCTAGGCCCCTCTCCGAGTGGAGCAAGCAGTGCTGTCCTTGGAAAGGCTGCTTGGTCGTTCAGGGTGCTGCCCCAAGAGACTGTCATCTCTGGTCAGTCTCAAATGACCAATATCCTGAACCGCCTGCATGCAGGGTTGAGTCTGCGGATGCCAGTGCATCTTTCACCTGCCGTTTCGACCCTCGCCCGTCGCTACAGGACTTTTTGCATGTGGGTAAAGCCTTCAAGCCTGTGCAATGGATTTTTAGGTGAGATACAGTCTGCGTGGAACTGAACCCACCCTTTAATCCTGAGGTTCATCTGCCAGGGCCGAGCGAGCTTGGACGGTGGCAGCGAGATCCTCGGGACGTAGGTTTGATTAGAGTGACCTTCTCTTAGATGGATGGCCTTGCAGGGCTAAGCGAGCTCCATCTGCCCGGGTTTGAGATTAGAGTTGTCCTTCTCCTAGGATGACTGCCAGAAGGCTAACGAGCTCATCCTGCCCACGGATGTACTGTATCTGACCCTACGGTTTTGACCTGTCTGGCATGGGTGACCCTACCCAAGACATGTACCATTGCCAACATAGCTCGCAACCACACAGGGGCACACAGGCTACGTTCCTGTTAGAACGGTTTGGGCAAGTCTGTCATTTCCTGCTTTACTATCACCTATTTATAAACAATCATAAGGAGATACCCAGGAACAGCCCTTTGTCCTGCCCACCCTTTCAGGACGTAACAGAGCAAAGCAAACATATCCGGAACATGCCAAGCCTGAGCAATAGCAGCAGGTGAGTCAAAGACAGACAAACAAACCGACCCACCGTTCTGGCCCTTGTACACATCCAAGGCTGTAGTGCTTATCGAGGCTCCAGCTTGGCTGGGACCCCAATCACTCTAGAGGAACCCCACTATTCTCCTTGACCAAAACCTTCCTCCACTGTATTACCATGTATCTGCAGGTGCACTGCACACCTGTGATACTTCATACAGGAGTGCCCTGCTCTCCCTCCCGTCAATCAGAAGACCCCCATGGCCTGCTCAATGCTCGTCCCCTCTCTTTCCCACCCCCTTCCGCTGTACCCCCCTCCACCTTCCCCCTCAAACCTGAAACGGCAAACCTCTGTGTGCTCCGAAGCTGCTCTCTCCTCCTCCATGGGTGTGCAGTAACTGCTGGCAATGCTCCCCCACCTTCTCTCTCCCCTCCCCTGCTGCGACTGCACCTTGGGATTAAACTGGGAGGGACCTACAGACCCCCCCCTCCCCCCGGGACAGAGAAGAGACCCCGTCTGTCCCAGGAGCTAAGCCTCTGCATGTAGCCCACCTACAGACCCCGCACCCCCCCCGGGACAGGGAAGGGACCCAGGAGCTAAAACCTCAGCATGCAGCCCACCTACAGACCCCGCCCCCCCCCCGGGATGGAGAAGAGGCCTCGTCTATAACATATTTATATATTCCTACCGACTCTGTGGTTATTATGAGATTATAGACAATGTCTTTCATTGACTTCTGCGGACTGCTTTCCATCCTGACACGTTTGTTGCAAATCTTATACAGTGTCATTAATTAAGGAAAAAGGGAAAGGAGATTTGACTGTTTCTGTTTTTCTCTTCTCATTAAAGTACTTCTTTGTCTGTTGTGAATTATTCCACCTTCTCTTTTAGCAAGGGCTAACAGCTCTACAAAAGCATATATATGCTTTCCTGATGTCTTGATCATGATTAAAAAAATCAATATTTTACATTTGAAATTTTTTTTTTTTAATAGGAGAGGTGTATTTCTTAGTCTTATATATAAAAATATATCTAACATATATTTTTTAATTCAAAATTGATTATTCAGGTTTTTTTCTGTCTTACATAACCTTTATTTTTGTTTTTATTTTATCATTTCCAAATGCAGATTGGAAAGAAAGCAAAAGAATAATGGGAAAAGAAAAACATAAAGAAAGTGGATAATAATGAAAAAAGTGCACAAGCTAAGGAAAATTAAGAGAAGAGTATATCTGTAACAGGCTATAATCAATGAAAGAAAAAAAAAACCACATGAGAAAAAAGCAATGTATTCTTAGGTTTGCACTCTGAGTCCTAGAAGAAAAAAGAGAGCAAACACATTGAGTTAACCGAACAGTTCTAGAACAGTTCTTTGTAAACTGCTGGTTAATGAAAATCAGAATCAGTTTTCTAACTATAGTGCTTAAAAGGAAAGGTGGAAAGCATAATGGCCACTGCTCATGAGTTATATGGGTTGCCAGAAATTTTTTTCTTAATTTGTCACATGCCAATGTGGGAGGTGATTTTTTTTGTAATTCAAAGAGCACTACATTTATGTGGCATTTTCTGCAGTTAATGACACAGTTTTATAACGTATGCTGTAGTCAATTATAGAAGACTGAAAATCTCAAGATTTTCAGGCAGTACCAGATTTTAGGTAACATGACTTTAATGGCAGTAGATTCAAAACACCTAAGACACTTTTGGTGAAAAGAGAAAATTATCTGTCTATTCTGAAATATTCCACGGCACCTCTGTTTTCCTTATCTCACTTTGCTTCTGACAGAAGCAGACAGACAGATAGACAGCTAAGTAGCATCTCATGATGCTGATCAGTGACAGGGTTCTCATTTATTTTGGATTCGTAGAGCTTTATGAGGCTTTGTGGTGCCAGTATTGAGACAGGAGTAGTGTTTTTCCAGAAGAGCAGATGCAGACTCTCTGTGACCCCTACTAAAGTGATCTAAGAAGAGAAAGCACTTGCAGTTTTCTTAAACAATTGCTAGGAAATTTCTGACTGTGATGAGCTGGCCCCAGCTGGCAGGTAAACCCTGACCCAACTGCTTGCTCACTTTGCCCCAGCAGGATGGCGGAGAGAATTGGAAGAACAAAACTCAGAAAGGGCAATGAGTGAGATGAATGTTTAATAGATGAAGGGGAACAGAACCAACACCTTAACAAATAAAAAAATCCCAAGTCACGCTAACACAGTTGTCACCACCTCCCACAAGCAGACTGATATGCAGTCAGGCCCTGAACAATAGCTGTGTTGAAAAAACTCTCTCCTCCCTGCAGTTTTGTTGCTGAGCTTGATGCCATATGGTGTAGAATATCCCTTTGGTCAGTTGGGATCAGCTGTCCCAGCTGCATCCCCTTCCAGTCTTTTCTCACCCCAAGCATACTCTCTGGTGGGAAAGAGAAAAGGCCTTGATGCTGCATAAGCATTGCTCAGTGATAGCTAAAACATTGTGTTATCCAACACTGTTATGGTGAAAAATCTAAAACACAGTCCCATATGAGCTACTATGAAGAAAATTAAATCCAGACCAATCCAGTGCAGTCATAAAATCCATAACCACAAAATAAAATGCAAGAGGCCAAAGGTCAATAGTTGCACCTCTAACAAGAAGTTCACAATCATCTAATTTGAAGCTGATCTAGTCAATAAACTTACTATAAAAATGAATTTTCTGTTTGTCAAGTACACTCTTCTAAGTTATGTAACTCCATGTCTGAAACCAATTACATTCTGACAACTTGTTCAGTAGAGAATATCTCACAAAGAAGTGTAACTTAAGAAGTTACATGTATTAAAAATCATAAGCCATTGTCATGAAAATAACTCAGTAAAAGTATGGACATATATATTTTATCAAAAGAAATCAAAACCAACTTCTTTTAGAGATAATTTTTTATTTTAATGAATTTTCATCTTTACTAAAAGGGAAAAGGGATTTTTTCAAGTATTTAAGCAAATTTTTGTTATAAATAAAAGCAAACGTTTACCCAAAAAATAAGGCTTAAATTATATTTTTACATCTTATGCCTTACAAATCAATCACACAAAAAAACCCTTACATAGGAAAGGGCACTATATTTAAAGGAATTTTTCTCTAAAAATTGCTGAACAACCCCTGCTGATAATAAGGGGAAAATAAAAATGTACCTATTCTGGCTGCTAATGGAAAAAGAACATTCCCAAATTGGAAATATATCCTTACCCACTGATTCCTTTGTCATAAATTACTGATGTTTATTTGGGTCACATCTTTAATACATGAGGTCAGCGCTGTATATAGCTTTCTAATATACAGGTAGTTTTCTCACAGATATCTTGACATAAACAGTAAAGTAGAACTAATAGGGAGGACAGGAATCACTGTCCTCCCAGCACCCTTAAATATGAAAAAAAAAAATTGCCTTAAGCCCAGCTTTCTATAGAAATCCTTAAAGATATTCACACTTAATTTCTCCCATTAGCTTTTGAAATATAGCATTGGACTGTCTTCCTTACAAAGAATACTTTTATGAATCCCTTCGGTACTGTCAGCATCAATAAACTAAACTCATTCCTCAGTCAACCTTCTGTGTAAAATCATGTGTGGGGACAGACTTACAGAACTGAAACACTTCTGGCTATTTATACATATAACAAGTGTTGACCACATTAAAATATTCATAATATTTACATAAAATATGAAGAAAATAATTTATAGAAACATAAAAAAACTACTTGCTGTAGTACTTCCTTGTGGAAAAGGAGCTCAATGATGTCATGCAGAACTGTTAAAAATTAGTATTAACCATTTTTAGTGTTTATTGTAATCTACTTTGTTACCATTTAGCTTACTAGAAAAGCATTTTTATAAACTCTATAAACTACTATGTTATCAAACAAACCCATGGAAAAAGGAAATGCCACATGCAGCACTGTCAAGTCTTTCTCTCAAAGTAGTTTATTGTTAAAGGTAGTAGCTTTAATCAAAGCATCAATATTACATGGCCCTTGCTTTGCCTCTCAATCTCTGGGAAAAGACTAACTTGTTTCCAAAATTTCTTAAGAGGAATGCAGTTATTCTTAAACCCTTTTTCATCTACTTTATCTTGTTCATCTTGTACATTGCTTCATTAGATAGATGTGGTTTAACACAACACACTAAGTTAAATAGGAATATTAATGAGTGAGCACGACTGTGCATTTACAGTATGCTAGTTACTTTGCACTAGCTTCCTAGTCGTGGTGCAGTTCACTACAATGCTCTTGCATTCACTTTGGGGAAACAAAACGAAAAACACATTAGCAGTGCTCCATAAGCATTTAGGAAAAAATGCCAGGTAAGCAATTAGAAAAGACCTCATAGCATGTCAAATTCATACTGAACTTTGCAGTAACCCCCCCCCCACGAGCCAGCCATATAAAATGTTATTCAAATCAAATGAACAATAGTTCAGTTGAGTACACTAAATCAGAAGTAATTAAAGTATAGGTACAATTTGTTTTTTTAAATGTTTACTAACTTGAAGCACTGATGCTTTATGGTTCTGTTAACAGGCAATGCGGGTTGAAATATTGTTGGCAGCAATAATTCAGATTAAACTGGTTTGATTGCCATCCAAATAGTAAACGTAATGATTTATCAACAGTTTTGCATCCTGTGAAAACTTCACATTGCTTTCAGCAGGAACACCATACCCAAATAAACCATTATTTTTTAATACTTCAAAATATAAACTGTGTTAGCACTCCAGAAACAGAGCTCCTATGTTTACAAGGATGCCAGGATTTATTTTTCTGATATGCACTACCTTGTGAGGCAGTGAAGATCTTGACACTATAGCTGTGCTAAGTCACTGACAAATTTCTCAATTCTAGATTACTCAATAACCTTCCCAGAAAGAAGAATTTAAAAATTATAAAAAAAAATAACCCTGAACTAATGTCTCCATTTGACATCCATGACCCTAAACTTTCTCATGACTGGAGTTACCAGGAGCCTTGTGACAATTTTTTCTGCATGGGCAAATAAAGCAAAATAGGTTTCAGCAACTCCAAAAAAGCAACAGACCAAACTTTTTTTTAACCATCATTACTGATCAGTTACTGATGTAATTGCCAATTTCTGTCTGGTGGAGGGAGAAAAAGGATTAGAGGCAATATAACTTCCCTTTTCTGAATCTTGTTAACTGTGGAAGCAACATTTGATTAAAAGGACATACTATTATTCTTAATACCTAAATGGACAAAGGGGACAAAAGTCAAATGCTTTACTATATGTGCAAGAGCCAGTAACAGCTGATCAAGAGCAATCATGGACAATAAGCATTGTCAACTACTTCCATTGTTATTTAATCCAAACAATTGCAGGCACTAATTTTACAATGTTTTAACAAATCCAAACTACTTCTAGCCCCTCCATAAAGTTCATTGGATGGTTAACTAAATGAAACAAGAAATATTTTTATGGGTTTGTGTTTTTTACAACCCAAATTCTACATGCTTTTACTGGTACACTTAGAAGACAACTTGTGACTATTCCTCTTTGCCAGATTTTCTCTGCCTACTTGTGTGGTCAAGAAGGCAGGATTGCATTGTAAATCACAATCTGGCCAATTCCAAATGTGAATAATAGATCGAGCCAGCAGAAAATCAATTAAGAAATATTTACTATAGTTAAAAGATGACCCAGTACCCCTCTCACACTGAGTAATGGCATAACATATGTAATAATTGCCATCTGCTGTTTTATTGGAGGATTAAGGAGACAGCAAGAATTTTGGCTTTCCCACTGTTATCTGTACTACAATAAAAAATTCTGTTTTCGTCTTTATTAATTTTTTAAGAAAAATGTCAAAATAAGAGGAACAACTTATAAATTACCAACAACCACTAACAATGACATAAGAACAAAATGATAAAAATAAATAATCTAAATTTGGCTTTTGTTCATGTTTTTGTTTTTAAATGCAGTACAGCTGAGTCTTCTCAGTTGGCCTTCAAAGATACCTTCTGGGTAAACTGTGTAGTGGGCAAAAACTAATGCAGGGACAAACACACACACAGTTCCCCACATATGAGATAAGGGCACAGAAATTCAGTAGCTTAAAATGGAAAATCATTCATGACCAACTACAGCTATATAGATATTCACAAGTATCTTTAAACATATTATATATTATCCTGCCAATTTCAGACATAAGATCTTAGAAGAACATGAGCTCATACTTCCTAGCGGTTTCTACTTCATGCAGCATCAACTTTTCATACTGGAAGTAACCAAATTTTTTTGGTGAGCATTATTAGGTTAGATAAATAAAGCTAGAAGTCACTGATGTGTAAATAAACTCGAATACACATTATCTCCACTATTAATTTAACATATACTTGGAATGAAAGAAAAGCAGACATTTTCTGCTACATTTTTGATTTGTCTGAAAACAGTGTTGATAAAATTGAGATGTTTTTGTTATTGCTGAGCAGAGCTTGCACAGAGCCAAGGCCTTTTCTGCTTTTCATACCATCCCTCCAGCAAGGAGGCTGGGGGTTCAGAAAAGACTGGAGGGGACACAGCTGGGACAGCTGACTCCAACCAATCAAAGGGATATTCCAGACCATATAATGTGATGCTCAGTATATAAAGGTGGGGGAAGAAGGAGGAAGGGGGAACATTCGGAGTGATGGCATTTGTCTTCCCAAGTGACCATTAGGTGTGATCGAGCCCTGCTTCCCTGGAGATGGCTGAACATCTGCCTGCCCATGGGAAGGAGTGAATTAATTCCTTGTTTTGCTTTGCTTGTGTGCACAGCTTTAGTTTTCCCTATGAAATTGTCTTTATCTCAACCCATGTGTTTTCTCACTTTTACCCTTCCGATTCTCTCCCAGTTCCACTGGTGGGGGAGTGAGCGAGGGGTTGTGTGGGGCTGAGTTGCTGGCTGGGGTTGAACCACAGCAATACAAAACATTAAAAAAACTATTTAAAGTAAATTCTGTAAGAATTGGGTCATAAAACTGACTAGATAAGTTATTTAGGTTGCAGTGAAAAAAAGCCTTTGTAAAGAGGGCATTAGCCCAACTGAAGTGCATCTATGACAAAGCACACAGCATGGGCAGCAAACAGAAGGAGATGGAAGCCATGGTGTAGCTGAAAAACTATGATATAGTTGCAATGACAGAAACATGATGGGATGAATCACACAACTGGAAGGCTGCAATGGATGGCTATAAACTCTTCAGAAGGGATAGGCAAGGAAGGAGAGGCGGTGGGGTAGCCCTGTATGTTAGGGAGTGCTTCGATTGTCTAGAGCCTGCTGGTGGTGATGAAAGGGTCAAGTGTTTATGGGTAAGAATCAGGGGGAAGGCCAATAATGCAGATATCCTGGTGGGAGTCTGTTACAGACCACCCAACCAGAATGAGGAGGCAGATGGAATATTGTATAATCAGCTGGGAGAAGTCTCACAACAGCTGGCCCTTGTTCTCGTGGGGGCCTTCAACTTACTAGATGTCAGCTGGAAATACAACACAGCAGAGAGTAAACACTCCAGGAGGTTCCAGGAGTGAGTGGAAGAGAACTTCCTGACACAGATGGTGAGTGAGCCAAACAGGGAAGGTGCCCTGCTGGACCTGCTGTTTGTGAACAAAGGACTGGTGGGTGATGTGATGGTTGAAGGCAGTCTTGGACACAGAGATCATTAAATGATAGTCTTCAATTCTGAGAGAAGTAAGGAGGGGTGTCAGCAGAACTGCTCCTTTGGATTTCTGGAGGGCGGACTTTGGCCTATTTAGGAGACTGGTTGAGACAGCCCCTTGGGCAGCAGTCTTGAAGGGCAAAGGAGTCCAGGAAGGCTGGACATGCTTTAAGAGGGACATCTTAAAGATACAGGAACAGACAGTCCCCATGTGCTGAGAGATGAGCCGGTGGGGAAGAAGACCGGCCTGGCTGAACAGAGAGCTTTGGCTGGAACTCAGGGAGAAAAAAGAGAGTTTATCACCTCTGGAAAAAGAGGCAGGCAACTTAGGAGGACTACAAGGATGTTGTGAGGTCATGAAGGGAGAACATTAGAAGTGCAAAAGCCCAGCTAAAATTTAATCTGGCCACTACTGTAAAAGACAACAAAAAGCGTTTCTACAAATGCATCAGAAACAAAAGGAGACCCAAGGAGAATCTCCATCCTTTGTTGTGGGGGGGGAAACACAGTAACAAAAGATGAGGAAAAGGCTGAGGTACTTAATGCCTTCTTTGCCTCAGTCTTAAATAGCAAGACCAGTTGTCCTCAAGGTACCCAGACCCCTGAGCTGGAAGACATAGGGAGGGAGCAAAATGAAGCCCCCATAATCCAGGAGGGAATGGTCAGTGACCTGCTATGCCACTTAGACACCCACAAGGCCATGAAGCCAGATGGGATCCACTCAAGGGTACTGAGGGAGCTGGCAGAAGAGCTCACCAAGACACTTTCAATCATTTAGTCAATCATTCAGTCCTGGTCAACCAGGGAGGTCCCAGGTGACTGGAAATTGGCAAATGTGATGTTTATCTATAAGAAGGTTTGGAAGGAGGATCCAAGGAAGTACAGGCCTGTCACCCTGACCTCGGTGCTGGGGAAGATCATGGAGCTGATCATCTGGAGTGCCATCACACAGTATGTGCAGAACAACCATGGGATGAGGCCCAGCAAGCATGGGTTTATAAAAGGCAGGTCCTGCTTGACCAACCCGATCTCTTTCTATGACAAGGTGACCCACCTAGTGGATGAGGGAAAGGCTGTGGATGTTGTCTACCTGGACTTCAGTAAAGCCTTTGACACCATTTCCCACAGCAGTCTCCTGGAGAAATTGTCTGCTTGTGTTGTGGATGGGTGTACTCTCAACTGGCTTAAAAACACTCTCTGGGCCCAGATGGCCAGGCCCAGAGAGTGGTGGTGAGTGGGGTTTCATCCAGCTGGTGGCCGATCACGAGTAGTGTTCCCCATGGCTCAGTATTGGGGCCAGCCCTGTTGATTATCTTCATTAATGGGTCCTGCACTTGGGTCACAACAACCCCATGCAGCGCTACAGGCTTGGGGAAGAGCAGCTGGAAAGCTGCTCAGCAGAAAAGGACCTGAGGGTGCTGGTTGACACCAGCTGAACATGAGCCAGCAGTGTGCCCAGGTGGCCAAGAAGGACAATGGCATCCTGCCAATAGCATGGTCAGCAGGACCAAGGAAATGATTGTCCCCCTGTGCTGGGCACTGGTAAGGCCGCACCTCGAATCCTGAGTTCAGTTTTGGGCTCCTCACTACACTCACTACAAGAAAGACATTGAGGTGCTGAAGCATGTCCAGAGAAGGTAACAGAGCTGGTGAAGGGTCTGGAGCACAATTCTGATGAGGAGCGGCTGAGGGAGTTTGGGGGACTGTTTAGCCTGGAGAAAAGGAGGTTGAGGGGTAACCTTATCCCCCTCTACAACTACCTGAAAGGAGGTTGTAGCCAGGTGGGGATCAGCCTCCTCCCCTAGGTAACAAGTGACAGGATGAGAGGAAACGGCCTCAAGTTTCACCAAGGGAGGTTTAGATTCGATATTAGTTAAAATTTCTTCATGGAAAGGGTTGTCAGGCATTGAAACAGACTGGCCAGGGAAGTGATAGAGTCACCATCCCTGGAAGTGTCCCAAAAACATGTGGATATGGCATTTGAGGACACGGTTTAGTGGTGAACATGGTGATGGTGCTGGGTTGCCAGTTAGCCTTTATGATCTTAGAGGTCTTTTCTAACCTTAACAATTCTGTGATTCTATGAAATCAAGTTAAATACGCAAAGAATTATTGTTTGAAAGAAATGTTATTTGTACTAGAAAAACACTGTCTGTTAAGCATGAAAAGCCTCTGTATATTAAGACTTCAGGACAGAAATTAGCCACCAGAGGGACCCATATAATCTGGTATATAGGACTGTACAAAGACAAATTGCAGATATGCAAATGAGAGTTTAAGTAATTGCCTATATATAGAAACCTTTATTGTAAATTATTTATAATCTATGAAATAAACCAGCCTTCCTCATTACTTCCATTCATATTCATTCTTATTTTTACAGATATAAATAAAAGTAAGTAAATTGATATAAAGTACTATAACTATAGCTAGAATATACTGAAATAATGTAAAATACTTTGTTATACATTATCCTTTTAGGTTTTTTTGATCTCAGAATTCAGTATTTCAGAATGCAGCCCACCAGCTAATTCAGTATACTAGCCCACAAATAACACATAAGGGACAAGGCCTATATAGCCCTGGGGATTTTTAAAGTATTTCCTTCAAATAGACTGGAATCTTAAGAAACAGTGACAACCGTAAGACATTCTTTGTACATTTGTCCTGTATACTAAGTCCGTATCATTTTTATATGCTGAATACTTAGATTTATCTGAAAAGCCATTTCCTTCTCTGCTCTCATTAGTAAATTCACACCACAGATAAACTTCTAATATTTGTGCATGAATTAAAGACATTTCTATTCAGAACAGTTCTCAATAGCAGAAAAGTATTTTTCCCTCTCACACTGGATATTTTCATTTCATTCTTAGAAGACTGATACCTCACTTTGCCTTCCAAATCTTTGTAATTGTCAAAGCTATATGATTTTAAATAATAAAATCAATATAACAGAAGCAGTAACAATCATTAAGATCACCAGCAGTCCATTTCTAGTCTCCTATTTTTGACACTTCAGAATTTGCTGCTGAATTTGTCTATGCTTTCCTCTGCACCATGACTGGTTTACAAAGTTGATATCAATACAATAATTTCACTTCGTAAAAGAAAATTCAAGGTACATACATTTCCACACTAAAAATATAATCTTTCCTTAAAATATTTTGCTGTTAAAATAGTTGCACATTTGAAGAAATTAAATTTACTATAGTAAAAATTTTTATTTGACCCCATGAAATACAACTGGGATTTGAAGAACTCTGTAAAGCAGCAAATAAGTACACAGTGTGTATAACTTCTGCCACTAAATTAGAAAGTGTGATTTTTCTTATAATGACCATGTTGTCTAGCAAAAAACCCACACTAATAATGCGGATGACCTGAAGTGCACAGTACTCTAGGATACATTAGCAAGGGTCTTTGTAACCCAGGGAGTCAAGATCCTAGATGCAACATGGAGATCCTTAGCCATGACATCTCGGCAATAGCTAATCAAAGAAGTCTGAACACTGAATTTTCATATGTCTTTACCCTGACTTCAGATCAACTGAACTCGAATCCCTGAAATTCATATTTTTCTTTCTTACTCTTTATTGAAAAACTGTAAAATATACAAGAAACATTTGAAAATTATTCCGCATACAATCTTAACTCAGCCCACTCTTGTATGAGCATTAGTGGATCACAGACAATATGAAACAATGTTATATTAAAAACACCTTACAGAGGCATTGTATGACACCTAGTAACCATATTTAACAATTTAATATAAATTCTCAAGATCTACTCTGCCATGTACATCCTTGCTCTGAAGAAAACTTTGTGCTTCTTTACTAGAAGGCAAAGATGCTAGCCAGAACTCTCATTGCTCAAAGAAAAACGGTACTGCTGAATTCCTATACTCGCACCCCTAATGACCATGTACTCATGCCCAAATATTAAAATGAACTTTATATTTTTCCTATAATGTTAAATACACAGTACTGTGAGACTGTCTTTTTATGTCAGCCCAGCAACATCTTATACACCACACCCAACAAGCAGTACTTTCAGAAAGTACTATTGAATTTGCTGCTTATTAAGGCAAACAATCTACATGAATTTTGACAAGGACAAGTGCAAGGTCCTGCACCTGGGTGGGTGCAATCCCAAGAACAAGTACAGGCTGGATGGAGAGTGGATTGAGAGCAGTCCTGGGGAGAAGGACTTGGGGGTGTTGCTTGAGGAAAAGCTTGACATGGTCCAGCAATGTGCACTCACAGCCCAGAAACCAACTGTGTCCTGGGCTGCTGCACTGAAAGCAGTGTGGTCAGCAGGTTGAGAGAGGGGGAACTAAATGATCTTTAAGGTCCCTTCCAACTCAAGCCATTTTAAGGATTCTATGAAATTGTGTTGTTAAAATTGCATTAATCATTTAATATCAAAGCTAATTAATTTTAAGAATTTGAAATTGTAAGTACATTACCACTGTAAAACATTAACAAATAGGTTTTGACCTTTTATTAGGAGTGGAAATCTACATTTTTTATATTATTTCCTACACACTTATTTTTTCTCTCTTACCAGGTCTTTCCTTGCCAGTTCCTTTTGACTCAGCAAATTTCTGTATTAAACTCTTAACCGTAGAATTTGTCATGTTATCAATAAACTCTTCATGCACCTGCAAAAAAAAAAAAAAAAGACAATACACGACACAAAAGGAATTTTAAAACCAGTAATTGAAAGAATGTAATTAACTTTAAAAAGTGGTTTTCTCTAGAGTTAGGGTTCAAAATACTTGCCTCTAAAATATATTACAGGGCTTCCAAAAATCTACATGTATTTTATCAAGGAAATCACTTCTTTGCTTTAGTGTGTAAGATGCAAATGTGTGTAAGATACAGATACAAATGAGGAATGAAAGAATACAGCTTGATGATGGGTCTAAGATTTACTTCCATTTCTTCTATCTAAACCACTTTTGTAGTCCATAATTTTCTGAATTTGTCAGCAACGTCCCACCACAATGTCAGGAAGACAAGCAGTCTCTTAAGTCAGCGCCACTGAGTGTAAACTATTACCCCCGTGTTCTCACAATTCCCACCTGCTTGAGTAAAAACATTACTGTTGTAATGTATTTTAGTCTGACAAATGAACAACCACATGTTGTTAATAAGGTTTTCCAACAAGGCAGTATGTATATGCTTTAGAAATAAATAGCATGACCTTTGCGACCACCATTCATTAGCAGAAAACCTCAAAACCGAGGAAAACAGTGACTGAAATTAAGAATATACAAATAAAACTACATTTCAGAACATAAATTAAGGACTACTTATAAGGATTATTAATTAAACCAACTTGCATCTAGAGAAAAGACATTATAAAAGCTTTTTTCGGTACTGTTACTGAAGGTCTTTTGCTCATTAAAACCAAAGTATATAAAAAATTTGGAAGTTTTCAGACTGATATAATTTCAAGTTTTAGTCAAAGAAAAACACAAGTATCCTGAAATGTGTGAAATAGGTGCTAATTAATATCTAGGGAACAGAATTCCAAATTGTCAAAATATAGGTTTTTTGTTAACACAAAATGTAATGATTATTCAGCCTTATTCTGTAAAATTTGTGATATTGAACTTATAAATACACCAGGAAGCAATAAAAGATTCAGGTTATGTTGAATTTAGATATAAAAAGAATTGCAATACAATGAACAAAATTAGAGGATAAAAAATTTCAGAGAAGCTTGAATAACAAAAGAGAAAACACATATAGAAACATCACAAAAGACCAAAGCAGCAATTTAATAGATGTTTAAATCTCCTTCAAACATCTCATAAACAAGTTCAATACTCACATAATGTTTGATATCTGTGATAAAAAGAACCATATCTGCTTGAAAGTCTTTTGAATTCTGTAGATCATTTTTGTTTATCTCCTTATACTAGTTTTAAAATCTACCATCATTTGAAAGATGTGATCCTGTGATTACCACAAACACAGTAAGAAATGTTTCATTTAAGAAAAACATGTAGCATGGTCCAAACAAATGATAATATAAAAATTACCTCTCCTATTTGCAAATGAATTTCTTTTATGGTATTTGACAATGATTCTATAATCTCTTTCATATGAAGAAGGTGTGTTTCTTCAATGTCTTGAAATTTCTGTAAACCAATACAAACAATTATTCATAATGAAAAGAATTCTTGAAATGCTAAACCTTAAATTTTAAGAAATATACTAAACAGAAAAACACATTTTTTTTCAGATTTTGATTGTGGTAATTACAGTGCTTAGGAAAGGAAGGTGTAGAATTCACAGTTATGAAGAAATAATGTACTTTATAATAACCTTTTAGAAGCATTATCCAATTTTTTAGTTACTCTTTAAACTTGCACCTATTTCGATTTTTTTAAACTCTGACCTATTTCTATCAAAATAAAATAGGATTGAAGGATGTTTAAAAAAATAAAACCAACACAACTTATTTTACGTAACTGAAGAGTTTCAGTTTCTCATCTAACCCCAGAAATTTCTGGATCTGTTTTGCAACTCCTCCTTATCGCCCTCTTTTCCTGCTCACAATATTCACATGCTTTATGTTTCTTCAGTTAAATCTATATCCTTTGCTTCTTTAAATGCAATTAATTTGTTTGATCTTTAAACTCATTGTATAAAAGTTTTGCAGTTTGTCTGGAATTTGCCCTCCTGTTCAGTCTTACTCAGGCTTGCACCTGACACCCATTTTAAAACCATTTCCGATGTCTCTAATAACCCCTTCCTAGCTAAAGATCAGACCTAAAAATGTCATCTTTCCCAACAGTCAAACATAATCATCTTGAAATCCATGTTTACTCCTGCTCTGTCCTAGTTATCTTCCTACTTCTGTAACTGTCCAAACTTTGAAGCACCACAATCTTTGTTCCAACATTTTTTCCTCAAGTGGTCATCCTCTGTAGCCTATTCTACTTTCAAAGCTATCTATGGTCCATCTCTATAATATCTGCTCTCAATCACTATCAGGGTGTCAACATCTGTACACAATGCGATCTTCCAGCCGATTTTCACTACCGTCCTGATTTTGTCTGGGATAGAGTTCATTTTCTTCTCAGTAACTGGTACAGTGCTGTGTTTTGGATTCAGTATGAGAATAATGCTGATAACACACTGATGTTTTGTTTGTTGCTGAGCAGTGCAGCTGCACAAGAAGCCATCAGGGAGCACAGCTGGGACAGCTGACCCAAACTGGCCAAAGAGATATAACAATAATAATAATATGGTATGGAATATTTTACTTTTTTCAATTATTAAACTGTTCTTATGTCAACCCAGGTTTTACCTTTTTCCGTTTCTCCTCCACATCCCACTGGGGCGGGAGGAGTGAATGAGCAACTGCATGGTACTTAGTTGCTGGCTGGAGTTAAACCACAACAACTAATTTTTACCTAAACTCAAAGTCAAATTCTGAGATTTTGTCAATGCCACTTCCTTCGTGTTTGGTTTGAGCTCCACATAAAACTCTGCAAAATATTCTCCTTTAAACTCTTCTCTATAGTGTATATCAAAACATCCAGCCATTCAGAGATTGAAATTTTTTGGTCTCTTATGTCAGTGGATGGCAACCCCCTCTTCTCAAGTGTTTCCTTATTTACCGTTTATTGTTTTATACTTAAGATTTTAAGTCTTTGAAGTAGAAGACATCTTGGTCTTGCACAATACATGACACAAAGGGGTCTGATCAAAGACTAAAGCTATCTAGGTACTATAATACAACCAGCTATAATCATTAACCAAATTGTTTACTTTCACTTTTGAAAGATCAGTCCATTTTGAATAGAAATACTGAAATTAATCTGTAATGTTACTGACCCAATAAATCCAAGTCAATTCTTAGCATTTTAAGCTACAATAAAAATGAAAAAACATCAACAGGATCTTTATCTATTCAACTCAGCATACACCGTGTAAGTAAGCATTATTCCTTTTTATAAACATGTACATTTTCCTTTAAGTTTTAAAATGTGAAGAATTATTACTCATTCTTGAACTTTATTTATATAAAAACTGCTCAACAGCAAAGTTATCCAGTCAACTGCACTCAGTTCTAGTTAAGATAGGACTTTTAAAGAATAACTTAGCACTTCCAGCTATTTGATTCATTCCAATAACTGACTGCGCTATGTAATTATAAAAAAACTTCTAAAAAGGTGAAATAACTGACAAATGAGATGTTTTCTTAACAAGTGCATAGCAATTGTACAATACAACTGTAGTTTTATTCAGAAAATCTTTCAGCATGAAGAATTTCTGTCAAATCCAATATCTGAACAAGAAAGTGAATTATATTTTCCTATGTCTTTAATCATAAAAATCCTTCCATGATTATTGCAGAAAAAAACACATAACTTGCAATTTAATATTAAGAAGATCATGTTTTTAATTTCAACCTCTCAAAATAATATATCACAAGTTATGTCACTTTGATAATAGCAGGTAATATAATAGGTTGGAAAAAAGGAAAAATATGTAAAATTTATATAACAGTATTGGTGGAGTTTAAGAAAAGAGGACAGTTCAATGAGGACATTGCTACGCGATTACCTAGAATATAGCCCCAAAAATTCAAGGTGTTTGCATCCTCAGAAAAATTTTATCTGAATGGTCTAAGACAGATTTAAGTTAAGCCAACTGGTTTTGCACTGAAACAGCTGAGAATGCTCACACTGCTCATTTATTTTGTGTTCAGAATTAGTATACTTTAAGTGAAATGTACTGTAAATTAAGATAATCTAGGGTGTGATTGATTGGGACAGGTTGCTAGTGAGGGTCCTCTGCCGCTGACTCTGAGATGTGCTGGCCACACTGGAGCACACTTGAAGTCTTATGGAGACAAGTCAGGGACTCCTGAGGTAACAGAAGCCAACAGGGAAACACTGGGGAAATATCTCAAAGGAATTAAGGTATGTTCCTCTAGGAAGGCGACACACCTGACAGCCCAGCTGAGGTGCCTTTGCACCAATGCACACAACATGAGCAACAAACAGGAGGAGTTGGAAGCCACGTGCTGTTAGAAAGATATGACCTTGTTGCCATTACTGAAACTCGTTGGGACAAATCCCATGACTGGAGTGTGATGATGGATGGCTACAGGCTGTCCAGAAGAGACAGGGGAGGAAGGAGAGGTGGAGAGGTTGCCCTCTACATCAAGAGGTGGATTGAGTGTGATGAGTTGCTCTGACGAACAGTCACGAGCAGGTGGAAAGCCTGTGGGTAAGAGTGTCCTAGTTACAGGGGCCAGGACCAGTTTATTACTATGTGGGTATAACCAAAACTGTGTGTTCTACACTCTCTATGTCATTTCTGGTGGACTGTTAATAATGGATCATTTGCAGCAGCTGCCCAGGGCACACCTAATGACTCAGCTGTGATAACTCCCCTCTGGGGAGGAATTAGCACCTTCACACCCAGCCTGAGGGGTCATCTCTGCTAATGGGCCATACTGGACTGCCATAATAGGCAGCTGCAACCACCTAGACCATCAAAGCCTCCAAAAATATCCAATGACTCACAGAGTTAAATCACCCATTGTGAAACTCCCTGCCCTGGGGGAGGTACTGGACATTCCCACCTGAATTTGAGCATATATAATCTGTGAGTTTTGGGACTTCTGGTACCACTCATTGGATCGAGAGGAGGACATGAACTCCAACAGGACTGCCACTGCCACTCTTGACAAGATTGCGATCATTACCTCAACAGAACTGCAACCATCACCCAGACCAACAGGTTTTCCTTTCCTCTTACTTTGCACCCAGGGGGGCCACATGGTGCTCAGCACAGGGGCCAACAAACACTGTTCTGTTCTTGTCACAGGGGGATGGGTGATACATCTGTTTTTGTGGGTTAAACCCAGTTTTTCTCTGTATCATTGCATCTATTTTTAGTAAATTGTAACTCTGACTTATAATCTCTCTAGAATTGTGTTCATTTCTCCCACTGGTTTACTTTTAAACCAGCACAGAGTCAGAGACTGAGGCAACAAAGGGAACCTTGTGATTGGTGTCTACTACAGGCCACCTGACTAAGGGGAGGGAGCCTATTGACAAAGCCTTCTTGCTCCAGATACATGAGGCATTGTGCTCACAGGCTTTTTTCCTGCTGGGGGACTTCAACCACCCCAACATCTGCTGGGAAAGTAGCGCGGTGAGCTGTAGGCAATTCAGGAGACTCCTGTAATGCATGGAGGATAACTTCTTGAGCCAGGTAATAAGACAACTCTACCAGAGGGGATGAGATACTGGATCTGATGGTCAACAACATATGCGAGTTAATCAGGGGCATCAAGATTGGATCCAAAGCTGGAACTGAACCTGGAAAGGGAGGCAAAGGAAGGGCTTCTACAGCTATGTCAACCAGAAAAAGAAGGTCAAAGAAGGAGTACCCCCTCCATTAACAATGATGGTAAACTGGTAACAACAGATGAGGAGAAGGCTGAGGTACTCAACAACTTTTTTGCCTGTCTTCAATGGCAACCTTTCTTCCCACACCTCTTGAGTGGATGGACAGAAGGATGGGGACTGGTTGAGCAAAGTCCCTCCCACTGTAAGTGAAGATCAGGTTCATGACCACCTGAAGATTCTGAATGTACATAAGTCTGTGGGACCCGATGAGATGCATCCCAGAGTCCTGAGGGAAGTGGCTGATGTAGTTGCCAAGCCACTCTCCATGATATTTGAAAAGTCATGGCAGTCAGAAGTCGTCCATGGAGACTGGAAAAGGGGAGACATTGTACCCATATTAAAAAAGGGTAGAAAGGAAGACCCTGGGAAGTACTGACCTGTCAGCCTCACCTCTGTGCCTGGTAAGATCCTTGAACAGATCCTCCTAGAAGTTACGCAAAGGCACTTGGAGGACAAGGGGGTGGTTCAAGACAGCCAGTACAGCTTCACCAAGGACAACTCTTGCCTGACCCACCTGTGGCCTTCTACAACAGCATGACTACATCAGTGGACAAGGGAAAGGCTACAGATGTCATTTATCTGGACTTCTGTAAGATTTTTGATACTGTCCCTCACAACATCCTTCTCTCTAAATTGGAGAGATGGATTTGATGGGTGAACTGTTAGATGGATAAGAAAGCAGTTGGATGGTCGCATCCAGAGGGTAGTGGTCAACGGCTCATAGTCCCAGTGGACATCATTGACAAGTGGTGTCCCTCAGGGGTCCGTATTGGGACTGATGTTATTTAATATCTTCATTAATGACATAGATGAAGGGATCGAGTGCACCCTCAATAAGTCTGCAGATGACACCAATCTGAGTGGTGCAGCTGACACACCTGAATGGCGGGATAACATCCAGAAGGACCTGGACAAGCACAAGAAATGGGCCCATGGGAATCTCATTGGGTTCAACAAGGCCAAGTACAAGGTGCTGCACCTGGGTCAGAGCAACAGCCAATATCAGTACAGGCTAGGGGATGAATGGTCGAGGGCAGCCCTGCCGAGAAGGACTTGGGGTTGTTGTGGTTGAGAGGCTGGACATGAGCCAGCAGTGTGCACTCGCAGCCCAGAAAGCCAATCGCTTCCTGGGCTGCATCAAAAGCAGTGTGGCCAACAGGTTGAGGGAGGTGATTCTGCCCCTCTACTCTGCTCTCGTGAGACCCCACCTTGAGTATTGTGTCCACCGCTGGGGGCCCCAGCACAGGAAGGACATCGACCTGTTGAAGTGAGTCCAGAGGAGGCCACCAAGTTGATTAGAGGGATGGAGCACTTCTATTAGGAAAGGCTGAGAGAGAGGGGTTTGTTCAGCCTGGAGAAGAGAAGGCTTCAGGGTGACCTAATTGAGGCCTTCCAGTACCTGAAGGGAACCTACACGAAAGATGGTGAAAGACTTTTTACAAGAGTGTGTAGTGACAGAACAAGGGGGGAATGGTTTCAAACTGAAAGACAGTAGGTTTAGGTAAGATATTAGGAAAAAATTCTTGACTGTGAGGGTGATGAGGCACCAGCACAGGTTGCTCAGAGAAGTTGTGGATGCCCCATCCCTGGAAGTGTTTAAGGCCAGGCTGAATGGGGCTCTGAGCAACCTGGTCTAATGGAAGGTGTTTCTGTCCATGGCAGGGGGGTTGGAACTAAATGATCTTTAAGATCCCTTCCAACCCAGGCCATTCTATGATTCTATGATATTCACAAGTGTTATTTTTCTTACCACATTATCTTTAAAGTAGCGCCCCTGCAACAAAACTGTAGATGCAGCTACACCATTATACTTAAAGTTCACAGATAAGACTTATATTGGTAGAATTCCAGTTTTCATTTCCAATATCGATAGCTGTGGAAGGTATTAGGAGTTTCCAGGTGTCCATTATCACATTAAGTGAAAATTTAAATTTCGAGTAAAAGAGGTTGTTGCAGTTAATGAAATAAGGTTATTTACGCAAGTGTGATTTGCAGTGAGACATAATTTGTATCATTTTTGTATTACAAAATAAAACAAATAGCCCAAAAGCATGGTCACAGTTTCCCAGCTGTAAGATCTGGTATAGTAAAAAGATTTCTTTTCTCTACATCTCAGCCTGTTTGAAATAACTCATGCCTACCTAATAACACAAATCATCCTGGCTAGGCTTCGCGAACGAAGATTTGGGAAGGGCTCTACCCACATTTGTTACAAGCGCGCTGGTGGCTAAAAAGGCCAATACGAGATAGACACGTCCGATTGCAAAAGGCACAGCAGAAAGACTCCTTAGGTGTTATATTCTGCAAGGCCCGAATCTTTCTGCATTGTCTTTTCTCCTCGAGAGTGCTCCTGCGTGCTTTCTCGAAAGCATCAGCAGCGTTATAGATAGTGTGTCTCCAGACCTCCCGATTGGAGGCCAGAGTAGACCAGTTATGTTGATCAGTCTGGCCAAGGCTGAGATGTTGTTTCAGGGAGTCCTTGTATCTTCTCTTTGGGGCTCCTCTCTTGCGGCAGCTGGTGGCAAGTTCACCATAAAGCATGATCTTAGGGAGGCGGTGGTCCTTCATCCTTGAGAAGTGCCCTGCCCAGCGTAGCTGTATTTTCAGCAACATGGCCTCAATACTTGTGACTGCTCCTTGTTCTAGAACAGATGTATTGGTTACATAATCTGACCAGTAGATGTTTAGGATTGTATGGAGGCAGCGTTGATGGAAGCGTTCTAGGAGTCACAGGTGGTGGTGGTAGATGACCCATGATTCAGATCCATATAAGAGAGTAGACAGCACAATGGCTCTGTAAACACTGATCTTTGTACTTTTCTTCAAGTGTTTATTTCGCCAAACTCTTTTGTGGAGTTTTCCGAAAGCACTATATGCCTTTGCTAACCTGTTGTCTATCTCTCCGTCAATCTTACCATCCGAGGAGATGAGGCTACCTAGGTAATTAAACTGCTGGACTGATTTGAGCTCTGATTCGCCAATGGTTATATGGGGATGATGGAAGACTTCCTGAGGTGCCGGTTGATAGAGAACTGTTCTCTTTAAGCTGACTTCCAGCCCAAAGAGCTCAGCAGCATCTGCAAAGCAGGATGTTAAACGCTGCAGAGCTGCTTCTGTGTGTGCAACAAGGGCGGCGTCATCAGCATAAAGCAGCTCCTGGACAAGATGCTTTAAGGTCTTAGTGTGGGCCTTCAGTCACCTTAGGTTGAAAAGGCTTCCATCAGTACGGTATCGAATGTAGATCCCGTCCTGATCATCGAGGTCTGCCGTGGCCCTTTGGAGCATCATGCTGAAAAAGACTGTGAATAGGGTTGGTGCGAGAATGCAACCTTGTTTCACACCATTAGTTATTAGAAAGGGCTCAGAAAGTGCATTGCCATATCTGACTTGGCCGTGTTGACCCTCATGGAGTGAGATGATCATTTTAAGGAACTTGGGGGGACAACCTAAGCGTTCCAAAGTCTGCCACAGACCTTTTCTGCTCACGGTATCAAAAGCCTTGGTGAGATCAACAAAGGTTACATAGAGACCTTTGTTCTGTTCCCTACATTTCTCTTGCAGTTGTCTGAAAACAAACACCATATCAGTGGTACTCCTGCTGGCTCTGAAACCACATTGGCTTTCAGGTAGAATTCCTTCTGCTATATCGGGTATTAGTCTGTTCAAGAGTATTCTTGCCAGGATTTTGCCAGCAATGGAGAGCAGAGTAATACCATGGTAATTTGAACAGTCAGATTTAATTCCTTTCTTCTTATACAAGGTGATGATGACTGCATCACGAAAGTCTGATGGTAGTTCGCCTAGTTCCCAACAGCGCAGTAAAAACTTGTGGAATTTAGCATGGACTGCTTGGCCCCCATGTTTCCAGACTTCAGGTGGAATTCCATCAACCCCAGCTGCCTTGCCGATTTTCACCTGCTGTATGGCCTTGAGGGTTTCTCCTAAAGTGGGGGCAGTATCCAATTCATACTTCACCAGTTGTTGTGTGATGGACTGAATTGCTGAGTCTTGGACTACACGACTAGTACTGAAAAGAGTCTGAAAGTGTTCAGACCATCGATTCAGAATGGAGGTTTTATCTGTCAGAAGCGTTTGACCATCAGTGCTGAGTAGAGGACTTTGGGCTTGGTATGTAGGCCCGTATGCTGTTTTCAGGACTTCATAGAATCCCCTGTGATCACCCGTGTCTGCGCATAATTGTGTTTTTTTAACTAGATTGATCCACCACTTGTTCTGGATGTCACAGAGTTTCTGTTGGAGCTTGCTGCATGCAAGGCGAAAGGCTGCTTTTCTTACATGACAGGATGGCAGTGCAAGGTGTGCTTGGTGGGTGGTTCTCTTCTTCCTCAACAATTCCTGGATCTCTTGATTGTTTTCATCGAACCAGTCCTTGTTCTTCTTCAGAGAGAACCCTAAGGATTCTTCCGAGGACTACAGGATGCTGTTTTTAATATGGTGCCAAAGTGTTTTAGGGGAGGTATCTGTAGAATCTACGGAATGGTTTTCGAGCCTATTTTGAAGATTAGCCTGGAATTTGTTTCTCACTGTGGCTGATTGGAGATTGTTAACTTGGAGTCTCCTCCTTGGGATACTGCCCCTTTTAGGTTTGAATTTAAGATTGAGGTTAAGTTTTCAGCGCAGCAGTCGATGGTCTGTTTGGCATTCTGCACTAGGCATCACGCGGGTGTGGTGGACATCGTGGACATCTCTCCGTCTCTCCAAGACATAATCAGTGAGATGCCAATGCTTGGATCTGGGATGCATCCAGGTTGTCTTCAGACTATTTTTCTGCTGAAAGATAGTATTAGTGATGGTAAACTGTTGCTCCGCACAGAATTCTAGCAGAAGTCGACCATTATCATTGCAGCTTCCAACACCATGCTTGCCTAATATTCCTTTCCAGGCATCAAAATTCTTTCCTACTCTGGCATTGAAATCACCAAGGATAATGATCTTATCATCTGCAGGGACCTTTTCGGTAAGGCAGCACAGGTCGGTGTAAAATTTATCTTTTTCGGCAGGCTCAGCTTGGAGAGTTGGGGCATATATACTAAAGAGGACAACGTGTTGCTTGTTGTGTAGTGGAAGGCGTAGGGAGATAATGCGGTCAGAATGACCTGTCGGCAGATTTTCAAGTTTGGGAAGAATGGAGTTTTTGATCATGAAACCGACACCTGAGAGAAGCTTTTCGGTTCTGGGTTTACCTGACCAAAAGAGTGTGTTATCGGCACCATGTTCTCTAAGGCTGCCTTCCTCATGAAGGTGAACTTCACTGAGACCAGCAATGTCGATGTTGATATGTGACAGTTCATGGGCTATTAGGGCAGACCGACACTCAGGACGTCCGCTATCCGCAGAATCAAGCATGGTTCTGATGTTCCAGCATGTTAGAGTTAATTTGGGTACACCTTTGGAGGCAGGTGTATATGCCTTTGTCTTGATCTTTGTGTGACTGCATTTGTAGAAGATGTCACTACAGGTCTTTGCAAATGTGGGTAAGGCCTTCGGGCCTGCGCAATGGATTTTTTAGGTGAGACGCAGTGTGCGCGGAACTAAACCCACCCTTTAATCCTGAGGTTCATCTGCCAGGGCCAAGCGAGCTTGGACGGTGGCAGTGGGGTCCTCAGGACGTAGGTTTAATTAGAGTGACCTTCTCTTAGATGGATGGGCTTACAGGGCTAATCGAGCTCCATCTGCCCAGGTTTAGAGTTGTCCTTCTCCTCTGTGTGCTCCGAGGCTCCCCCTCTCATCTCCCATGAGGGCACAGTCCGTGCCAGCGAAACTCCTCCTCTCTCTCTCCTTTCCGCGCCCGGGGCCGGACCCGAGCGCCCGTCCCCGGGCCAGACCGGGGCCACACTTCGCGCCCGAGTTCCGGGCCGGGCCCAATAACACAAATAAAGCTGAACAAAAAGCATCTTCAAATTCGGTCTCTAGATACAAAATAAAATGTTACTTTTTTCATTCTTTTGTTGTTCAAATGAATCTTTTTAAAGATATTATGAAAAGCCCAGCTAATTTTCTTGCTGAAAGCCCCTACATTTTCCTTCACTGACAATAAAATCCATTTCAAATACTCTTCATGTTTATCTTCTGTCACTTCTAAACAAAAACTCTTGTTCATTACTCAGCTTTCTTGCTTGTTAGAGACAAGTTTGCAGTGCAATTTTAGCAATGCCAGTCTATTTGTTAATTGTTTTCTTATTGTTTCAGAGACCAGTGAGTCAACTGCTATAAACACAGTCTATTGTAAGGTAAGGAATAGATAGCAGACAGCTTTTGTGAGACTAAATAAAGTTTTAAATCAACCTGACTGAATTTGCTCTGAAGTGAATCAGAAGCATTCACAGAATCTATTTCAGCGGGGGTTCAGTAACTCCCAGAGCAAGGTAAATAACAAAATCAACAAATTTGAAAAAGAAACTTTAAAACATAATAAGCAGCAGAATATACAATCATACAGAGAACTTGATATCCTCTGAAATACAGATTAAAACAGCTTTAAAAAACCAAACCAAAACAAAAATTTGAATAGATGTAGGGGCTTTTGACCACCTCCGATAAACCCTGGAAAGTCACTTTCACAAGCTGTTACTGAAGTGTTTTGACAGAATGATAATGAAAACAACATGATAGATCTCAGTTTTAAAACTCCTATGAATGAGTTCTATCTCTCCAGCAATTCACAAGATTTCCCACATGATCACAATGTATCTACAGTACTTCTGAAAGTTTTCTTCCTAAAAAAGTCTTTCAGAGTGCTAGTGTTGAACTGTGTCATTCAAGGACACTGCCATCACAACATACATGGTCAATGTTCACCCTTCAAACATATTACTTTTGACATTATTGTTCATATCAATTTCCAATGGAGATAATTCTATCTTGAACCAATTTTTAAAAGCTTCGATTTCAAATATCAGAGAGGTAAAATAGAACACATAAATTTATTTTAAAGATAAGTGATTTAATATAACACTTACCTGTGCAGTTTCTGTCATCTTCTGTTCAAAAGCAGATTTAACTGCAGCATATTTCTCCACATACAATTTATAGGTATCTGTAGCTTTTTTCAATTTAACTGCTACCTATAGATTAGTACAAAAAAAAAGTGTTAAGTGTCACACATCCAATCTGATCCAAGGCTTTTCAAAGTCACTATTAACAGAAAGCCTAGGATGACCTATAAAAATATTCAGGCGCATATCAAAACAGTGAAATATCATAACAAAATTTCACCACCAAATAATGGATCCAAGCCATTAGAGATTTCTATTTAAAGCTATACATTAACCACCTAAAAAGGTAACAAAGTAATTACCTCATTTAAATACCTTCCTCTTATCAGCAATGACTGTTATACTTATTTTAAAATAAATATTTAAAAATTTGTATTGCCAAACTTAACTAAATAGCTCATGTCAAATATTTAAATCTGCAACAGAAAAGCAGGAAGAGAGCAGGGCTGGAATACAGATTAAACAGTTATTAGTGAAATTCTGAAAGAGTCAATGGTAAAAAATACAAGGCTGCACAGTTGTCTTAGAAGTGAACGAAGAAATATAAAGGAAAAGATATTCAGAAGTACAGGGGTTATGCCAATGGAAATTTTAAGATTAAGAGATATTTGAAAGTGAAGTTAATGCAGAACAAACTGATGGCCAAATTTATGCAGCTCAGAGTTGTTTAAAATAGTTCTTTTGGGCTTTATAATTTTTTTATTTGTTTCACTATTTCTTGCTAATAAACCAAAGTGTTCTTTTTGTGGACTTAATATTCTTAAAAGACAAAAAGAAATACAGGAGAATACCAATATTACATGGACAACAAAACTGAATGAAGGGATTGGTTTTGGTAGAGAAAAGTGATTTTCAAAGTCTACAGCATAGTAAACGAGATGAAGTTTTTCAAAACTTTGATAATCTTGCTATTTCTGCATTAAAAGCAAATTAAAATAAAAACTATTTGCCTGGAACATCAACCTTTTTGTAGCTTCCATGTTCAACATGCCTACTTTATTTATCTTATCAAAAATTCCCATCAGTTGTAACTCAAAAATATTTCTGAATTGTTAATGAAATCAGTTCTAGTTCTGAATAGCTTTCCTCGCTGTTGAGGATTAAAATAAGTTTACTTCTAGAATATTATAAATTATTGTGTAGGTTTAAGTAGTGATTTGCAATCACCAACCATATGAAGTTTAACAAGGGCAAGTGCTGGATTCTGCACCTGGGACGGGGCAACCCTGGTTGTGTGTATAGACTGAGGAATGAGATGCTGGAAAGCAGTGCTCTGGAAAGGGACCTGGGGGTCCTGGTTGATGGCAAGTTGAATATGAGTCAGCAGTGCCCTGGCAGCCAAAAGGGCCAACCGTGTCCTGGGGGGCATCAGGCAAAGCATCTCCAGCCAGTCAAAGGAGGTGATTGTCCCACTCTATTCTGTGTGTGCAGTTTTGGTCACTGCAAGATAAGAAAGACATTAAGCTATTAGAGAGCATCCAAAGGAGGGGCACGAGGATGGTGCAGGGTCTGGAGGGGAAGCCTTATGAGGAGTGGCTGAGGTCACTTGGTTTGTTCAGCCTGGAGGAGACTGAGGAGAGACCTCATTGCGGTTTCAACTTCCTCGTGAGGGGAAACAGAGGGGCAAGTACCAATCTCTTCACTTTCGTGACCAGTGACAGACTCGAGGAAATGGCATTAAGCTGAGTCAGGGGAGGTTTAGGTTGGATATCAGGAAAAGATTTTTCACCCAGAGGGTGGTTAAGCACTGGAACAGGCTCCCTGGGGAAGTGGCCACAGCACCAAGCATTTGGACAACACTCTCAGGCACATGGTAGAATTCTTGGGGTGTCCTGCATAGGCCCAGGAGTTGGACTCAATGATCCTGATGGGTCCCTTCCCACTCAGCATATTCTATGATTCTGTGATTCTATGCTTTAATTGTAATCATTCAGTCCTGGTCAACCAGGGAGGTCCCAGGTGACTGGAAATTGGCAAATGTGATGTTTATCTATAAGAAGGTTTGGAAGGAGGATCCAAGGAAGTACAGGCCTGTCACCCTGACCTCGGTGCTGGGGAAGATCATGGAGCTGATCATCTGGAGTGCCATCACACAGTATGTGCAGAACAACCATGGGATGAGGCCCAGCAAGCATGGGTTTATAAAAGGCAGGTCCTGCTTGACCAACCCGATCTCTTTCTATGACAAGGTGACCCACCTAGTGGATGAGGGAAAGGCTATGGATGTTGTCTACCTGGACTTCAGTAAAGCCTTTGACACCATTTCCCACAGCAGTCTCCTGGAGAAATTGTCTGCTTGTGTTGTGGATGGGTGTACTCTCAACTGGCTTAAAAACACTCTCTGGGCCCAGATGGCCAGGCCCAGAGAGTGGTGGTGAGTGGGGTTTCATCCAGCTGGTGGCCGATCACGAGTGGTGTTCCCCATGGCTCAGTATTGGGGCCAGCCCTGTTGAATATCTTCATTAATGGGTCCTGCACTTGGGTCACAACAACCCCATGCAGCGCTACAGGCTTGGGGAAGAGCAGCTGGAAAGCTGCTCAGCAGAAAAGGACCTGAGGGTGCTGGTTGACACCAGCTGAACATGAGCCAGCAGTGTGCCCAGGTGGCCAAGAAGGACAATGGCATCCTGTCAATAGCATGGTCAGCAGGACCAAGGAAATGATTGTCCCCCTGTGCTGGGCACTGGTAAGGCCGCACCTCGAATCCTGAGTTCAGTTTTGGGCTCCTCACTACACTCACTACAAGAAAGACATTGAGGTGCTGAAGCATGTCCAGAGAAGGTAACAGAGCTGGTGAAGGGTCTGGAACACAATTCTGATGAGGAGCGGCTGAGGGAGCTTGGCGGGGCTACACCAAGAGAAAAGGAGGCTGAGGACCTTACCAGTCTCTACAATTACCTGAAAGGAGGTTGTAGTCAGGTGGAGGTCACTCTCTTCTCCCAGGTAACAAGTGACAGGATGAGAGGAAACTGCCTCAAGTTGCACCAGTGGAGGTTTAGATTGGATATTAGGAAAAATTTCTTCACTGAAATGGTTGTAAAGCATTAGAAATGGCTGCCCAGGGAAATGGTAGTTACCATCCCTGGAAGTGTTCAAAAAACGTGTGGATATGACATGAGGACATGGTGAACATGGCAATTGTGCTAGTTTGATGGTTGGACTTGATGATCTTAAAGGTCTTTTCCAACCTTAATGATTCTATGAAAAAGAGAAGACATCATTAGAGACAGGGAAAGATAATCTCTTTCCTCTACTACTTTCTTTCCTGAAAACTGGAAAAAGTTACAAGTTGCCACCAGGTCTATGGAGGCAAGGGCACACCTGAGTCCTGTGTCCAGTTCTGGGCTCCCCAATACAGTAGAATAGAATAGTTCAGTTGAAAGGGACCTAAAACACTCATCTAGTCCAACTGCCTGACAGCTTCAGGGCTGACCAAAAGTTAAAGCATGTTATTAAGGGCATTGACCTAATGCCTTTTAAACACTGACAGGCTTGAGGCATCGACTGCCTCTTTAGGAAACTCATTCCAGTGTTTGACCACTCTCTCAGTAAAGAAATGCTTCCTCGGGTCTAGTCTGAACCTCCCCTGGTGCAGCTTTGAACCATTCCCACGTCTTGTCACTGGATATAAGGGAGAAGAGCTCAGCACCTTCCTCTCCACTTCCCCTTCTCAGGAAGCTGCAGAGAGCCATGAGGTCACCCCTCAGCCTCCTTTTCTCCAAACTAGACAAACCCAGAGTCCTCAGCTATTCCTCACAGGACATGCCTTCCAGCCCTTTCACCAGCCTTGTTGCCCTTCTCTGGACACATTCAAAGACTTTCACATCCTTCTTAAATGGTGGGCCCAGAACTGCACACAGCACTCAAGGTGAGGCTGCACCAATGCTAAATACAGTGGGATTATCACCTCTTGACTGGCTGGTTCTACTGTGTTTGATGCCCCCCAGGATGTGGTTTGCCCTCTTGGCTGCCAGGGCCCACTGCTGACTCATACTGAGCCTGCTGCCGACCAGCACCCCCAGATCTCTTTCTGCAGGGCTACTTTCCAGCCACTCCTCTCCCAATTTATACTTATACCTGGTGTTACTCCATCCCAGGTGGAGAATCATTTGTTCTTGTTAAATTTCTTGCCATTAATGATTGCCCAATGCTCCAATCTATCTAATTCCCTCTGCAAGGCTTCTTGTCCCTCAAGAGAGTCAACAGCACCTCCCAGTTTGGTATCATCAGCAAACCTGCTAATGGTGCATTAAACTCCTGCCTGCAGATCTTTGATAAATATATTGAATAGAACTAGCCCTAGAATTGAACCCTGAGGAACACTGCTGGTGACTGGTCACCAGCCAGATGTAGACCCATTCGCTACAACCCTTTGAGCCCTGCCGACCAGACGGTTCTTCACACAGTGCACTGTGAACCCACTCATCCCACAGTTGGACAACTTTTCCAGAAGGATGCTGCAAGGGAGTATTGGGTTTGCATGGTGAGGTTTTGATAGTGAGGGAGCTACAGGGGTGGCTTCTTTAAGAAGCTGCTAGAAGCTTCCCCCATGTCCGACAGAGCCAATGCCAGCTGACTCTAAGACCCATTGCTGGCCAAGGCCAAGCTGATCAGCGATGGTAGTAACATTTCTGGGGTGTTTTTAAGAAGGAAAAAACATTATGGCACAGAAGTAATTGCAACCAGAGAAGAGAGGAGTGAGAATGTGTGAGAGAAACAATTCTGCAGACACCAAGGTCAGTGGAGAAGGAGAGGGAGGAGGTGCTCCAGGCACCAGAACTGAGATTCTCCTGCAGGACATGGTGAAAACCATGGTGAGGCAGGCTGTGCCCCTGCAGCCCATAGAGGTCCATGGTGGAGAAGAGATCCACCTGCAGCCTGTGGAGCAGCCCCATACCGGAGCAGGTGGATGGATGTCTGAAGGTGGCCGTCACCTTGTGTTAAGCCCACAATGGAGCAGGCTTCTGGCAGGACCTGTGACCCCATGGGGGATTCAAACTGGAGCAGCCTGTTCCTGAAGGACTGCACCCCATGGAAAGTGACCTATGCTGGAGCAGTTCATGAAGAACTGCAGTCTGTGGGAAGGACTCACATTGGAGAAGTTCTTGGATGACTGTCTCCTGTGGGAGGGATCCCACACTGGAGCAAGGAATCCTCTCCCTGAGGAGGAAGCAGCGGCAGAAACAACATGTGATGAACTCACCATAACTCCCATTCCCCATCCCCCTGTACTGCTGGCAGGAAGGATGGAGAGAATTGAGAATAAAGTTAAGCCCAGTGGAGGAAAAGTGGTTTTAGAATTCATTTTACTTCTGATTATGCTACTCTGATTTGACTGGTAATAAATTCAATTAATTTCCCCAAGTTGAGTCTATTTTGCCTGTGACTGTAATTGGTGAGCGATCTCTCCCTGTCCTTATCTTGACCTACAAACTTTTGCTATATTTTCTTCCCCACCCCTCTCCCCCAGCTGAGAAGAGGAGAAAGAGCAGCTTGTTGGGCTCCTGGTATCCAGTGAAGGTTAACCCACCACAGTCCTTTTTGACACCCAATGTGGGGCAAGACAAAGGCAGTTATATATATATATATATATGTATTGCATGCTATAGTAATAACAGCTATCAAATAACAAGCTCCTGTGTGGGACATGGAGTTTTTCAGCTGCACTGCTTCTCTCTTTATCTTGCTGAGTTTGAGAACACGTTAATAGAAACAATGGCTCTGTACTTTGCCCTGGCATTGATGTCCTTGCTGTGCTGGGGGAGCTATCTTCTGGGGACGATGAGGGAATACATCTCCCTCTCCCTACCTGGAAGTGATGTGGATGGTTTTATTATGCAGGCTCCCGAGGTCCTTGTTCACCCTTACATGAACTGTTTAATACTACTAATAAACACTGTTGGCATATTATGATGTTTGTGGAATCTGGTGTTGCCCCGGTGTAAGAGAAGATAACTTTTTGGTGAGGCAATATGGAAATGTGCCCTGAAGCAGCCAGTTCCTGGGTGGCAGGGCGTGTGGAAGGATTTGGGCAGGTTCCCAGGGCGGTTAACACCTCCCATTACCTGGGACTTTACACCTGAACAGCCAGTAAACCCAGCAAACTGACACGTCACCTGATAGAAGGGTGCCTTGCCTACCCCAGTGAAAACCAGCAGCTTCTCACCCTGTACTGGGGCCTGGCCTGTGCCTATCAAGCCACAGTTCAATACTCTCAGAGGACTGTAGTGGAGGCAGGGACACAAACTGCAGTGGAAGACACTATGGCTGAGATAGGGACTCAAATCACAACAACTGCAGTAATTGCCCCAGTAGTGAAAAAGAAAAGGTGGACAAGGAGAGGTCCATATCATTGATTAGAAAGGGGGAAGAGGAAGAGGAGGAAGAGAAGGAGGAAGAGGAGGAGGAAGAGGAAGAAAAGAAGGAGAAGAATCAGGAAAGGAAGGGTCTGATCACAAAACCAGTTCTTTGACAAAAAAATTGAAGAAAGTAGTGAGACAATTCACACAGGAAACCAAAGTTACCCTGCCCCTGACCTCATCAGAAATTTGAGACTTGAGAAAAGATTACAGCCACCAGCCAGGTGAACAGATTTCTGCCTGGCTGCTTCGATGCTGGGATAATGGGGCTGATGGCCAGCAATTGGAAGGTCACAAAGCCCAACAGCTGGGATGTCTTGCTAGAAATTGGGAAATTGAGAGAAGAATTGGAAAGGAGGCAGCAATTTGCAGTCTCTTGAGATGGCTCCTCTCAAATGTGAGAGCAAGATATCCATTTAAGGAAGATTTTTGAACTCCCCAGGAAAGTGGACCACTGCAGATGAAGGTATCCAGTACTTGAGAGAATTAGCAGTGTTGGAAGTCATCTGTAGTGATCTAATAAGGTCTCTAAAGATCCAGAGGATGTCCCTTGCACAATGACTGTGTGGAGGAAGGTGATTCAAAGTGCCCCAGTCATATTCTAACAGCTTGACAGCAATGTATTACCTGGAAATGTATACATCAACTGCAGAGAGTCTTCCTGACTCCAAAACTTTGAAAAAATCTCTGTCCCTCATCCCCATGGGCCAACGCCTCAGCTCTCAGGGGTGCCCCAAGAAATCGGTCCTCTCCTGCCCTGGTCAGAGGGAAAGGGAGCCCCAGGCACAGGCCACATGGTGCACTCTTGTTCTTCCTGAGTGACCAGGGGGAAGACATTAAGAAGTGGCATGGTGAACCCACCATTAAGCTGGAAGCCCATGTACATGAATTGAGAAGGAAGAGAGCTGTTAAGAAGGGGTCACCCAAGAAGGCTGCCAGTGTAGTTGTAGACACAAGAAGGCAATAAGGGATCTCCCAGATGTAAAAGGACTGAAATCATCTTCCTTGATCCTGGTGAGGGGACTTCTGGTCTGATACTGCAAGGGTCAGACAGTGAATACTCTGACAAAGAACAGAAATAGAGGGTCCCTGCCTTCGGCCAGGAGGAGGAAGGGGATGACTGGGCATACTGGACTGTGTTGATTCAATGGCCTGGCACATCAGATCCACAGAAGTACAAAGCTTTAGTAGATACTGGTGCACACTGCACACTGATGCCATCAGAGTACAGGGGCACAAAACCCATCTGGATCTCTGGAGTGACAGGGGGATGTCAAGAATTCTCTATATTGGAGGCTGAGGGGAGCTTAAGAGGGAATAAATGAGAAAAGACCCCCATTGTGATTGGCCCAGAGGCCCCTTGTATCCTTGGCATCGACTACCTCAGGAGGGGGTACTTCAAAGACCCAAAGGGGTACAGATGGGTTTTTTGTGTAGCTACCATGAGCACAGAGAAGATCAAGCAGCTATCTACCCTGTCTGGCCTCTCAGAAGATCCCTTCATTGTGGGATTACTGCAAGCGGAAGAACAGCGGGTGCCAACTGCTACTAAGCCGGTGCAATATTGCACCAACTGAGACTCCCTAGCTCCCATCCATGAGCTGATCCATCAATTGGAGAGCCAAGGAGTGATCAGGAACTCTCACTTGCCCTTTAACAGCCCCATATGGCCAGTGCAAAAGTCTAACGGAGAATGGAGAGTAAAAATAAACTATCGTGGCCTCAACAAAGTCACGTCACCTTTGAGTGCTGCTGTACCAGACATGCTGGAACTTCAATACGAGCTGGAGTCAAAGGCAGCCCAGTGGTGCCACAACTGATATCGCTAATGTGTTTTTCTCAATCCCTTTGGCAACACAGTGCAGGCCACAGTTTGCTTTCACGTGGAGGGTTGTCCAATGCATCTGGAATTGACTGCTCCAGGGGTGGAAAAAGCCCTGTCATCTGTCATGGACTAATCCAAATTGCACTGGAACAGGGTGATACCCCTGAACATCTGCAATGCATCAATGATATCACCATGTGGGGCAACACAGCAGAAGTGTTTGCAAAAGGAAAAAGAATAATTCATATTCTTCTGAAAGCTGGTTTCACCATAAAAAAAACCTGCACAGGAGATCCAGTTTTAGGGAATAAAATGGCAGTATGGACATTGTCACATCCCTATGGATGTGGTCAACAAGACAGCAACTATGTCTCCACCAGCTAACAGGAAGGAAACACAAGCTTTCCTAGGCCTTATGGGGTTCTGGAGGATGCACATTCCAGGTTACAGTCAGCTTGTGAGCCCCCTCTAATTGAGTGATCTGGAAGAAGAACCATTTTGAGTGGGGCCTTCAGCAACAACAGGCCTTTGAGCAGATCAAAGAGGAAATAGCGCGTGTGGTAGCTCTTGGGCCTGTTTGGACAGGACCAGCTTTGCAAAAATATTCTCTACACAGCAGCTGGGGAGCATGGTTCCACCTGGAGCCTCTGGCAAAGAACATCACAAGAAACCAGAGGTTGACCATTAGGGTTTTGGAGTGAGGGTTATCGAGGATCAGGAGGCCACTACACTCCAATTGAAAAGTAGATATTAACAGCATAGGGGTTCGAGCTACCTCAGAAGTTGTTGGGACAGAAGCATGCCTCCTCTTGGCACCACGATTGCCCATGCTGCACTGGATGTTCAAAGGAAATATCCCCTAATCATATCATACAACCCGCACTACATGGAGCAAGTGGGTAGTGTTGATAACGCAGCAAGCTTGATGGGGAAAACCCAACAGCCTGGGAATCCTGGAAGGGATCACGGACTGGCCAGAAGGCAGATTTTGGGGCATTGCCTGAGGAGGCAGCTCATGCTCAAGAAGCGCCACCATATAATGAGTTACCACAAAATGAAAGAGGCTATGCTCCATTTAATGATGGATCCTGTCATTTAGTAGGAAACCATTGAAGGTGGAAAGCTGCTGTGTGGAGTCCCACACGACAGGTCATTGAGGCTGCTGAAGGAGAAGACAAGCCAGTTTGCACAAGTGAAAGCCATCCAAGTAGCCCTAAAGATTGCTAAACAAGAAAAGTGGCCTGTACTGTATCTCTATACTGACTCCTGGATGGTGGCTAACGCCCTGTGGGGGTGGCACTGAGTTAGTGTATCACATCCCTTACCACCCACTCTGGAAAAGATTGAGAGATATAATGGACTGTTAAAGACTACATTGAAAGACTTGGAAAATGGGGCATGGAAGCATTGGGATACAAATTTAGCCAAAGCCTCTTGTCTGGTTAACACTAGGGGATCTGCCAACCGCCTTGATCCTGCCCAAACAAAACCCCTACATACTGTGAGAGGAGATAAGGCCTTTGTACTACATATAGGAAAACTACATTCACCACCTTCATCCACTAAGCATGTGACCTTATTGTAGGAGATAAAATTAATTAGACAAGACTTTGTGAACCCATATTGACTGTGCCTGATGATTGCATTGCCCTTTAAATGCCTTTCAATAATACCCAGTATAATCTTCCCATAATTTTTCAGGTACTGAGGTTAGACTAACAAGTCTGTTGTTCCCTGGGTCTTCCCTTTCGCCTTTTTTTTGTATATTTGAATGACACTGACTAGCTTCAGGTCAGCAGGCACCTCCCCAGACTCCCCAGACCTTCGGTAGATCATTGAGAGGGGTCCTGCTATAACATTCACTAGCTCCTTCAGTGTTCTGACATAAATCCCATCAGGCCCCATAGATTTGTGAACATTCAGCTGATACAGCCATTCTCTCACAGTTTCATTGTCCACAAATGGAAAGACACTGTTCCCACAGTCATGGTCCTCAACTCAAACCATGGGCTGCCTGGTCCCCTATCAGTATTACTAATGACTGAAGAGGAAAAAAAAAAAGCATTGAATGCCTCCTCTTTTTCTTCATCCCTATTAGTCAGACAACCATCTTCAACAAGTATTGGTCCAATGTTTTCTTTAGACCTCCTCTTGCTATTAACATACTTAAAGAAAGACATGGACATACTAGAGAGAGAGAGTTCAGCAACAGGCCAAAAAGATGATCAAGGGACTGCAGCATCTCTCCTATGAGAAAAATCTGAGAGAGCTGGGACTGTTCAGCCTGGGCCTCTGAAGACATATTGTCAATGCATGTCATACCTGAAGGGAGGGTGCAAAGAAGAGACCCAGGCTCTTTTCAGTGGTGCTCAGTGACAGAACCAGAGGCAATGGGCACAGACTGAGACACAGGAGGTTCCACCTGAACATCAGGAAACACTTTTTTTACTGTAAGGGTGACTGAGCACTGGATCAGTTTGTCCAGGGAGATTATGGAACCTCCATCCTTGGAGATCTTCAAAAGCCATCTGGTCACAGTACAGGGCAGCTGGCTCTAGGTGATCCTGCCTGAGCAGGGGGATTGGACAAGATGACCTCCAGAGGTCATAGTCATAGAACAGTTTGGGTTGGAAGGGACCTTAAAGATGATCCAGTTTTAACCCTCCTGCCATGGTCAAGGACACATTCCACTAGACCAGGTTGTTCAGAGCCCCATCCAACTTGGCCTCAAACACTTCTAGGGGTGGGGAATCCACAACTTCTCTAAGGTCCCTTCCAACCTTAATCATGCTGTGATTCTATAAATGGATCAAGCTCCTCCATGACCCAAGGAGAGTACTAAATGCAGTCCCTTGGAGTTTTGGTCCATGTTGTTGGAACCTCTTAAATTATTGTTGAAAGTAATGTTAACTTGCTTTTCTTCTCAATGAAACAGACTTCAAATACTCCTATAATTAGCTGCTTTGTCTCACTTGAGGGGACAACACAAAACTTCCTACTCCTTAATTCATTAATAAAGGCATTGAATGTTTGCATATTTACTTAACAAAATGCATCTGAGAACATAATAGAAGCTGATGTAGGTAATTACAAAATAAAGAATTAGAACTGCAGTGCAGTTAGAACCATTAAGGAAGAGTAAACAAAACATAACAAGGCATTCAAAGCATCATGCACATTATGAAATAGCCACAACTACTTTTAGCCCTTTTTGAGTATTTCACTAGTACAAGGTGAATGTTACAGATTGACAACACAATGAATTTAAGATGCCACAGAACTACCTTATCAACTTCTCTCTGTGTTGCTCCTTCCTTTTTCAAACGTTCTTGTTCAACACACTTTGCATTGTAGTTTTCCTTTGATTTTTGTAAGGCCTGAGTGATACTTTGAATATTTTGCACTGCTTCTAATGTTCCTGAAACATCTTCTTTAGTCTGTCAAATATCACATAGTTGTCAAAAACAAACCATTTTTATTTTAACATTAACAAGTCATTGGACATGCATAAGTAAAAAATTAATAACCTTTTTATAAGTTTTGATTTGTTCATCTCCATACTTATGAACTTCTTTTATTAGCTCTTGTAATCTCCGCATGAGGTCCAAGTGACAGCTTGCCAGTTTTTCTGCTGAAGTTTTGAAAACATCCCAAACTGGTGCAAATGTCCTAGATTGAGGGGACAAAAAATAATAAAAAATTTAATGCCCATCTGGATTTGTACTAACATCTGGACTTCTACTAACTAACCAGGAGGGACTGGTTGAAGATGTGAAGGTTGGGGGAAGCCTTGGCTGTATTGACCATGAGATGGTAGAACGCAGGATGCTGCGTGGAGGAAGCAAAGCAGTAAGCAGGACTAGAACCCTAAACTAGACCTTTGCGGATGAGCAGGGAGCTTCTAGTAAATCTCAAACAAAAGAAAGAAATTTATGGGATGTGGAAAAAGAAACAGACCACATAGGAGGACTATAGGAACATCATCAGAGTATGCAGGGATGTGATGACGAAGGCCAAGGCCCACTTGGAATTGAATCTGGCAAGGGATATAAAGGACAACAACAAGGGCTTCTACAAGAACATCAGCAGAAAAAGGAAGATTAGGGAAAATGTGGTGTTGCTGCAGAATCAGATGGGTATCCTGGTGACAGAAGACACAGAGAAGGTGGAATTACTGAATGCCTTCTTTGCCTCAGTCTTTCCTGATGAACATGGCCCTCAGGTATCCCAGACCTTGGAGGTAAAAGAAGGCTAGAGAAAGGAAGACTTCCCCTTGGTTGTTCAGTGTTGGGCTAGAGATCAGCTAGAGAGACTTAACACCCATAAATCCATGGGCCCTGATGGCATGCACCCATGTGTGCTGAGGGAGCTGGCAGATGTTGCTCTGCCTCTCTCCATCATCTTTGAAAAATCATGGAGAATGAGAGAGTTGCCCAATGACTGAAGGAAGTCCAATGTTACTCTCATATTCAAAAAGGGCAAGAAGGAGGACCTGGGAAACTACTGGCCAGTCACCCTCACCTCTATCCCTGGAAAGGTGATGGAACAGGTCCTTCTGGAGGTCATCACCAAGCATGTAAAAGAAAAGAAGTTCATCAGGAGTAGTCAGCATGGATTCACCAAGGAGAAATCATGCTTAACTGATCTGACAGCCTTCTATGATGACATGGCACGATGGGTGGACGAGGGGAAAGCAGTGGATGTTGTCTACCTTGGTTTCAGCAAGGCTTTTGACACTGTCTACCATAACATCCTCTTAGATAAAGCTCAGGAAATGTGGGTTAGATTAATGGACAGTGAGGTGGATCAAGAATTGGTTGAATGGCAGAGCTCAGAGGGTTGTGATCATGGGAGTAGAATCCAGTTGGAGGCCTGTAGTCAGTGGCATTCTCCAGGGATCAATACTGGGTCCAGTCTTATTCAACTCGTTTCTCAGTGACCTGGATGAAGGGATAGAATGTACCCTCAGCAAGTTTGCTGATAATACAAAACTGGGGGGAGTGGCTGATACACCTGAAGACTGTGCTGCCATTCAGTGGGACCTTGATAGGCTGGAGAGTTGAGCAGAGAGAAACCTAATGAGGTTCAACAAGGGCAAGTGTAGGGTACTGCACCTGGAGAGGAATAACCCCAAGTACCAGTACAGGTTGGGGGCTGACCTACTAGAGAGCAGCTCTGCAGAGGAGGACCTGGGAGTCTTGATGGGTGACTAGCTGATTATGAGCCGGCAGTGTGCCCTTGCAGCCAGGAGGGCCAATGGTATCCTGGGGTGCATCAGGAAGAGTGTGGCCAGCAGGTTGAGGGAGGTGATCCTGCCCCTCTACTCGGCCCTAGTGAGGCCACATACGTTCAATTCTGGTCTCCACAGTACAAAAAAGACAAGGAGCTACTGGAGAGGGTCCAGCAGAGGCAACAAAGATGATTAGGGGTCTGGAGCATCTGTTTTATGAGGAAAGATGGCAGGAACTGGGTCTGTTTAATCTAGAGAAGAGAAGACTGAGAGGGGATCTCATTAACGCATATAAATATCTCAAAGACAGGTGTCTTGGTTTAAAGACAATATATTTGGGAGGCAGGAACTCCAATAAGATAAAACCCCTCCCCTTTTATTCCCCTTCCCTAATAGAGCAAAAAAACCAAAAATGCGAGTGAAAGTGAAAAAATAACTACTTACTAAAAGGAAATAGCAATAACTACCAAAAAATACAGAGGGAAAAAAATGGTTTACGCACAAAAGGAAGGACCCACCAAAAACAAGTGGCACCCCCACCCCTTGGGAACAAAAAGGGGAAAACCAAAATGGCAAAGGGTCTTTCCTGCCAAACCACCACCTGTCCGCCCAACCAAACAAAAGAAAACAATGGGAGAACATGGGCTCCAGATGACATAATGGTATGAATATTCATCACTAAATCTTCCTCCAAAATCTGTAACTATAACAGCGTGTGTCAAGAGGATGGTGCCAGACTCTTTTCAGTGGTGCCCAGTGACAGACTGAGGAGCAATGGCCGAAAACCAGAACACAAAGAAGTTCTATCTGAACACGAGGAAACCTTTCCATTGAGGGTGGCAGAGCACTGCAACAGGCTGCCCAGGGAGGTCGTAGAGTCTCCCTCTCTGGAGACATTCAAAATCACTCTGGATGAGTTCCTGTGTAAGCCGCTCTAGGTGATTCTGCATTGGCAGTGGGGTTGGACTGTGTGATCTCCAGAGGTCCCTTCCAACCCTAAAGATTCTGTTTATTTTTCTTTGTTGGCTACATTTTTTTTAAAATAGTGTTAAAGTGTAACTGATATGCCTACAGAATTTCAGCTCTGATCCTAAAACTGAAGCAAACAAAAAACACAACAAACTGCTATAAATGTTATTTAATGTTTCAAACGTACTTGACATCTTACTAAACTTTTCAGTGTTCTATGTTTTACCTATGTTGACTCTATTGAGTAAAACACAGCAAAATTAACTTATTCTTCTCCATCATCAACACAACAATGACAAATGGTATTCCTAAAGATGATGAAAGAGCAGCTCAAAAAAATTTAACATGTACAGGTATTTTTATGTGCATACCTAAATAGTGAAAAGAAAACAAAAGTTACTTGGCTAGTTGCTGTGGTTTGGACTCTCTTGCTGAATTTCCCATGCCACCATGAGGCATGGGGGGGAGGGCTGCATGTCCTGGGGTCCTGGTCGCGAATGGGCAGTGGGGGAGATGGGATTTCTGAAGCAGGGGAAATGGGGGTTCCCATGGGAAGTGTCGCAGAAGTTTGGAGGGTATAAGAATGGCTGGCAGGATGGGAGCCCCCTCTCTTTTTTCCGTCACTACAGTCAAGGAGCAGCTGCATCTCTTTGTCCTGGGACTGCTGTTCACAGGGAGCCGCCGGCAGCTGCGGGAGAACCTGTTTTGCGCTTCTGCTTTGCGCATCCCATGCCACTCCGGGACCGTGCTCACTGGAGCCCTGCTGTCCTTTGCCCGCTTGTGATAGTTTTCACCCTAGGCCTTCCTGGAGACCAGCTTGTAACCAGGAAGGAACTAGGGAAGTGACTAAGGAAGTATTCCATGCTATTCCTTTATGTAACCTCAGGTATAAATAAAGCTGACCGGAGAGACCTCGCTCTCTTCCGGTGAGGTTTGGGAATGGTAGGTCCCTGTCTCGGCCTTGCTTATCTGGAGCTGAGGCCTACAGTGACTGCTGTTGTCTACCACATGTGAGGAGAGAGTGCTGGGCTGCTGTGTCCAGCTGTCCTGCTTTTCTCAAGGGAAGTGGTGAGATTTTAAAAGTTTTTTTTTATTTTGTTAGTTACCGGGTTTCTCAATTGTGCATACCTGGGGGTATTTTGTCCCTTTTTGCCCCTTTTTTCCCATTTTTCCCTTCCCCTCTCCCCATTAATTGGGAGTTATACATAATATCCTTACTGTATATAACTGTATATATGTAAAAATACACATATATTTTGGTATAATTCAGTTGGGTTCGATTCCTTTCAGTTTCTATAATTTTTTTTCCCTTTCCTTTCTTTGCCGAAAAAGGGGAGGGAGGGGAGGAACTTTTGCTGAGCATTGGAGATTTTGGCAGGAAGCCAGCTCAAACTTGCTCACTGCTGCTGGCTCCAGAGCAGCAGCCATTTCCACTGATCGATACCCTGGCACCCACCCACACCATGGCATCTGGAGTTGGTAAGCTCCACTGCCCGCATGGACATTGCCTGCCCCACCCGGGTGCCACCCAGGGACCAAGTTACTTGTGCCTGAGCCACAGCGTCCCTGGAGCCCACCTTGTGCCAGCTCGCCGCCTTTCGATCTGCTGCAACCGCCCGCGGCTCCAACCTGCCAGCTTCCTGTTGCTCGCCACTCCGACCTGCCAGGTTCCCACTGCCCAGTGGGGCACCAACATGCTGCAGGCAGAGCCAGAGCCACTTGCCCATCCCTGCCCCCCACTGACATTGTGGTCACTTCTGTGTGGTAGACACCGCTGTCAGGATCACGTGACTGTGCCAGGACTGCGTCAGTGTGGAAGTGAAAGAGTCATTTTTGGGTGGCATCTTCTCTGTTATTGTGTAGTTGTTTTGTTCTGCTTTGTTCTCTGTTTTTAGTAAACTGTTATTTGTTTCTACGCTTTTGCTCAAAAGTCTCTTATAATCAAATTTGCATAATTTTAGGGGGAGGGGTATCTATTCCATCAGAGGTCTTGCCTCCCTGGCATACATTGTCTTTAAAACAAGACACTAGTTAAGTTTTCAGTTGTCTTTCATCATTACAGCCACAGGATTAACTATATGGTAAAGGAAGGTGAGGAACAGATCATTCCTTAGATTTTTATACTGCATGGACTTCTCCAGCTATTCTAAAGATACACTCCTACCTCAGTTTCCAGGTCAATGCTGCTGAAAAATAAATACCATGCATAGCCTTTAAAGCACTGATGTTCAAACTAACATGGAGATACAGAACCTTTGAAGAGCAGCAACAACTGGTATCAAATTATGCACTGATGAAAGCTCTCCACATTTCTAGATGTGATTACTCAAATAAAATTAATCTTTAGCCTCTTCTAAGAAGTCTGAGCTGTTGGCATAATTTTTCTAATGAAAACAACATCCATTAATCATTCAATTTTTAAAAAAAAAATCCTGTGTAAAAATTTTTAATTAAACTATGGAATAAATCTATTGAAAAGTCTCATTCTTAACATGTCCAAGGACAGAGATAACACTTGAAAAAGTAGAAATAATGAAAATAAATAAATTCACCGCTCCATTTGCAGACCATATGTTTTTTCTTCAAATTAATAACCATAGGCTTGGGAGCACAGAATAAAAAGTCACATTCTTTTTTATGTCTGAAAAAAACTCAACTGTAAACACAGAGGAACTGGCAATTCCTCCATGGTGTTGGGCTTTTTGCTTTGTTTTTTTTTTAACTGTTAATAAAGAACTGTACAGTCTTGTTTTTCATAGCTGCATGATATTTTGCATAGCTTCACAGTAACTGAAGAACTAAATCATTAAAGGTAGCAAAGTTATGCTACCTTGAACATCATCAATAAAATAGAATCAAATGATGCTTAACATGCTTAAGTGTTTCTCTCTTCTACACACTTACCCAAGTTGTGTGTAATTTCTTGCTGATTTGGCTAGTTTTGTCATTGACCTTGAATATGCCTCCTCTATCGCAGCCCTGTCAAAGAAAGCAATCAAAAGCATAATTTAAATTTTGAAGATATTTGAAGACGAATATGCACTCTGAAGGTGCAAAGCACAAGAATTTTTACTGTAGCTGAAAATTACTCCATTTTAATAGCCACTCAAAAAGTATATGCAAAATCACAGAAGTAAATTAAAAAAAAATAATCTAAGAACACTTGACAGAATGTTGTAGGGAACAGAAACAAATAAAACCTAAGGGCTCAAGACTTGAAAAAGACTTCCAAAATTTCTTCCTTCCTATACTCTCTGCTGTTCCCTTTTGCCTTTAACATTCTTTAGTAAGAGTCAGAACACAGTGACATAACAATCACCCACCTAACACTGTCTAAATACCAGGGATTTACAGAGCAACAAAATGAAATATATAATGAAAACATTAAAAAACCAAAATGAATGCTTACTGAGCAATCACAGGACAAGAGAAAATAGCCTCAAGCTGTGCCAGGAGAGGTTCAGGTTGATAATCAGGAAGAACTTCTTCACTGAATGGTTGGTCAGGCATTGGAACAGAGTGCCCAGGGAGGTGGTGGAGTCACCATCCCTGGAAGTGTTCAAAAAACAACTGGATGTGGCACTTAGTGCTATAGTTTAGTTGACATGGTGGTGCTCAGTCAAAGGGTGGACTCAATGATCTTGGAGTTCTTTTCCAACCTTAATGATTCTATGATTCCATGTGTAGCACTTCCAAGGAAAGTATTTTTTTAGATGAAGAAATTAACACACAAAGAGAGCATCCACTAAACAAGCAATCAATTCTAACCCTGATTCTGTTGCTAGGGTTCTGGCTCTGTGCTCAGTTCACTAGGTCAAAGGAAACATCATTCATCTGAGGCTGTTCAGGTATTGTGGGCAGAAGCTCTGTGAATACAGCCAAGCACACTACTCTCAAGAGGCAGTATTCCCCTGTAACTTAGGGAAAAACAAAGAAGAAAAGGATCATAAGCAGAGTAGTTTAAAAATAATTATTATCAATTCAGATGTTTATCAGGAGCAAGAAGAGAGCAGATTATTTTCTCTAAACTAAAAAGGTGGAAAAAATCAGTTATAAAGAAAATAATTTTCATTGCTCAGATAACACAAGAATTTTCAACAAGAGACATTAAACACATAACCAAGGCAAAGTTTAGAGATCCGACAAGCCTGCAACACCTGAATATGACAACAAACACTGGACATTTCAGTCTGTCATAAGTTTGAAAAGAGATGTTGGAATTTTTTCCCAATGTCACACCTCCCCCAATCTGTTTCTTCCGGGATGGGGGTGGGGGCGGAGCGAAGAAGCACACACGGGGCAGCGCGGGGAGGGCTGGGAGTCCTTTGTTCAGGAGGCTTTTGGGGTTTTGGTCCGGGATTGGACAGAGCAGGAGCCCGGTTTTTGGCCGCCTCGTTCTCTTTTCCTGAGAGGAAGTTTTTTCCCCACGGGACACCTTGCAGAGGACAACCAAGAGAGAGAGAGAGACCAACCCATCTCCGAGGTATTCTGCTTTCAAGACTGCCTGTGGGAAAAAGGACTTGTTTTTTTTCATTGCTGGCTGCGAGCACAGGTGGCTGCGAGCAGCTTTTGAACTGCCGGGACAGTCCTGCATTTCCCCCTCCCCCCTTCCCCAGGTTGCAGCAGGTTTCTCCCCCCGACCTGGGGATTTGGGACTTTGTTTTGTTTCTTCTGAAAGTTTTGATTGCACCATTTGTTGTTTATTCAGATTTTGTTAATAAAAAGCTGTTTCTTTTCCTTTTCCACACTTCCACCTGAAGTCTCTTAATTTTTAAGTTGTAATCTTGTTAAACTAAGACACAGTCATAATTTACGAAAGCATGAGGTTTGTGAGCAGCAAAATTAACATCAGCTAGGACACCAAACTATAGAATGCTACGTTCCCAAAAGTCCCATCTGCCACATCACTCCCAGACCCTTTTTCACTTCATCCCATATTTCCTTTCTGGCCGGATAAACAATGACATGAGATGTACCTGGTTTTGAACTGTCCACAGGCTAGGTGGCTGGCCAACATACACACAAACTCAGTTGCCTGCTGTCTCTTGAAATGAGTAACTCATATAATTACAACTGCCTTTCCCTTAAATGGCACAACTAATTTGGGTTCTTATTCTCTACCTATATCCTCATTTTTTTAAAAATCTTTGCAACCTCTGCTTTTCCATCAAATTGGGTCAAAAGTAGCAAAGTTTTGTGAAAGCTATATGGGTGGATAGAGAACAAATAGTAAGAAACGGCAGGACTACATAAGCCTAGTCTATAAATATAAGTATCTGCAACAAATGGCTCTACCTGACTGCACGGTGTGTGATTCATCTGCCAAAGGCAGAACATTCAGGTATGTAGTGATGAAAGAAATGCACAGAGGCATTCAAGTAGTTTTCTTCTTAAAGAAGTCAGCTAAGATTTCAAAACACTAGACACTGAAAATACATTAATTATAGCCTTCATATTTAAAGACAGCTTCAAAGAATCACATCTATGTAACAGTCACATATTCTCCCTATACAGCAAGAGGGGTATGGTTTTTAACTCAAGTCCTGAATTTAAACCCATGAAGTCTTTGGAGATCAAGACCTTTAATGAGACTTGTTTCCTAATAAGAAAAAAAGAGGATAATATATTTTCTTGTTTTGTAGTGTATGAGTTTCTATACACATACCACCAATAGCCAAAAAAAAAATCAATGAGAACTTCTTCCTGATGTGCTTTTTCTGCAGCTCATGAGGAGTACATAAGACACTTCTTGGGAGGAAGAGGGGAGGGAAGTTGAACTCACAGAAATAACAACGAAAGAAATATTAAGAATAACCACAAAATCTCCCTTCTCTCCATTTAGGGTCAAAAGAGCTACTTTGAGTCCAAGGCAGTATAGGCTGAACCCTGAAAAATGTCTCACCCTTTAAAGACACAAAATATGCAGTCCAACTTTAGCTTTCTATGTTTGCTTTCTCTAGTTTAAAACCCACATATTTCCTCCAAAAGCTTGTTACAAAATTCAAGCTGTTGCTCTTCTTTAACATTGCAGTCTAAGAATGAACTACAGTACAGATGTTTATAAACAGGTTTCCAAATCTTTCAGGATTTCAGAAAGTTTCATTCTTTTGGTAAGCTTTATCTTCTGAAAGAAAAACCACAAACCCACTTATTCCTTCCAATTTTGCTAAGTATGCTTCCTGTGAAAATTTCATGTTTGAGAAGGCCTTTAGGCAACATTTATTCTGTCCAAACAATGTTTTCTAACTTAAAAGTTTGTATCCACAAATAAAAAAAACCCATAAAAAACCTCCTTTCCCTCAATATTAATTCCATATAATTATACTATTTTATATAAGTAAACTACAGGTCTTATTTACTGTATTAGCATAAAACATGTCTCAGGATGTTATTTGTATTCTCAGGTGTTTAAAAGCTCTTCATCCACAATTTTATTATCATCCTGCATACTACTACATTTTCTGATGACTATTGATTAAAATCTTTTTCCTACTTAAGTGGCTGAAATGAACATTTCTTTGCTCCCACAGCCCAGAAGAATTATTTGCCTTAAGCTGCAACTGCTTCTTTTTGTTTGTAAGCAGAAAAATTCAAGAGAACACAACAGTACTTCAAGTTCAAAAATCACTCAAACTCCAGCTTTTGCCCTGTTGCATCTACAAATGTTGTCTAAGGCTTTTTTATTGATTTTATTTTTCTTCATTCCTCCCCTTCTCTCACTTGCTGCTGAATATATTTATATTCTACTTCAGTGTTTTAGCTGGCTCTGTGGAAGAGATCATACCAATATACTACAGATTCATAACAAAGTCCAAAAAAAGGTAACTGTATGTTTCCAGAAGGTGTGGCAAAAGGATTCTTAAACATTATGTTGATGTGACCTTGTCCTGGTTTCAGCTGGGATAGAGTTAATTTCTTCTCAGTAGCTGGTACAGTGCTGTGTTTTGGATTCAGTAGAGAATAATGTTGATAACACACTGATGTTTTGGTGGTTGCTAAGTTGTGTTTATCCTAAGTCAAGGCAACAAAATCAAATATGTTTGTAATGAAAACATTAAAAAAGCCAAACTGAATGCTAACTGAGCAATCACATTTGTTATGATCCGATTACTAAAAGATGCCTCTGTCTGAATTAAGGTGCAAATGAGACCATATGCCAAAGTCAATAGTATGGATTTTAATTACAGTAAATGTGAGGTAGAGAGATAGAAAGAAATAGGAAAGGGGAGGGAGAGGGAGATCAAGCAGAGATATTCACCACCCGGGGATCTAGATTGCATCCCATTGGTCCTTCTTCTGGTCTTCTCAGTGGTCGGGGTCTTGGAGTTGTTCTTCTGGGGTGTCACCTTTATATAGCCCAAGTTCCAGGTATCCACAGGGCATAGATGCTGTTCCCATAACTTGGGATGGCATGTATATAAGCAGTTGCTTCCTTTCCCACAGTTTGCCACAGTGGGAATTTTTGTCTGGATGCATTAACTAGGGTGAGCTAACCAGACTTCACCTCCAATAGGCCTGGAATTAGTGCCTTTCTGTTGCAAGTTCCTCTCTGTGCTTATCTCAAGTTCCCGCTGTGGTGGCTTATGTTATGGCAAGTTCCTTCTGTGCCCTTGACAATGTTTAAGGCAATTGTCATCTTTAAGTGTCTTACACCACCTTGTGGCTTAAACACTGTCTTCCAGGGACTTTTACTCAGTTCATGGGTTGTCCACGGGGGTGATGCGTACATAGAAAAGACAGAGGAGAAAAGACAGGAACAGCAGAAGAAATTACACAAGTAATCATACAGTGTACAATAGCTATCCCAATCATTAAAAATACAAATCCAATTGCAATCATCAATCCAATTCTCACTAGCCACTGTCCCCACCCCATGAGTCCCGAGGATCAAAATACAGACATCAGCCAGGAACTGGGGCTTACTCCTTGAGGCCAATCTTTGGGTTGGAGTGATTGGAAAAGTTCTGATGTTTGATCAGTGATTTCTTTCATTTTAGCTTGGGCTTCTTCAATTGATAATGTTGCATTGTGAATGGTAATATTACAGTAAGATTTTACATTCCACATACCCATTGTTCCTTTAATAATAACATATCTAACACCAACCAGTTTTGTAAAGCCATTTTCGACACTTGATGGACTTGCAAGTTAAGCTCTCTGAACACATACCTGGTCCAATTATGTACCTGCCATGTAATATTTTCCAAGGCCCATTGGTGTTGTGTGCTAACTATAGAAGGCGTAAAAATTATTTTAAACCCCAAAGCTTTTTTTTGCCCCACCGTATAATAAACACATATATTATTGATCCATTCTCGGCTTTGTTCAGGAGAACTTAGATTCCGATGTATCCTTCCCGCTAATGAATAATGAAAGATGCAATTTGGGCAAATAGATGGGAGTACTATCCCACACCTTAGTGAGTTAGGAACATCCCCAAGTGGTGCAGTATAGCTGCTCGTCTTGCAGGTCCAGGTGTCCATTAAGTACATTTGGGGCTTGAAATTAGCCATAGAATTACACCATGAAAAATTAACTTTTAGTACATATGGTGCTTTGCTACCTTAATAGGTGATTGACAAGGAGCCCTATTAGTTAGGGATTTTGGAATTCAATGCATCCCTGGTAATAGTATCTTCAACTAGGCTATCTATGCATACAAGGTTCTTATACAAAATACAAAAAGTTCTCATAAAGAAGGTTCTTATGCAAACACATCCTTATATCAGGCCCATACTCTATTCTTCAGGAGATAGAGTACAGCTATGTTGGGATTTAATCGTGACACAAAACAATAACTGTGGTTTTGCTGTTGGTGGGGTCATAAATGAAAATTCCCTTTCAAATTTAGTTGTATTATCCCAGGTTGCTTTTTTCCTTCTTTTTTTGAATTTCAGTAGGCAAATTGCCCTAATCATATTCCTTTACAGTTGCTGCCACAGTAAATTGCACCCACAACTGAGAAGTATGTGTAGTGTGATATCTGAGTTTTGAGATGTAACAAGAACTAATAGTTTTTGCAGCGGAATGTACCATAGAAACTATATATAGCTGAGCCAAGTGATTTAAAGGAACTAACCAAGCAAAGTAAAGAAACAATGAAGAAGATAACTGAGGCAGCCAGCCAAGCAACATCAAGTTACTCTATAACCAGGTGTATTGTCTTAAAGAAGTTCATAGGCAGTCACTTAAAACTTTGGGGGGGCTCCAGACACAGATGACTACTAGAGATCCTCAGTGAAGCCTTTCAGAGACCTTATAAGGATATGCATATATACTAATAGGTGTTGGGAAATGTCATGAATATGTAACAGGAATGTGGGGAATGAAAAATGAATAATCATGTAATGTTGACATATAAGCTATAGTGAAAATCCCTCTGCATGCACTTTGGTAAACTGATTACCAGGGCACCTGGCGTGCTGTGATCATGTAGCATGTCGTAATAATGCCTGCCTCCTAAAACTCACAAATTGAGACTCAGAGGTTTCTTTTAAGAGCCGATTTTAGGTAACAGGTGTAGAATGTACTATAGTTACCATATTGATTAGAATAGACAAAAGAAGTGAGGTAAAGTTAAAATACTCTCTTAGGACACTTGGTAGAAAACCCAATAGTTCATCAGACATGTTCAAGTGGGAATACAAGTCTCTAAATTAATTTGGAATGTCTAATGATTGATGACATATTTGGTTCCAAAAATGGTTACAGGTGGAGTTGCTTAAGAGTTGGTAAAAGGCTTTTCTGTATTTTATCCATGTCCCACTGCAATCAGTGGCTGTCCCTCCTTCTGGTTTAGGAAGGGGGACTCAATCATTTCCTATGTAGCCTTTTGTGTTGTTAAGATTATTTAAAAATTTAGCCAAATCATAAAAAGTCTAAAGCCTTCTGAAGCAGAACTAGGAAGGTTAATACATATTTGTATGATTCCAAATATGAAAAAAATTCTTGTACCAATTCTCAGGCTAAACTTGATTGAATTTTCTAATTCTCAATTGGTTGAAACAAAATTATACATCCATAAGACAAAAGTAAAAGCTTTTCCCATGCCATTCTTTTTTTTTCTAGTAAAAAGACAAAATGAACTCAGCAAAAATCAAACTAACAATACATAAAATGGTCTGTCTTATATAACCCTACTAATATTTTTGTCTCCTAACAAATCGCTCTTGATGACAACACAAACAAATCATAAACATTAATAAATTGATAATACAAGCAATTATGGGGGCAGTTAAAAGTTCCATTGGTTCCACGCAGCTCAATCTCACCTGTTGGCAGGTGAAAATTCAGCCTGCTACAGACCAATTATTAAAAAGAAGGAACAATCCATCTCTGTTGATTCAGTTCCTGTGTCTACCACAAAAGTAACCAAAAAGTTAAAAGAGCCCAAGGGAAAAATGATTATTACATCTTTTGGCTGTTTTCTGTGAGCTTTCTCATGTAAATCCACTGGCAGTTACCCCACTCAACTGGTTCCTTTGATCTTCACTGGGGGGGTACTAGCATCTTTCCTAGATGTAGTGGTTTGAGATCCCCAAAATCCAATTCTCGAGTCCAAGCCCCCCTCCCACAACTCACCCCAGTGTGAGAGGGGTTTTCCAGACAAAGTACAAGACTCAATATGGGGGAAAGGGAATTATATTACAATCATTACATATATATAATCCTAATTATCTTTCCTATAATAAAGCAGTATTTACAATGGATCAAATCTCTTCTCCCTCCAATAAAAGTCCAGGAGGGAAGAAGGAAAAGATACTTTCCACATTCAAGGCAGCAGTTTCTCCTCCTCAATGCAGCAGCTGTAGCTGGATCTCTTTCCAATACATACAAGGGGGTCTCCTCTCGCCCCTCTCAGCCCTTTGACTCCAAGCGAAGGTTTCTCTTCCGTGGACTGCGGTTGCAGGGACAGGCTCGCTTCACCACGTCATATCACGAAGTGCAGGGGTCTTCGTGAGAGTCCCTTTCCTCAGGGGGTTCACCCCTGAGTCAGAATGTCTCAGGCAGCTTTCAGTTGAAAGCCTTTGCCTCAAGAGTTCTACCAGAGCTCCTGTGCTCTGTCTCAGGCTGCCAGCTTGGCAGCAACAGTGGCAGGGGGCAAGGTCACTTCCCCCGCATTCCATCTGGCCGTCCCGGTCCAGCTTCCAGGACTTCTTGAGCTTCTCAGCTCCTCTCTCCAGTACTGCTGCATTCCAAGACTCCCCTCAAGTGGGAGTCCACCACCCCTCCTCTCTAGGAGGTGTCTCAAAAGGGGTTTTGGGGGTTTTTGGTTCAGTTCTTACCCCAAAACTCTGTCCGTAGAGCTTAGTTCTCTCTCTCTCTCTCTCCATAGAATCATAGAATCGATTGGGTTGGAAAAGACCTCCGAGATCATCGAGTCCAACCCTTGGTCCAAATCCAGTCCATTTACTAGATCATGGCACTCAGTGCCACGTCCAATCTGCGTTTAAAAATCTCCAGGGATGGTGAATCCACCGCCTCTCTGGGCAGCCCATTCCAATGCCTGATCACTCTCTCTGTAAAGAATTTTCTCCTGATATCCAACTTAAATTTCCCCTGGCGGAGCTTAAGCCCGTGCCCCCTTGTCCTATTGCTGAGTGCCTGAGAGAAGAGACCAACCCCCACCTGGCTAGAACTTCCCTTCAGGTAGTTATAGACGGTGATGAGGTCACCTCTGAGCCTCCTCTTCTCCAGGCTAAACAACCCCAGCTCCCTCAGCCTCTCCCCATAGGACCTATGCTCCAGTCCCTTCACCAGCCTTGTTGCTCTTCTCTGGACCCCCTCCAGCCCCTCAATATCCTTTCTGAACTGAGGGGCCCAGAACTGAACACAATACTCAAGGTGTGGCCTCACCAACGCAGAGTACAGGGGAAGGATCACTTCCCTGTTCCTGCTGGCCACACTATTTTTGATACAGGACAAGATCCCATTGGCCTTCTTGGCCACCTGGGCACACTGTTGGCTCATGTTGAACTTCCTGTCAATTAGTACCCCCAGGTCCCTTTCTGCCTGGCTGCTCTCCAGCCACTCTGTGCCCAGCCTGTAGCGCTGCATGGGGTTGTTGTGGCCAAAGTGCAGGACCCGGCACTTGGCTTTATTGAACTTCATCCCACTGGAATCAGTCCATCTCTCCAGTCTATCCAGATCCCTCTGCAGAGCCCTCCTGCCTTCCAGCAGGTCGACACTCCCTCCCAATTTAGTGTCATCAGCAAATTTGCTGATGATACACTCAATCCCCTCATCTAAATCATCTATAAAGATGTTAAACAGGACTGGGCCCAACACTGATCCCTGGGGAACACCACTAGTGACCGGCCGCCAGCTGGATGCAGCTCCATTCACCAGCACTCTCTGGGCCCGACCCTCCAGCCAGCTCCTAATCCAGGAGAGGGTACACTTGTCCAAGCCATGGGCTACCAGCTTTTCCAGGAGTATATTATGGGAGACAGTGTCAAAGGCCTTGCTGAAGTCTAGATAGACCACATCCACAGCCTTCCCCTCATCCACCAAGTGGGTCACCTGATCGTAAAAAGAGATCAGGTTGGTCAGACAGGACCTGCCCCTCCTAAACCCATGCTGGCTGGGTCTAATCCCTTGTCCATCCTGAAGGTGCTGTGTGATTGCACTCAGGATGATCTGCTCCATAACCCTGCCAGGCACCGAGGTCAGGCTGACAGGCCTATAGTTGCCAGGGACCTGCTTGCAGCCTTTTTTGTGGATTGGGGTGACATTCGCCAACCTCCAATCATCTGGGACCTTCCCAGAGAGCCAGGACTGTTGGAAGATGACGGAGAGCGGTTTGGCAAGCTCTTCTGCCAGCTCTCTCATCACCCTGGGATGGATCCCGTCTGGTCCCATAGACTTGTTGGGATCCAGCTGGCTCAGTAAGTCGCTAACTAAATCCTCCTGGAATACAGGAGGGCTATTCAGGTCTCTGTCTCTGTCTATCTGCTCTAGAGGCCAGTTGTCCTGAGGGCCACCTGTCTTACTGCTAAAAACTGAGGCAAAGTAGGTGTTAAGTACCTCAGCCTTCTCCTCATCTTTGTTAACTATATTTCCCTCAAAGTCCAACAGAGAACTGAGGTTTTCCTTGCCTCTCCTTTTGCTATTAATGTATTTATAAAAGGACTTTTTGTTATCCCTAACTGAATTAGCCAAATTAACTTCAAATTCCACTTTTCTTTCCCTAATTTTTTTCCTGCATGACCTAGCTCTCTTCGTAAATTCTTCATAAGTAACCAGCCCTTTTTTCCACAGTCTGTAAACTTTCTTTTTATCCCTGATTTCTTTTAGAACCTCCCTATTTAACCAAGCCGGCCGTCTTCCCCTCCGGCTGGCCTTTTGGCACACTGGTATAGCCTGTTCCTGTGCGCTCAAAATTGCCTGCTTGAAGCATGTCCATCCCTCCTGGACCCCCTTGCCTTTAAGGGTTGTTTCCCAGGGTATGCCCTGAATTAGTTTTTTGAATAGGCCAAAATCTGCCCTCCGGAAGTCCAGAGTAGAGGTTTTAATGATGGCTCTCCTTACATCCCTGAGGATTGAAAATTCAATTATTTCGTGGTCACTATGCCCCAGGCGGCCTCCAACCACTACATCATCCACCAGCCCCTCTCTGTTTGTAAACAGTAGGTCTAGTGGGGCCTTACCCCTGGTAGGCTCATTTACCAGTTGATGAAGGAAATTATCCTCTATACACTCCAGGAACCTCCTTGACTGCCTCTTCTCTGCAGTATGAAGCTCCCAGCAGATATCCGGCAGGTTAAAGTCACACACAAGCACAAGGGCTGGAGATTTTGAGACATCTGCCAGCTGCTTGTAGAATAATTCATCTCCTTCATCATCCTGGTTGGGCGGTCTGTAACAGACACCCACAAGGATGTCAGCCTTGTTGGCCTTCCCCCTGATTCTGGTCCACAGGCACTCAACCTTGTCACTGCTGACCTCAACTTCAACAGTCAAGAGACTCTCTAACATATAAAGCCACCCCTCCACCTCTTCTTCCCTGCCTGTCCTTTCTGAAGAGCTTGCAGCCCCCCATAGCAGCACTCCAGTCGTGTGCGTCATCCCACCACGATTCTGTGACAGCAACTATGTCATAGTTTTGCTGCTGCACTATGGCTTCCAGCTCCTCTTGTTTGTTTCCCATACTGCGTGCATTGGTGTACATGCACTTCAGCTGGGCCATTGATTTTATTCTCAACTCAGGCTCTACACCCTTAGGCTTTTTTCTGGAGAGCCCAGTTGCCGCCCCTTCCCCCTTCAAACCTAGTTTAAAGCCCTCCTAACTAACCCTGCCAACTTACGGGCTACAGTTCTTTTGCCCTTCCCATATAGATGAAGCCCATCTGGTTTGACGAGACTAGGCAACATGGAGTTTGCCCCATGATCAAAAAACCCAAAATTTTGACGATAGCACCATCCTCTAAGCCACCTATTGGTAAGCTGTGCTTTCCTAAACCTCTCCTCATTTATCTCTTCATTCATCCCAGCTAGCACAGGAACTGAGCCAATTACTACCTGTGCTCCTGTCCCATGAAGTGATCAGGTCAGAGCCTTAAAATCTTTTTTAATTACCCTGGTACTCCTATTATTGATGTCATCACTTCCAACCTGGACAACCAACAGCGGGTAATAGTCTGAGGGTTGAATAAGCTTAGGAAGTGTTTTTGTAATATCCCTCACCCTGGCCCCAGGAAGACAGCAAACTTCCCTGTGGGATGGGTCTGGCCGACATATAGGGCCCTCAGTTCCCCTAAAAATGGAGTCACCAACTACAATAACCCTTCTCTTTTTCCTTTTACCTGTAGTTGTAACAGATCCAGTAGACCGGGTGTAACCAGAAGACCTTGTAGACAGATCTTCCTCCTGACTGTCCTCCATCAGACTTTCTGAAACCAGGGCCATATACCTGTTTTTTAAGGGCACCCTGGCAGGTGAAAGGGGTCGAGAGGGGGTGTTTTTGCCTCTACAAGCAGGCACCTGTTTCCATTCCTCCCCATCCATATTGTCCGTTCTGTCTGCCTGATGGCGGGGGGGCTGGGCTTCACCGCCTCCTGCTGGGCTTCCTTAGGAATCGAAAGGGTGTGACTCCACCAGTCAATTTCCCTTTCACTCACCCTTATACTCCTTAGCCTTTCCACCTCTTCCTTTAGCTCTGCCACCAGACATAGCAAATCATCCACCTGCTCACATCATATGCAGGTGTTTCTCACGCTGTCCTCTGGTAGCAGTTGTAGGCTCAAACAGTCTATGCAGCCAGAGGCCTGAGTGGCTGCATCCTTTTTAGAGGGTTCTGTCTGTATTGACACCCCTCTACTGGTAATAGGAGCAACAGCTTTCATTTTTTTGGGAGGCATGACTGCCTTGAGCTGTGAGAAAAAAGCCGCAGAAATACCTTAGGCTTCTGCCCTGCCTGTTTGCCCTGCCTATGGGAACTGCCGTGCAAACTGCCGTGCCACGCCCTCACTGACGTGCCACGTCCCTGTTTGCCCACTCCTGTGTGGGGTGCATGAGCGAAGGTCGCTCACGCTCTCTTGGAGGCTCTTATTATGCCTCCCTACCACCTGCTAATGAGCCTGACCCCTCCCACTCACCTTAATCGGTTCCGAGGAGGAGCCAAGCCTGGGCAGCAAATGGCCTAGTAGCTCTCTTGGAGGCTCTTATTATGCCTCCCTACCACCTGCTAATGAGCCTGACCCCTCCCACTCACCTTAATCGGTTCCGAGGAGGAGCCAAGCCTGGGCAGCAAATGGCCTAGTAGCTCTCTTGGAGGCTCTTATTATGCCTCCCTATCACCTGCTAATGAGCCTGACCCATTAGAGATCTCTGTCTCTCTGCTTAGCTGCATGCTTGTTTCTGCTGCTTCTTCTTATCTCTTGGCTTTCTGACACAGTTCTTTGCTCACTGCTGCTCCTGCTGCTGCTCCTGCTGCCCACTCACAGTGGAGAAAAACTCCCAGCTTCTCAGTTATAGACCTCGGTCCAGTTTAACACTGTTTCCGAGTTTCTGCAACCGCCAGCCGGGGTCTGGGGGGCTGTGGCCTCCCAGCGGGGCTCCTGCCCCTTCCTCATGGCTTCACAACATGGCCACTCTCCTCTTCAACCACCTCATCACCCTTCTTTTCCGATCTGCTGTGATATGTTTAAATTTTGCAGGAGCGCTGATTGGGTCAACACCAAGAGAGACACCACCCCCTCGGGGGTTACCATTTTTTTAACTCCAGGGGGAAAAACACTTTTTTTCCCCACCACACTAGAAAAAGAAAACAACACAAGCTCCAAAAGGAATTTCTCTGGACAAGTTACCTCTTAGTGGCTCAAATTGTTTAACAGCTTGGACTTGATATTTCTCAGGTGTGTCCTAGTTAGGACAGCTGAGACCAGTTCATCATGGTATGGGTGTAACCCAAAACTGTGTATTCTATAGCCTTCCATGCCATTTCCCAGAAATTGTTAGCAGTAGAGGCCTGTAGATATTCCTGAGCATCCTCATACCCTTTTATGGAATTCCCCGCTCTGAGGGGAGGACTGAGCATTCCTGCCTGAACTGGAGAATACATAAACTTGGAGTTTTGGAACCTTTTTACCACTCATGGGATCCAGAGGAAGACTGCAGCTCACCGCTCTCAACCAGACTGAGACCACCACCCTCAACTGGACTGCAATCACCACTTTTGACCAGACTGCAACAGCTCTCCCACCAGCAGGTTTTTCCCCTCTCCCTTTACTTTGGACTCGGGGGAGGCCCAAGGAACACCACTTTGTTCATGCCCCAGGGTGTTGGGTTATACATTTGGGTTTTGTGAGTTAAGACCAATTTTTTGTTTGTATAATTGTACTTATTGTATTATTTTATTAAATTGTCATTCTGACTTATAATCTCTCTTTTGAGTTGAGTTCATTTCCCCTGCTGGTTAACTTTTAAACCAGCACAGGTGGAATCTCAACTTCTATTTCATCAAATGCTTGCGGCACTGTTTTTGTTGCTTCCCCCATCTTTTCATGAGGGGTCTCCTCTGGTTAGCACAGTGTGGGTTAAAGGTGCATTCAATTGCCTCTCAATAACGTGAGAGGACGAGGAAGTCCAGTGTGTGCCTCAAGGGGATTTGATTTTGGGTGAGAATAGCCAATTAATTAAATTGTATGATGTTAATAACTATCTAACACCATGTATTATGACTCTATGGTGGCTACGTGTGTGTCACCTCCCTGAGCACCTCACAGCATCGATCTTAACCACAAGCATTCTGGGGATCTGAGCCTGACTTCCCTCTGATCGTTGCACTTCCACCAATGACGAATGAACTTTGATAAAACTGAACAAGCAGCAGAACTGGAATCAGAACTGACTCAAATGTGCAGCATGCAACAATCCAACACCTCACACCATCTTTCCTGCTTGAAAGACTGTTACCAAGGATGGAGGACAAAGTCATGGATTAAATGAATTCAACAAACATTTTTGTGGACATTTTATGAACATTTGACAGAGGTGTTCCATAGACTAAGGGAATGATGTCTGCATGTATATCTACCAAAATAGATACATAGAGAAGGTGATGGGGCACTGGGAAGTGTGAGACCTGGCATGACGTAAATGGCATGGAATAAGGGGTAGATATTGTCCTAGTTTCAGCTGGGATAGAGTTCATTTCTTCTCAGTAGCTGGTACAGTGCTGTGTTTGGAATGGGAAAAATGTTGTTAATCCACTGATGTTTTGATTATTGCTAAATCATAGTTAGCCTAAATCAAGGAATTTTTTTTTTTTTGTGTGTGTCTCATGCTCTGTCAATGAGGAGGTGCACAAAAGAAAAATTGGGAAGGAGAATAGCCAGGACAGGCGACCTGAAATGGGCAGAAGGATATTCCACACCATAGAACGTCATGCTCAGTATATAAACTGGGGGGAGTTACCCAGAATGGGGGTTGATCTGGGTTTGGTAACAGGGTCTAGCATCTGTCCATGGGTGGTGAGCAATTATATTGTGCATAATTTGGTTTTTTCCTTTCCCTTTTATTAAAATTATCATTGGTTACTATAATTATATTTTACTTTGTTTCCCCTTATTAAACTGTTCTTATCTCAACCTACAAATTTTACTTTTGATTCTCCTCCCCATTCCACTGGGGGGGGTTGAGTGAGCAGCTGCATGGTGCTTAGTGGCCATTGGGCTTAAACTACAACTGAGAAAACTTTTTTTAATTACTATGATGAGCAATATATTTTGATTAATTATCAGCAGCTTCTATCAATTTTTTTGTAGATTTGAGAACTCAATGCTTTTTTTTTTTTTTACACAAGATTTTTGACCAAAATCCACACCTTTCTTTGTAGCAATCTCCACAAAACTGGAGTTCCCTAACTTACTACATATTATCCTCATACAACAATTCAAAAGACTAACAAGCAAAACACACTCTTGCTGACCAGTCTGGCATGTATATCTACATTTGTTTTATCAACTGACTTCCCAGAGCATTCTGATGTACTGGTAACACAGTATGAACATCTGAGTAAATTAATTTTCACTGATTTGAAAATCTGTATTTGGAATCTGTTAAGCATTTAAATTGAAATGAATATGTGCATTGCTAATTTCTTCTGATCAAGGACTTTCTTTTTTATGATGCTTATAAACAACTGGTGCAAAAAAATGTTTGAAAGACTTCTGCACAAAAGCCAGCAATACCTATTCAGTTCCTAGTTGAGCATAGTGGTTTCTTACACATAAACATTTTAGGTGCTAAATGCACACAAGACAGTTTACCTACAAAATCTTCCAAGTATTTAAAGAAAAAAAACAACAAGAACAAAAAAAAAAACTGCAAGGGAATCCCAGTCTTCTTATATGTTAACTCCTTTTAACTCCTAAAACATAATTTCTACATGCTTTATCAAGAGTAGAACAAAGATACCTATATTTTAGCAGACAGATATTCTGCCCCAACATTGAGCAGATTGCCTGTCACAAAATTCACTCTTTCAGGAGGCATATCTGAACCTCCTAGAAAGCAATAAGTACTGACTAAGTCTTTCCCAATTACGGTAGCAGAATATCTGGACAAAAGGCACTAAAGAACTATAGATTCAAATGTTCCTCAGTTCTTTTAGTACTAGACTACTAACTGTGGTGGTTTGGGCTAGGCCTTCCTTGGTGACCAGTTTGTAACCAAGGAAGGGTCCAGATTTACCCAGTATTCCCTACGATTTTTACGTAAGCCAGATTATAAGAAGAAAGGAGGAGAGGCCTTCGTTCTCTTTCCTTCCGGCGGCTTGAAGGTGCAGGTTCCCTGCTGTTGAGTCTGCCGTGTTGGGGAGCGAGGCCTGGTTAGGCCTTGTCAGCCTTGGGAGACAGAGGTTGCCGGCGATCGTTCCGGAGCGACTCTCGGTTGTCCCAGGAGAGTAGTGAGATATTTCTTTGATAACTCTTTTAGTTGTTAGATATCGTGTCACTAATCGGGATACATATATATATATATATATATAATTTTAGTTTTGTTCCCTTTTCCTTCCCCTTCCCTTTCCCTTTTGAAATTGTATATTTTAATTATATATATAAGTATAAATATATTTATATATCTCACTTTGGTTGTCTCTCTCTCGCTTCGGGTTTTCTTAGTTTTTTTTTCTCCCTCTTCTCCCTGAGGTTTGGGGGGGGGGGGGGGGGGGGGGACGACTTCTGGTGGTAAGGTTTGGAGACTTGGCAGGGAGCCAGCTTCAAACCATATCACTAACAAACACTCAAAAATGAAAAAGTGAAACACCACAGTTAAAAACTGAATTGGTATTGATTAACTGAACACAGCCAAAGGGGAAACCTGCTCCTTCTAGGGATATCCAGGAGTTTTTTTTCAGATTTCATACAGACATTTCCTTTGTGCCCTAAGCAGTCTGTACATCCACATATACTCAACTATCTTTCCTCTCTTGTATGCCACTCCATTAAAATAAAGCAAATATTTTGGTTATTCTTCTGGAGACTTCAGCAATGCTGACTGACCAGCTGACAACTGTATATACTGTTTGACAGTACTCCAATGTTTTGTAAGTATAATCACTAACTCAGATGTGTCTTCTTTACCCAGCAAGCAATTTTCAGTTTACACTCTCCTCTATCTCCATATCTGAATAAAACTGGTCAATATGTTCAGAAGGAATGGAAGGGCAGATATGAAGAAATTGCAAATATACGCAAGTTTAGTTTTCATAGAGAAGAGCTCAGAAAATGAGGTTTAAGTAGTGCATAAAAACACTAGATCTAGGAGATTCCTCATTGCTCACCCACTTACATATTTCTAGCAGAAAAGAATACTGTACAGTAATATTCAGACTACAGGAGGGGAACAGATAACTGTGAGCAATATCTCTTCATTTTTTTGCAATAAACAAAAATGCAAAACAATACAGTCAAGACAATCAGACTTGCAAAACACTGTTCAAGCACTGCCCAATACAAACTCTTTGAGATCAAGAATTTGACCTACATGAATAAATGTGTGCTACTGAACCATATTTATTTTCTGGGAAATAAGACTGACATACTGCAATAACCTCACAATGGTAGTGGAAGGATGTCACTGCCTAGATATGGGCACCAAATATTAAAATTCCATCTATTTCTTTGAAACTACAAACTATATGCCACAAGGTACCACTAGCTTAGACTGAGATTGATCAGCAATGAAACCTTAACTTGAAAAGAAGCATCTATTTGCCATTCAAATTTTTTTTTTTTATGGTAGCCTGGCATACCTAGATGGATAAAGCAGAGCTGAAGACACAACAGAACAGATCGGATATCACGTTTAATATCTGATGGGGAGAAGCTCACCGGAAAGGACTGAACTTATTGCTGCAGGTCTGCATCACAGAGATATTTTCCAATTCCAGGGCAAGTTGTTCTTAAGAAGTATACTGAAGCCTTGTCAAATACATTAAAATTTAGTGCTAAGATTCTAGTGAATCACAGTATGTTAACTAGAACTAAAATTTTTCATATATTTGACAAAAAATGCTGTAGATAAGATGGTTGATGGCTGGCTAAACATCTCTGGCATGTCCTGATCTATTCACAAGAAGAAAAACTACATTTCTTGATCTCTCAGAAGCTTCAGCTAAAACACTTTTAATATGTGGAGAAAGGTCCACATATCTATTGATTGTAAAGGCACATCTCATTTAAAATTTCGTTTGAAGAAACTGATGGAATGAAAAATAAACTAGAATGCCACATTCTTTTTGCTAGTAATTTTGCATAGAATGAACTGTCAAGTTTTATTTATGTCACGATAATAAAACAGAATCCAAGACAGATATAGAATCAAGTTATTTTACCCATTTACATAAGACCTTTAACCTCAGGATCAGTATTAATAAAATGGAGCATGCCCAAAGAATACAACGTAACAGAGATAAGAAGAGTGAGCAAGCAAACTTCTGATCTAAATATGGAGATGAATCAAAACACAATGGATATAAAACTAATAAAATTACATGTGTCCAGGTGATGTACAGCTTAAGTCTATGACTTATTACTATATATATATATTTTAAAAAAAGACTGATTCCAAGAATTAAAGCAGGTTTCAAAGGAAAGATCCAGGCATACACAAAGATAACACAAGGCAAAGTTTTTTAACAGTCAATATTAAAAGCAGTTTAAAAAAATATACCATTTTTAGCAGCCTGTGAAGCCCTAAACATTTCATACTAAGCATCAAGAGCATAATGCCCCTCAACTAAATCCAAACACCTGTCTGGCTTCATAATGTGTTCTCTGGAATCATGATGCCTCAGAGCTTTTTGGATTTTTTAACTTTTGTAGATTTCAGTAGTAGTTGTGTAGTAAATGTACATTTTAATGTAGCTGTATTGTATCCCTTACCCTTAACATAGCAGTTTACACATACCCAACCCTGTTACCCCATTTCATATCAATCCCTCTAAATTCCCTTAGTGTGTTTAGTCTTCTTTTCAAGGTAGAATTGCAGAAAAACACCTCTGTTTAAGAACATCGCACCCTAGGCCTGGACCAGGAGTTATCATACAGACGCAGCAACCTTCAAGCCCAGAACTTTGGAGGAACTCCAAGGACTGTACATGCTTTGAAGAAGATGAAGATGAGGAAGAAGGGGTCCCACACGCCCCCAGACACAGGGGCGTATCGGGGGGCAGAACCAGGGGGTGGATAGATCTGGACCTTATTATAAAATCATAGAACCACTGTCTGCGTGCGCGTGCGTCGTGTATATTTCCCTGGGTCTGAGGCCTGATTAAAGAACCCGGTTTTTTTATCTTGTCTTATGCACTAAATTGGCCTGGATTCTTTTTCTCCGTGGTCTCTTTAGGCAACACAGGGATTCTTGAAACAACATTCCTTGGTTTGTGTTGTTCTTCCAATAGGAGACTGCCCATCACGTATGGCCTCTGGAATTCACCTATTTCACTTAGTGGAAAGATTTTTGTCATTGTCTCCATTTCAACTCACTTAGAAACTATGCAAATGTCAGTGTCACTGAGTACCTGCCAGACCCATGATAGTTACATTTTGTGGAATTTTTTTTTAAAAATTCTTCATCGAGGTCTATTTTGGGCTAAAACTGAAATTTTGATGAAAAATTTCAGAAAACAAAAGCTGGTTATTTTGACAGCTTTTACTGCAAGAAACATTCACTGAAACAGGTCCTCAATTAGCCTCTTGCAAGTTTTTTCCATCCATCATCTGGTATCAGTAACTAAATAAGACAAAATTCTGAAGCAGACGTATCATTAATTTCATCCAGAACAGAAATTCTTATGTTCAAAGTAGCAGCAGCAGTCATCTTCTATAAAGAACATCTGTTTAAGAAGTTGTCACATTTGCAGATTTCAGTTCTGTCCTTTCCATACCATAAAGAACAACCTGGGTTATTTTTTGCAAATTATTTTCTTGTCCGTAGATATCACTCCCTTTTCTTTAACCAACCTAGTTTCTCAATACCTTAATCAAGAAGGATAATTTTTAAGATCATACTAGAACTTGCTAATACCCTAATTCTATATCTGTGGTCAAATTTTTTCTACTTAACTTATTGCTTTTCTTCCAAACACAATGAAAAATTGCGATTAATTTAAATAAACTGTGACATTTCTGGTTTTTTACTTTTGTTTTTTATTTCAAACCTAAAAATTAGAAGCTTGTTATTAGAAATCACTGTTCAGTGACTTAGAAATCACTATTCAGTTCTCAGCGAATGGAATAAACTTAAATGTTCTCATAGGACATGAGATTTTAAAATGCTTGCCAATTTTTGTTTTGCGTGTTACGGTAATACATAATGATAAACTTAAATAAAAACCACAAAAGGTATATTAAAGAACCAGGATTAGCAAGGATGAATACTTACCTTTCTCTTATAAAGTCTGCCAAATCTTTTGTTGACAAATGTCCATGTTTCATGTTGTGATAGAGGACATCAAAGCCATTGTTCCTTTCCCCCTAAAGATTAATAACAAAAAGAAAGCAGAACTATGAAACATAACATGTTAAAACAATTACAGAATATAGAACCTATGCATTTTAATAACTGATCAAGTTTCATGAAGTAAATGATTTCTAATGCTTCAGCTTTTTTACCAATTGCTATTAGTTCCCTTCAATCTCTTATATGTAAAACAAACTACCCTTTGAATGACAACTCTTTGATCACATATTTCTAGACTATATTTAAAGCCATCTATTCTCTAGATTTCTATGGGTGTTCTTTCACTTCTCATCTTATTTAATGCATACTTAATACTGTATTCCCTCTCCATTCCCTCATATTTTTCATTATTTCCCATGAAGTAAAATTCGCACCTCTTCGATTCTTCATATATCAGGGATATTTCTCTTGGTTTTGTAAAACTGGTAAAAATCACTAACTTCTTCCTTCTCATAGGTAACTTCCCTTTGTCTATTCTTTAGTTTTAAAGCTTAAAACACTTTCCAATCAGTAAGGCATATCTCACAATTAAAACTGAGACACTGCCCTAAAAACTAATTAATAAACTCAGCCGGCTTATTATCTCTGGCACCATGGTGACCTTCCCCCCCAAACAGAAGAAAGCAACAATAAATGAAAGGAAGGCGAGGCAAGCCACAGCATAACAACATAGCTACTATAAGAGTTTTACTGTCAAACTATCTATTCCTCTCCTGCCCATCTCTTCCCCAATGACCTGAGGCATCGTGGGCCAACCGAGCCAGAAATAATTCACCCTTATGTTGCCAGTCCAGATCCACCTGAGACACTTTAATCTTGGCAGCTCGATCCATCTGTCCATTGTTGCCATGTTTGTCAGTAGCCCCACTCTTAGATACGTGTGCATCTACATGACGTACTTTTACAATCAACTTCTCTACCCGGGTAGCGATGTCTTGCCACAATTCAGCAATATTGATGGTGGCACCACTTTGCAGTTTTGGACTCCAGTTCGTACTGAAGTTCCAGCGTGTCCAGCACGGCAGCAATTAGTGGTGGTGTGACTTTGTTCAGGTCATGATAATCTACTATCAGTCTCCACTCTCCACTGGACTTGCGCACTGCTCATATAGGACTATTAAAGTGAGTCTCGCTGACCACTCCCTGGCTCTCCAGTTCACAAATTATCTCACGGATGGGGGTCACAGAGTCCTAGTTGGTGCGGTATTGTTGATGGTGCACTGTGGTGGTAGCTGTTGTTCTTTGACCCTCAGCAGAGGTGTCTTTTGAGAGGCCAGGCAAGGTATTCAACCATCTAATTTCCTCTGTCTCCACAGCAGCTATCTCAAAAGCCCAACAATGGCCTTTTGGGTCCTTGAAATACCCTCTCCTGAGGTAATCTATGCCAAAGATACACAAGGCCTCTGGGCCGATCACAAAGGGGTGTTTTTGCCATTCATTCCCAATCAGGCTCGCTTCAGCTTCCAGTACAGTCAGTTGTTGGGATCCCTCTGTCACCCCAGAAATAGAGATGGATTCTGCCCCTACATATCTTGATGGCATCAGGGTACATTGCGCGCCGGTGTCAACTAAAACCTTAGTCTTGTGGGTCTGATGTGCCAGGCCATTGGATCCACACAGTCCAATAGATCCGACTGTCCCTTTCCTCCATCTGTCTGGAGGCAGGGCCCCTCTAGTTCTGGTCATAGTACTCGTTGCTCACTTCTTGTAAATACGAATTGGAACTCCCTTCAAGAGGATCAAAAGGAACATCAACCCTCCTATTCTGTCTGAGGACTTGCCCACTGGAAACTGGAGTGGCATTTATCCTTGAAGAATTTCCTGTTGTGGTTCTTCCTTTCAACTCACATGCCCGTGCTGCTAGGGCAGAAGTGGGTTTTCCATCCCACTTCCTCATGTCCTCTCTGTGGTCATGCAGGTAAAACCAGTGGTTAGCTTGTGGTGTGTACCCTCTCTCTCGAGCAGAGGAGCGCTTGCTCCCAATAGCAGAGACTCTGGTCCATACTGACGGGGCATGGGACATTTCCTCTCTAGCTTGCTCGAGCCTTTTGAATCTGTCTGCAGTCTTGGACAGTCTTTCCACAGCCAAGACCCATATCAATAGGGAGGAAAAAAAGATGATCTTCATATCACCAGAATCAGGTACCTGAAGCACTGTTTGTTCTTCTTTCATTGACACCAATGCCAATGAGTTGGCATACAATTATGCCATACTCCGTAAAACTTCCACCACATGGATTGTGTATACTGGACCTCATCTGGATCTACAGGGGACTGCTCATTATTTGGATCCCTATAGATTATCTCCAGCACAGCTAATTCTCTCACGTACTGGATACCTTTCTCCATGGCGTTCGACCTGTCTGGACACACTGCTAGGTCATCCTTGAGAGAATGCTTTTCCCTCACACTTGACAGGAGCTGCCTCCCAGAGGCTGAGAGTTTCTGTCCTCTTCCCAATCCCCTTGCCAATGCCCACATCCTGGGACAGGGATCTCAGTTGCTTGGCTTCACTACCATCTAGTTTCATATCGTGGGCCACGATATCCCAGCATCAGAGCAGCCAGATGTTATGATCTGGTTATTAAAATTATTAGAAATGCCTCTGCCCGAATTAAGGTGCAAACGAGACCAGATGCCAAAGTCAATAATATGGATTTTATTTAACAGTAAATGTGAGGTAGAGAAAGAGAGATAGAAAGAAATAGGAAAAGGAGGGGGGGGAAGGAAGAGAGTGACAAAGAGATTAAAATAGAAAATGTATCACCACTCTATGGAACTCTGTGGCATCCTGTGGGGTTCTGTTTGGCTGGTCTTCTTGGTGGTGAGGGTCTCACAAAACATAGAGTCCAATAGATTAATATACATTCAGGAAATGCCCAAGAACCTCCCTGGGGGGGAAGGGGGAGAGTAAGCTTTGCAGTCTCTAATGACAGGTTCCAGATTTGTTGCATAACTTGGATCACGTGCAGTCCTCTGGTGGTGGAAGGCCTCAGGAATTCGGGGGAGGAGAGAGGGAGAGCATTTTGGGGGTCTTTGATGGTTTATGACCCCTTCTCAGCTGCCTCTCATGTGAATGTCCCATGTGTACGTGGTCTTCCCAGAGCAGGAGGGTTTACTCCTTTGGTTTGGTGTGGAGAGATTTCACCATCATACATCCAAAACCCTTCACCTCCACCACCCCATGACCCTTGTTTACTTCTCCTCAGACCTGAGATAATTTGACAATAGTCTTATCTCAAGTTCCCAGTCCCGGTCCAAATTCCAGTCAGGAGGCATCTTCATCTTCAGGAGGTGGGGATGCTTCAGTGGTCCCAGAGAGGCAGCTGGTTCTTTGCAGTATGACAAAAAGTCTTTCTATGATTTTGACAATGTTTAAGACATTCAGTCTATCACACCAGGTCACCAGGGGCTCACCCAGATGACAGCTGAAATCTTTTTGCATATCTTGAAGTTCACCTGGGGATCAGGTGATTATCTCTGGCCCTGCCTCTTCCTCCTGTTGTGAGGGCCTTGCTTCCTCTTCATCCCTCATTATGCAAACTGATTTGGTCTTGGATTTCTTCTTCTGTATAGGGGTGAGTGCTACTGGCAAGTTGTTCCTCTGGTTCAGCTGCAGTTTGAGTGGCCAAGGTGCCTGTTGGTCTGCTTTCCTCCTCCTCCCCCTGAGGGTGCTGTCTAGTGATGAGCAGTGTCCAATAAATAGTAGCCAGGGCCCAGCACATTACATAACTTCGTGCCTCTCTGGAGCTGCCACAGCATTTTTCTCCCACATATTTTATCACTTTAACAGGGTCCTGTAGTTGTTCAGGGGTGAACTTCCAAACTATTGGAGCAGAGAATTTCGCCAAAAACTGGCCCACATCCTCCCACATTCCATGCCACTCATAACTATCCTCCCTCAGAGCAGATCTCTGAGAGGCCTTTCTAGAAATCTCTTTCGCAACTCTAAACATGGTGTGGACTGCACTGAGGAGACCTGGCAGACTTAGCAATAAGAACATGCTTTCCTTAACATCCAAAGGGAATTCAAAATTCTCAAAAGCTGTTGTAACAGGCCTGAAGGAGGAAAAGGAGGTGAAAAGCTGGGGAAAAACATCTTCCCCTGTTCCCCCCACAGGCTGGGTACTATTATTAATGGACTCCCAAAGGTCACGCCTGAGGTAAGGGTAGGAGAACAACACTGAATACACATCCCAAATGACCCTCACTGCCCTTTGATGTTATCATGTCATAAGCTGATATCACACAGTACAGCAACAAAGCAATCCTGATTCCCCTCCCTGCTCTGAAAAAGAACATCATGAGGAGCACATATGGGAACATATACAGGGTTAGGTACCACACCCAGATGAACAGACCAAGCAACATTGTGACCAGTGGCTTTGTACCTAATACAGCAAATGCTTAGATCAAATTTGTTTCCAACCTGCTCTGGGCAGATCTGTTGTTATCTCAACCCTTCATGCCACACATTGGGTGCCAAATAAGGCTGTTGTGGTTTAGGAATGGTACTCCCCAATTCAGTGCTCCCAATGAGACTTTCCAAACCACGCTGCTGCTAGCTTGTGACCCCTCTTCACCCTGCGGTGGGAGAAGAGAACTGGAGGCACAAAAGGCAAAGATCACAGGTTGAGATAAGAACAATTTACTGAAAACAGCAATGAGATAAGAAAACAAACAGTAGCAGCAACAATATTAATAACAGAAGTGTACAAAAGAGACAGAGTTATTCACACACAAAATGCTCACTGCAGAGCCCTATCAGACCACAGTCATGCTACCCCGACCAGGAGAGACCCCTTCTCCCTGGAAGAGACTCCCTTCTCCCACCCCCAGCAATGACATGAGGTGGTATAGAATAACCTCTGTGTCCCACCCATGCCCCCTCCTGGCTACTGCAAAAATTAATCCAGTCCTGGCCAGAACCAAGACATAAGTGCAGTCAACCTTACCAATATCAGGCTCCACCTATGAGCACAAGCACCTGGATTTCAAAATTGTTCAGTTATTTACAAGTTATAAGATCAGGAGTACTGATGATTAACCTGATGACAGTTCTATAAATTACATTAACTTCTGCTTGTATTTGAAAACATATACATACCTACGTCAAAGTATGGTATCTCAGTGCAGAGAGCATACATTTTTCTGCCATATGGACTATCCACAACTACATCATTTAGTAGTTAATTTCATGAAGAGTAGTTCAAACAATTTATACACTGAGCAGCAGTTAAGACTATTTAGGATAAAGACAGAGATGCATGCTGCAGCTGAGAGGAAAAAAGGTAATTTAAGTTACAAAAAACAAGTTATGTATCATCTACATGCACATCAGCCATCACCACTCTGTGTTTTTTTAACCTCAACACTGCTCCTCCCGATATACATTGTACGAAACTGTACATGCAAATTGTATGTCTAGTTAACTTTTCTTCATTATTTGTTTTTACCTGCTCCTTCCTTATGGCAATAGTAATAGCTGGGATCACAAAAAGCCCAATATCAGCCTAGTTAAAAATAAAAACCATTAAGAAAAATCTCCCTAACTATTGTACCAATTAGTCTTTATAGCATGAAATTGTATGAACTTAAGATACATATAGTTTATGTTGTATACCACATAGTCATGGTTAAGTAAGCATGACTAAAGGACACCAGCTCATTGCAAGGAAGAGGATGACAGCCCAAAGAATAAAGGGTAAAATGCCATATGTTGAGGATGATCTCATCATTACTCAACAGAAAACTGTAAAACTTTGTGTGAAAATGCAAAATGTAAGCACTTCCCTCCCCATATAGGTTCCATTTAATTACTTTGAAGTTCATTAGCAGTTTTCTCCTTTTTCCCTAGAGCTAACAAAAGAGCTCTTCTGTTCTTGTTGAGGTTTCCCCTTTTACACTGCTCTAAGAGAGCTCTTCCGTACATATAGTAGAGACATCTCCTGACAGCAAATCATAAGAGGAAACAAGATTTCAAATACAAGTAAACACTTCACTTGCATAAACCTACAATGAGGCATTACTGACCAACTTTGCAGACAAAATAAATTGTCATGGAAAGAGAGGGCAGACAGTCCTTCCATTTTCCTTCATTGAGAACTAACTGTAATAATTTTCTCATGGAAATTAAAGTAACCCTGTCAGCAACTGTGAAATCAGAGTTCAGCATTTCCACGACTTCTACGTAACAGGAAACAGATTACAGAAACTGTTTTACTAAATTGAACCCGGGTCGCAGCGGTACGAGTCCTGCACTCTAACCACTGGTCTAGTGGTTAGAGTGCAGGACTTGTACCGCTGCGACCCGGGTTCAATTCCCGGCCCCCCGGGCAGCTGGAGCTCGTCAGCCTTGTATGGCAATCCAGCTACGTCCTGGGGACCTCACTGCCACTGTCCAAGCTTTGCTCGGCCCCGGCAGATGAACCTCAGGATTAAAGGGTGGGCTCAGTTCAGCGCACACTGTGTCTCACCTAAAAAATCCACTGCGCAGGCTCAAAGGGTTTATGACCTTTCCCAAATCTTCGCTTGCGAAGACTGGTCATTATTATTATATTATTTACTAAATTACTTAAAAGATTTTGGAAAATTTTAAGAATAAATTTGTGTTGCATATAAAAGATGATTCTGAATTTAAAACATATTTGGTAAAATAGCCTGGAATTTCTGGGCAACCTGTAGCAGTATTTATTCTCCATGTTTCTAATTTAATTATATAAGTGAAAGCTCAGTGTACCTTAGACCAAAACCATTCAAGATTAACATCTATTCATGTAAAAAGCTAATACTCTCTATTATAGCAACCTCATTTTACCCAAGGTAAACAAGTGTTTCTCAACTATTAAGGTGATTCTAAAATTCCCATGAATCGTTAGATGCATACTACTTCTTGAGCTAGTGTGAGAAGGCGGACAGCTGCAAATACTGATTGCACAGAAAAACAGAGTAGATAAAACAATAAAAGGAACATGCAATTCTCCAACACATTTTGATTTTCATAGAATCCTAGAAAGGTTTGGGTTGGAAGGGACCTTGAAGACCATCTAGTTCCAACTCCCTGCCACGTGCAGGGACACCTTCCACTAGACCAGGTTGCTCAGAGTCCCATCCAGCCTGGCCTTGAACACTTCCAGGGATGGGGCATCCACAGCTTCTCTGGGCAATCTGTTCCAATGCCTCACCACTCTCATAATAAAGAATTTCTTCCTAACATCTAATCTAACCCTGCCTTCTGTCAGTGTGAAGCCATTATTCCCCTTTGTCCTGTCACTCCAGACCCTTGTGAAGAGTCCCTCTCCAGCTCTCCTGGAGCCCCTTTAGGCACTAGAAGATGCTTCTCTTCTCCAGGCTGAACAACCCCAACTCTCTCAGTCTGTCTCCATAGCAGAGGTGCTCCAGCCCTCTGATCAGCTTCATGGCGCTTGGTCTTTGGTCAGACTGCAAAAGTTTAATGAGAGAAGTTCAGGCAGTTTGGTGTTTCCCCCCAAGTTCAGCAAGTAAAGAAAAATTTGACAATAAGTGAATTACCATCATTTCAACCTATGCTTTTATAATGTGCATTAGTACTGGTTAAGCATTCAGAATCATCCTTCACCCCTATTCAACCCTTTAATCAGCATGTTACACTGAAGAAATCAGACTGATAAATGATTTATGATCAAGTATAGTTTTTAAGTCATAACCTGCTTAATCCTCTTTTTAAAATAGCCTACCAAGCCCACAACTTATTCTCCAGGAAACAGGCAGACAAATATTCCAACTGCAATGTTTGGAAGTGGCAAGAATCATAAAAAGTTTAGGTTCCTAATTTACTTCAAAGTGTCATAAAATGAAAACTGGATGATCTCCAAATTAACTTTCCAAATCCTAGTTCAACCTTAGAGCTGCCTACAGCAAGCATGATATATCAATAAAATGTGACCAGAAAAGCCAGCCCCTCTTGTTAAATGAACACTAAATAGGAAATGTCTAGAAAAGAATTAATGTGAGAAATAGTTACTTGCTTCAGTTTCTGGGGTGAGCATTGAAAAATTTGTATCCTTTAACCCTTGTTTTGGTCAGCTCCAGAGAAGCTGTCCTACACCTAGATTTACACTTAAAAATACTACCCAAACTATTCTGCCAGATATGAAGAAACCACACACAGTCCTGGCCAACAGATCATGCATGCAAGAATACTAATACAGATAAATGATAATGGCATAGAAGTCCTTTTGGTAGAAAAAGTGTCTGTATCAAGAAAATTTTAGAGTTGTTCCAGAGTTGCACCAATATGCACAACTCCCTCATAAAGGTGAAATAAAGTATTTGCTGCAACTAGGTACAACTTTTTAACAACTACAAGATTTGATTTATGCTGCTTAAAAGATACCCTATTTATTAATTATTTACAAATTTTAGTGCAACAATAGAAACTGGGTGTACATTGCTGTAATTCTAAAATGAAAGTTTCAAATATTAACCAAAACCAATCTTCTCTTTATCCACAAACTTAGAAAGACATATACCAGTCATTATTGTTTGTTCATTTGTACTGTCGACTTCTTTTCATTTACCTAACTCCAGGTAAATTTAAACTCATTTTAGATGCTCTGATAAACATCACTGTCATTTTGTTTAAAACTGTCGCTGCTTGCTGCAGTTTCAAATAAGTAACAGATTTCATACTTTCCACCTAGGCAATTACTTAATGGACCCTGTATACATGAAAATATTCCTCTGATTAATATTATGGTGTTATATTTTCAATTACCAAGTGTCTGAAAGAGCTACATAAAATTGAGAGCATCAAAATTTTAAAAAAATAGTCACCTGATGTTTACACTGGCAACATATCTTCTTCAGTTCTGAAAGTTTTGAGGAGTTTAAATACAAAAGTAACCTGGCAATTTCAGTTTTCTTCTTCCAGTTTCAATAAATTAAATAAATATCATCTCCAGAGAAGCTCTATGCATATGAAGGAAAACAGACATTTTATCTATATCTAGATAATTAAAAATATTTTTGAACAAAAAGATGAAAAGTTGCCAACTCCTGCTAAATACACACAAAGGGAAGAGACTGAGCAAATATTGCGCAATAACTCTCTTGAAACAGAGCATCCAACTGTATGCCAAGCAGAAGAGTAGCACTGTATAAACATGTGAATGGAACTCCAGGTGGAAACATGACAAGTTTCATTATCACTCATATCACATAAGTGCATATGAGAATGTGTCTTATGCTTGTTAGAGTGAGCTTGTTCACAAAGCTAAAGTAATTAACTCTGGACACAGTCACATGTTACAAAAGAACTTGAAAAGAAAAGAATCTTCCTCACAACCATTTCTCAAAAATCTACAGGTAATACCAGCAATTAAAAAGACAAAATAAAAACAATTCATCAAAACAAATTTAAACACATATTTTTATATCCCAGAACTTCCAGACTTACCATGCACAGCATTACACAGAGACCAGTATCAGCTATATATAGCACTTCCAACAGTTGAACCAAATTAATCTACAGCAATTATACTGACTGGCTTAGAAGTGGTTTAAAAGACTCACAATTAACAAGAGCATGCCTGCACCAGTCAGCTTTAAAAAAAAAAAAAAAATCAAACTTATGTCAAAGCTTATGCAACACTTCCCAAATAGTGCTAAGAAAACAGTAAGTCAAAGATAATGAATACTTTTTATTGTACTGTACCAGTATGAGTGTACTCAAAGTGACAAAACCTAGCTAAGTATAATGGAAATAACAAGAACCCTTACTTTAATATTTCAGACTAACTACAGTCACAACGAAAACAAGTTCCATTTCATGCAAGGATCAATAACCCAAATCTAGATTTTAGGTTTTTCCTCCATGTATAACTATCTAAGTAAAAATATAAATATTTGCACAGAAATGACTGACGAATTATGTTTCTAAAATAGACTGGAAAGTCTGTAGTTTCTCTAGCTGGCTGCTGTTCAGGCTGTACCTTCTGTCATGCAGATAGAACTGAGTTGTCGGTACAGAAGTATAAAGCTCCGAGACGCAGTTTTGCTTCGACATGATATAACTATAAGTTGTTACAGTTAGTGTGCCGTTTCCCCAAACAACTGCATTGTATGGTAGGCTTAAGAGAGATCAGACTGCAGTAGAAGCTCTATCTACGCACCATAGTGGCTGCAAGTGTAAGACCCCCTACCGAATGGTGTCTCGCTCATATCTGCACATCCCTTGGGCCAGCAAACCCTCTCCGACATCGTTTCTCCCTAATGGGCCCCCGAGCACTGCGCGGGGCAGGGCGCTTCCCCCACGGCCCAGCCTGGCCGAGGAGGGGCTAGGCGCAGCAGGCGCAGGAGGCCACCGAAGGAGTCACAGAGTGCCGCGGAGTGAACAGCGGCCACCGTCCCTCCGCCGCACTCCCCGCTGCAAGGCCCAAACCCAGTCCCCAAGGTGACGCAAGAGTCGAGGTTGCTCCTGCGGAAAGTACGCCGGCTGCGCTGCACTGCGCCCTGCCCGTCCCACTCGTGACACGGAGGAACCGGCCCGCGACACTTCCTTACCCAGAAGCTCTCCGCGAAGTATGCCATCGTCACGCCGCCTCCACGGCCCTGAGCGAGCCTAGCCTCGGCCGCCGAGACGCAACGGAACAAACAAGCACCGCCACGGCGCACCACCCTTCCCGTTACGATGGAACCACCTCCTTCCACACAGCTTCACCACCCCCAACCCCGCGCATGTACCCAGCTGCCGTCGGGCGCTGTGGCTCTTGCGCAGGCGCGTCGCATTCCCCCCTCCCCCTGGGTGGAGGAGCGGCGCGCGCATACCCAGAGAGTACCTGCCCCACCTCAGCTTAGAAGTGCTATCTCAGAAGTGAAGAAACCCTGAATTCTATAGAAATATGAATATACTTGCAGAAGACAGACACAGAAATTTTGAGCAAAAATCCCTCTAAAATATTCTAAGAAAGGCTAGAATGCATATGAATTATTTGACACCCAGGAGAATAGATTCATGCTGTTTGAAGTGGCTTCATAACCAAGCATCTTTCCATCGACATATGATCTTTCAAGGCATCTGATGACTACTAGGCACAAAGTGTAGCTTACCCTCTCCAGTACCTCCTCTTACAGGATTTTACAGTTTCAGTGACAGGCTCCTAAAAACTATACACTTCGTCTAAAGTCAGAGTTTGAAGAAACTATTTATTTCAAACCTTTATCATAGAATCAACCAACCAGGTTGGAAAAGACCTCTGAGATCAAGTCTGACCCTTGATCCAACACTGCCATGGTTACTAGACCATGGCACTAAGTGCCACATTCACTCTCACCTTAAAAACCTCTAGGGATGGTGAATCTACCACTTCCCTGGGCAGCCCATTCCAATGTCTGATTACTCTCTCCATAAAAAATTTCTTCCTAATATCCAACCTAAACTTCCCCTGGCAGAGCTTAAGATCATGCCCTCTTGTCCTACTGCTGGTTGCTGGGAGAAGAGACCGATGCCCACTTGGCTACAACCTCCTTTCAGGTAGTTTCTTTCTAGCAACATTCTCCCAAAGTTTCAGTATATGCAAAGTTTGCTTAGTTGCCAATGCCAAGACAGAGAAAATTTCTGGACTCCTTTCATAGTTAAAACTTCTTTAAAAGTCTCAAGACTGTTAGATCTAGATCTCTCTCTTTTGATAATAGGAGTAGGCATGTGTGCTTTAATTTTAAACACTAACAACATGTTATAGGACTACATTTAAGAAAAACTATTTATGTACTTACTTACTTGACATAAGTAAGAAGCCTGCATTATAATTATCTTAGCCTAATGGAAGATATGACTATACTACTTTTTGCAGTGTGTGTTGCTATCTGTAAGGATATATACCAGGGCAACGAGACAAAAGCTCCATGATCAGAGCTGAATCTTTGGAATTTTTTTCCATAGAAAATATAAAAATAACTTTCACATGGATGGATACTATGCTATGAAGGAAGAAGAGTCAGGTTCACTTCTACATTTAAGAGGAAGTTCCCATCTTCCACATTTTCAAAAGTATATAGTAATCCTTTATCTAATGCTACACCAAGATGTGAAGCTACTGCTCCAGTGCTGCAACAATCTACCATCACGCAAGTATCAAACCCATTCTCAGGTTTTCGACAACAGCTTTACACAAAAATCAGAGTGAAATGCAAAATCTTAGACTTGAACTTTAGGGCATTCTGCAGTATATATACAGTTACCTAGAAAAGTACTTTGATAAAGGATGAAGATCAGGATCAGTAGTTATGTTCTTGTCACAATGGAATTGCCCACGAAAAATTAATTTCTGAGTTGGAAGGGACTCACAAGGATCATCAAGTCCAACTCCTGGCCCTGCACAGGATCATCCCCAAGAGTCACACCATGTGCCTGAAAGCACTGTCCAAACACTTCTTGAACTCTGTCAGGCTTGGTGCTGTGACCACTGCCCTGGGGAGCCTGTTCCAGTGCCCAACCACCCTCTGGGTGAAGAACCTTTCTCTTATATCCAACCTAAACCTCCCGTGACACAGCTTCAGGCCATTCCCTTGAGTTCTGTCACTGGTCACCACAGAGAAGAGATCGGTGCCTGCCCCTCCATTTACCCACATGAGGAAGCTATAGACTGAAATGAGGTCTCCCCTCAGTCTCTTCCAGGCTGAACAGACCAAGTGACCTCAGCTGCTCCTCATACAACTTCCCTTCAAGGCCTTTCACCATCTTTTTTGCCCTCCTTTGGACTCTCTCTAATAGCTTAATATCTTTCTTATATTGTGGAGCCCAAAACTGCACACAATATTCAAGGTGAAGCTGCACCAGTACAGAGTAGAACGGGACAATCCCCTCCCTCGACCAGCTGGAGATGGTTTGCCTGATGCACCCCAGGACAAGGTTGGCCCTTTTGGCTGCCAGGGCACACTGTTGACCCCCCAGGTCCTTTTCTGCGGCACTGCTTTCCAGCATCTCATTCCCCAGTACATCCAGGGTTGGCCCATCCCAGGTGCAGAATCTGGCACTTTCCCTTGTTAAACTTCATACAACTGGTGATTGCCCAGCCCTCTATTTTAATAATGAGCTCTACCAGCAACAAAGGGCTGCTCTTAAACTTTACCACTCTATATTCTGTATGCAGATCTTGAAGTAGCACATAGTGAAAAATCCTTACTAAGGACAGTCCTATTATGCACACTATTCCTTTGGAGACTGGGGTGGTTAAGAAAGTCCTAGATTACTGATTGCCTTGCTTAAAGTGCTGCTGGATATAAAAAGAGGGGTATAATACATATATATAAAATATATTAAAAGGGAAAGCAACTTTTTACACAGGCAGATAGTGATAGGACAAGGGAGAATGGTTTTAAACTAAAAGAGGAGAGATTTAGATTAGATGTTAGGAAGAAATTCTTTACTCAGAGGGTGGTGGGACACTGGAACAGGTTGCCCAGAGAAGCTGTGGATGCCCCATCCTGGGAAGTGCTCAAGACCAGGCTGGATGGGGCTTGGAGCAACCTAGTCTAGTGGAAGGTGTCCCTGCCCACGGCAGGGGGATTGGAACTAGATGATCTTTAAGGTCCCTTCCAACACAAGCCATTCTATCATTCTATAACATTCTTTTCATTTATTTAAGATGCTAGTACTTACTCTATTCATCTTGTTTGTATGTAGAAGTAGTAATTAATCTCAGACTCAAATTTAGAAGTCATAGCTTAAGATCATGCTCTGAGTCAAGAGTCAGATATTTTGTTCAAGTCCCCCCTTGACAGCAGCATGCTCTATCACAAGTACCCCGCAACAGAATAGGAGTGGGGAGGGCTACTTGAATGAAGACAAAACCAAAACTACACCCCACCTTCCCAGTCACTGGTGTATTCATGTCTTATAGCCAACAGGAACTGATCTCTTTTTTAATCAACTTGGTCTCTACACACCTACACTGCTGTCAACAGCTATTCCATGGCTGCCTCCTCTTTCTGAAGGCAGAAATCTAAGTCCTTAGTTAAGCAGGCTTTCAGCCAAGTATGCAGCAATTAATTTCTACTATACATTTTATTATGAATTTACTTAGTAGTTATATCATGATAATGTATTTTATTGAATTTGTTACTATACAGAAGCTCCCTGTGCTAGACATATGTAATTGTCTAGATTGTTTATATGTTATTGACCAACTGTAAATATTGGAAGTGAACGTAAAACTGTCAAATCAACATGGGTAGATTTGGTACAGAGAGCTACTACTGTTAGTTTCATACTTTCATTTTAGAGACTCCTGTATCGGGAAGTTATATAAGTTTAAGAACAGACCTTTAAACAGTTTGCATTATCACCCCATAAAAGCTAGATAAAATTAGACTAAGACCATTGCAAGATTTGGTTCAAGGTCTTGAATCATTTTCATTTATTTTTAGTTTACTCCAATTTTTATTCAGATTATTGATAAACACGAGTAATGAGAATGACACCACAAGGCTCCAGCTAGAAGTGAGAACAAGATGACACCATACATCTACCAAACAAGTGAACAGCAGAGGAGGATGGCACCATAAATCACCAAAGAAGGAGATAATGCGGGAACAAACAAGGATTTGGCTTGGACTTCTGTGCTAACCTTAGTCAGATAACCAGCATAGTGAAATTCACACCCATAGGCAGTAGAAGCCCCTTACTCACCTAAACTCCTTTCCCATAGAGCATGCATGGTAAAATAAATGGGTACCGTGTCAGATTTAGCTAGCTAGCATCAGCTGTTTCAAACAAAAATAACAGTCAATGTAACGTTTCTCAGTAGTAGAGCAGTATCACCCCACAAACATTAATTTCAGTTCAAGTAAACTTCCTATGTCTACATTTATTGGCCCCCAAGCAGCATAAAACATTTAAACTGATTTGACTTTAACTTATCCAAAGATCATTTTCATTCACAAAAAAATGAAAATCCTCTTTATTCAAGAGACTCCAGAACTTACATGTGTGAACCAGAAAAGTATCCTACTGAGTCAGGCAAAACACAAACTGAACATGACATTGTAATTTTCCATTAAAAATTGGAATGCAACATCTATCTTTTAACAACTTTATTAATATAGTCAAGCAGTGATTAGAATCCACATCTATTATGTCACATCATACAAATGTAGATACAAAATTACTACAGTACAATATATATTCTCTGCATGATCCAAAATATTTGGTGGCCCCAAAAACTCTAAAATTCAGCAGCTTATCAAAAATTAAAACAATATTCTATTTAAAATGAAGTTCTGTTAGCAAATAGGCAGACTTCAAGAAATATCACTCAATTTAGTACAGTTTGAGAGGTTGCAGGAGGATATGTTTCAAGGATACATTCCAACATTGTGTCAGATACAGAAACATCAGTTTTAATCTTTCAAGCAAAACTCATACAACCTAAGTTGTCAGCAGAAAGATCAGTCATCTTTAATTTTAAATAATTTTCTATATTGCATCCAATTAAAAATTTTAGAAGTGTTTAGTATTAGTAAATCAGACATATATAGCTACCTATCTCTTCCCATGAAAAAGGAAAGTATTACACTGGAGGTTTCAACAGCCAAAGAAACCTGCTTATACCCATCTTTTTTTTCTAATCACTGCACTGTCCCCACAAAAATCACCCAGGCCTTCTCAGTTTTGTTGTTCATGCAAAGTAAGGAATTAATTACCTAAGGTGAAAGTAGCACAATAGAACCAGCTTATAGAAAAGTTACATTATACTATAAGCACTGAATTCTTTGAGATGTAGACTTGACTTACTTAAAAAGTATACTGTAACACCAGACAGGGATCCACCTTTTATAGAGATATTTTAACTTCCCTCACAAATACATTCAAGTAGGTATCATTATTTTAGGAGAATATACTCTACAAGGCAAGCAACAAGAGTATTCACCTCAGAGTTTTCCATTTAAACTACCTAAAACTGGCTTGCTCCAACCATTATGTGCAAAGAGCAAGCATCAGCAGCAGACAGAAAAAAAAGACTGATGGATGTGAGTCATTCTGGTGAACACATAGGTGAGTGAAATACACAGCTACTGATCAAGCTTTATTTACTCAAGATGAGGTACTGGAAATACGTAATGTATAACAAATATGTATACAGTTGTTTGAATATGGATGCATTCTCCTCAAGGGAAGAATGTTTTTGCACCTTTATCTGTTAATACATTCTATATGAATAAAATAGGTGAAGCAAAAGTTATTATTGTTCAACAGTGGAAAACTTAGAGTAAGTTTAAGACAGAGGAGCTGCCTTATATGAAATACATAAACTGATATAATTAAGACATATTTGTGTTCTGAACAAAAAGGGTACAAGAGTATTCACCTGAGATAAAGCTAGTATTTGAATATTTCTAAGTAGCAATGAGTTTCACTTGAGGAAAACTACTTGAAGCTTTAAAATATACATTTTACTATTATACAATATATGCAGTATAAGTAATTAAAATTGATGCTTACATAAAAGTCCTAAAAAAACCCCCACCAAATCCACAGTGTATCAATAATTTTAGTTACAAAACTTATGCTGCTTCATAACTTTTAAAAATTATAATTATTATGAATTTTAAACTCATTCTTCCAAAACTGATCTTTTGAGTACAATCTTTAAGAAACAATAAACTAAAGCATAAGAATTAGCTTATTACAATTTAAATATATACATATTCACCAATTTAGAAAATAATCAAGCTTTGGAAAAAAAAATTTACAAAATTGACTATATTTGCTCGCACTGCTTAAAATAACGAACTATTCTAATCAGTTTTTCCTAAATGAAAAGAGTTGCTTCCTGAATGTATAAAGAAAAAAATTAGTATTGAACTTCTAATTTAATAGCAATTTAGAACTGCCAAAAAGATGCATTTTATAAAGATTTTAAATACCCTTTCTGTTATCAACTTAGGTTGATCAGCATCTTTTCTTCACTCTGAATCCTTCAAAAAGGGAAACTTAAAACAGGAAAAAGGCATATATAAAAACAGTAAACACTGACCTCCTGAGGCTCCTACAACAAAAGTATTCAAGTAGAAAATCTATACCGTTACTTAGCAGCGGCTATTTTTGTAGTTCAGCACACTAACAGCACTTTATTCAGTGTGTAAGGAGCAAATGAAGCTGTGCTTTTAGCATGCCAAGAGGCAGAAACACTGGAATGTAACAAACTCACAATTCTACCAATATAAACATTCAGTCAACATTCAAGAACTGTCAAGACTATACCACAAGAATTAAAATGCTTTTTATATATCCCATGATGCAATAATTGAATTATAACTGTTAATGCTGATTCAGAACTTTTCTTGCCTCAGATTAAACCCTAAATGGTTTCTGCAAATCTCTGCACTATATTATGCATTAGGAATATGGTTTATTTGCTTTAAAATATACCACAAGAGAACTTACTGGTACAACAATTTTGTCAGTACTGTTTATTTCTGCCGTATTTTACTTGCTATTATACCAAATCAGTTCACATCTGTACAAATACCTATTTAAATACTATGCATAAAAGTGGCATCCTAAGCTAATCTGAGGTGAAGTGGTTTTATTTGGTTAAAGGGCCTTTCTGAAATTTAAAAAGTTTAGTTAAACCCAGATTCTAGCTGTAATGCTATAGTATTATTTGGGTAGGTTTTCTATTCTACAATTTCTTTTAGTGTCATTTCTCTGAAACTGTTCCCTAATGTTTAAACACACTCAAAATTATAGCCAACTTGTGTCTAAAATAATATCCTACTCATTTTTTTTCTTCTTCCAGAATTTGGTTTCAAAGTGGTTTTAGTGACTAAAACCATTACTAATTTTCTTCATTGCTATTAGTTAAGAAAAAATTTTGTATTTGCTACCAAAGCAATGTAATTTGAAAGGAAGTTATCACATGCAATTTTGACCAAATTGAATAAATACTATATTATTAGCATTACTGAATGTACTTTATACAGTACATGTTCAAACTATTCTTCAGGCATAATCCATTCATATTTGCAAAGCCACAAAACCCAAAAAAGGATGAGATGAAGAACAGGACACATTTAAAATGTGCATGCATAAAAAAAACCCCAAAACTCTTTAAACAGCATTTATAAGTCCACACTCATACAGCTCAAACTTCAATGCAATGGCTAAATCATTTAACACTCAAAGAACAGAATCATGCAAAGAGCAGCAAGTTCTTAAAAGACAAAAACCACACAAAAACTGCACAGACAAAACCCCAAAACCCCCACAAACAAACCAAATAACACCAAAAAACCCATCCCAAACTGTTTTCCAATATCCAATTTTGTAATGTAAAGGTGTGAAAAGAAATCTATAAAAAGGCTGTTATGGCTTAGTTTTGTTTTGCAGGTTAATTATGCAGCACTTGAAAAATGGAAAGGTGCGGTTTCACGTCTGACCAGCACAGTTAAGTCTCTCCATTTTCCTTTATCATCATGGGATATTCTTTAAGCAATCTAAATTAATAAAGACTTGCCATTTTCAGATGAACACAAGATCAAGTGTACCAGTTAGGATTTCACATTTACAGTACATAAGAAAATACACATGGAAAGAAAAGTAAAGGATTAACTTAACAAAGATTTATTCACAGGAATACATGTAAGTAGAGAAAAAAAAAGAAAAAAAAACATCAACAGAAAAGCTAAACAAATGAAATGAAGAGGATCCAAACCAACTTTCACTCTTTAGCTTTAAACTTGCACCCTTGTGCATTTAATTACATCACAAAGGGCCACCAACGTGTGCCAATACATTGTAGATGCCCTGCGTTACATCCACTAACTTAAACATCTCTAAGATCATGCTGTGAACAAAAATAAAGCATAAAAGGTAATACATTGAGTGGGAATAAAAGCAAATATAGTAATCGTCAACAACTTCTACAATTGTCTTTACGTGCCAACTAACATTTATGCAGCCTTTAACGGGTCTTACCATGTAACTCATTTTTAGAGATTCTGCTAAAAATCACTAGCATATAACCATGCAGAAAGCACATCACACTGACAGCACAGAGGCTAATATTTTGCACAGTTATATCAGCTTTTCACATTGTGCAGGTTACACACAATATGATATGAATATTAATCTTAAGAGATCCTAAAAAGGTATTTCAAGGCCTAATTTTGAACTACAGAACTTTATAACTATATTCTTAAAAATAAAGATCCACAAAATCTAAGCAAAAGAATTTTAAATGCAGGGCTATATTGAATTGGCAAACTGCAACATAAGACTGGGGCAACATAGGTAAATGAATACCAATTTCACTATATGTGATGCAAGCATGCTACTTTCCCACTAATTTAAATTACTTCTGATCACTATGAGCCAGAATGCATGCCCGGACCTTAAACTGCATGTTAAGAATAATGCCTTATTCTAGAAATTAAATCTAATTAAGTACAATAACCAAATGATGATACTTTAATTTTTTTTAAATGCAAAAATTAAGATGTCAATCTTTCCTTTGATGTGTCCCTCCCTTACCACAAAAATGAAAGGAGTGACTCATTTGGCAGCTTGCAGGTTACTTCATTTCATCCAGGTTAACCTCTTTTAATTTATGACAGGGTTTCTATACCGTATACTGCAAGTGCCTGCTCCTAATACTGATACAAGCTGCATTTTAATTTATTTAGTTATTCATTAACATGCAAATTATCTAGGAATCCCATTAAGCAGGATGAAACAATGTAGAAAATCCTTACTTTTAAAAGAAAAACATAAAAGAAAAAGAAAGCCTTTTACTGCTTGTGACCTCCATTTGTAGGTTTCCTTTATTGTGCGTAAAATAGTTTTCCTCTTTATGTATCCCTATGGTTCAATTATATGGTTCTTATTTTGGTACAATTCCCCACAATAGTCCAGAATGTGCTGTTTTGTTAATAACTTTTTTCTTCTTCACATCCAGTGCAGAGTTGTAATAGGAGACTATTTCCACCCACAAAGGCTCCAGATGTTAAAACATTTCCCAACATCGACTTAATACAGTGACAGCAACACCTCCCTCCCACCCCTCCCAGTAGGGTTGGGACTGTACTGTATTCCCTACTGGTTCACCCTTCCCCCCAGTAAAGGGTAATGATTTCCCTGGGTGCAGAAGCTCCCTCATAGTCTCCCAGACTGAAGGACCTGTAAAAGAAAAGACAGAGGTATAGTTTAATCTTACCTTGAACCTTAACTGACAGATCAGTGCATAAACAAAGAGCTTTTTGCCTTTTTTAAGTGGTAGGTGCCAATCTTTAACATAAAACCAAATTTCTGCCTAGATTTTCCCTTTTAAGTTTGTTTAAGAAAAGAGTCCATTTATACCAGATAAATTAATGAAACAACACCATATACTTTAAAGCTACACTGACAATTCCACTACTGTGACTAAGCTTAGATTTAAGATAAAAGCAGTCCTATATATTCTAAAAAGCTTTTACCTTTTTAGTACAAGATTATGAGGTAGTTTGAGAAAGAATATTAAACATACCTTCTACTAACATAACATTTTCACTTTTAGGTGGATTAAACAAGATAGTTTGTACTGAGGATACACTATGGCTGAGACTAATTGACAATTTAACCTCTTTGGATTCCTCTCCATTAGGATGATTACCCCACTAATTTCAGAACTAAAATTCCATAATTTATAAATATATAATGTTTGAAATTGGTTTATTTTTAATCCATTGTTCAGATCAAAAATGTTAATCAAACAATTTCTTATGTCACTGTCTGACAAATCCTAGGCTGACTTTTTAAACAGATTTGCATGATTCACTCACATAATTTCAGCACAAAAATCTTAGAGCAGGTATCAAATTTATATAAAGACTGAATGAATAAACTTAATTTGCTCCCTTTTTCTGGGTAGTATAATAATTTCTTCACAGTATCACACTACATGTGAAAACTTTGATTTATACATTGTGCACAAACAGCATACAAAGCAAGGTGGTATAAGAATACAAGTATTCTAGAATGCACAATCACAGTTCTTTTCTGAAGTTGAATCATTCTCCAGACAGAACTATAACAATTGTGAATTGGTGCATAAAGTGGAACATGGTAATATTAAACACATCAGCACCCACAAAACATCAAGCTCTATAGCCAGGAGAGTTACAGATTATATACAACACCAGGCCTACTGACACCTGACAGGATGCATTTTTCTCAGAAGGAAAAGGGGTTTTGCACAGGAGCTAGTTGGGCTCCTTGATAGAGCTTTAAACTAGATTGGAAGGGGGAAAGGGACAAAACCAGGCTTGCCAGTGATAAGCAATGGGATGGCGTGCCAAAATTTGAGGGACTAAATGCTGGTGACATCCTTCAATCTGCTCCACAAGGTGTTGGCTAATATGAACCACACTTGAAATGTTTCTATAGCAACATGTGCAACTTGAGGAACAAGCAAGAGGAGCTCAAAGCCTTGGTCCAGTCCCTAAGATATGGCATCATGTCTTAGTTTTGGCCAGGACAGGGTTAATTTTTTACAGTAGCTGGGAGGGGCACATGGCCAGACCCTAATGCTATTTGATACCATCTCAAGTCACTTGCAAGGGGCAGGAGTAAGGGACTCACTCTCTCTCCTTTCAAGTCAGGGAGAAAGTATGGTGGGTGAAAAGGTCCAGTACTGGTTTACTTTTCATGTAAATTGTTTCTTTGTCTTATACCTTTTGTTATTAATATTGTTGCTGTTACTGTTGTTTTCGTATCTCATTGCTGTTTCCAGTAAATTGTGCTTATCTCAACCTGTGGTTGTGTGGTTTAGGAGAGTGTCCATGGGGGCACTGAACTGGGGAGTACTATTCCTAAACCATGACACATTGGCATAAGTAAAACCTGGTGGGATGAGTCCTGTGACTGGAGTGCCATGTTGGATGGTTACAGGCTCTTTAGGAGAGATAGGCAGGGAAGGCCAGGTGGTGTGTGGCATTGTATGTAATGGAAGGGCTGGAGTGTATGGAGCTTGCAGTTTGCAATGGCACAGTTGAGAACCTCTGGGTAGGGATTAAGGGACAAATAATGCAGATGTCATAGTGGGAGTCCAGTATAGACCACCCAGCCAGGATGATGACACCAATCATAGAAACATAGAATGTTAAGGGGTTGGAATGGACCTTAAAGATCATCTAGTCCCAACTCCCCCTGCCATGGGCAGAGACACCTCCCACTAGACCAGGTTGCTCAAGGCCCTATACAACCTGGCCTTGAACACTGCCAGGGTTGTGGCATCCACAATCTCCCTGGGCAAGCTGTTCCAGTGTCCCACCACCCTCGCAGTAAAGAATTTCTTCCTAATATCTGACCTAAATTTCCCCTCTTTCAGTTTGTACCATTTACTACTTGTCCTAGCACTACAGTTCCCGATGAAGAGTCCATCTCTGGCTTCCCAGTAGGCCTCCTTCAGATACAGGAAGGTTGCTATGAGGTCTCCAAACAACCTTCTCTTCTCCAGGTTGAACAGCCCCAATTTTCCCAGCCTGTCTTTGTAAGGGACGTGCTCCAGTCCTCTTATCAGCTTTGTGGCCCTCCTCTGGACTTGCTCCAATAGTTCCATGTCCTTCTTGTGTTGGGGGCACCAGAACTGCACCCAGTACTCCAGGTGGGGTCTCATAAGAGCAGAGTAGAGGGGCAGAATCACATCCTTCGACCTGCTGGCCAAGCTTCTTTTGCTGAAGCCCAGGATTCAGTTGACTTTCTGGGCTGTGAGCACACACTGCTGGCTCATGTTGGGTTTTTCATCAACCATCACCTCCAAGTCTTTCTCCACAGGGCTGCTCTCAATCACTTCTCCGCCCAACTTGTAGGTGTGTCTGGGATTGCCCTGACCCAGGTGTAGGACCTTACACTTTCTTGAACTTCATGAGGTTTGCATTGGCCCACCTGTTAAGAGTCTGGATTTGTATCTCACTGAGTTGTTTGATTGATGGGTAGAATCAACCATCTTGTCTGTGTGTGTGTCAGGGGAGGGGCCATGGTTGGGCCTGCAGCCTCATGGCAGTAAGGCACATGGTAAGGCCGGCAGCCAATATGGCTGAATCTATGTAGCGCACATGGCATATGAGCCTCGTGACTGGGCTCTCAATCAAGGAAGGCCTGCCAGGTAGCCCACCCACACCACAACCCCTGGAGCCTCTGATTGGCTACAGCACCCCTCACTTAGGCTAGGGGGACACTGAATGGTCAGTGAACTGCCTGGAGGGAGTGGCCATGTTAGCCAAACTCTATAAACAGAGACGCACAAGGTCTCTATCTTGCCTGGCCTGCTCTCCTGGAACCTGCCAACGTGTGACCTTGTCCTAGTTAGAACAGCTGGGACCGATTCATCACTGGATGGGTGTAGCCCAAAACTGTGTATTCTATGGCCCTCCATGCCATTTTCCCAGAAACTGTTGGCGGGGGGGGGGCCTGCGAGGTGGGGGGGGGTGTTCCTGTCCTCATACCCTTTTATGGAATTCCCCACTCTGAGGGAACGACTGACCATTCCTGCCTGAACTGGAGAATATATAAACCTGGAGTTTCGGAACCTTTCCACCACTCGTGGGATCCAGAGGAAGACTACAGATCACCGCTCTCAACCAGACCACAGCTCACCGCTCTCAACCAGACTGAGACCACCACCCTCAACTGGACTGCAATCACCACTTTTGACCAGACTGCAACAGCTCTCCCACCAGCAGGTTTTTCCCCTCTCCCTTTACTGTGAACTCAAGGGGGGACCCAAGGAACACCACTTTGTTCATGCCCCAGGGTGCTGGGTTATACATTTGGGTTTTGTGGGTTAAAACCAATTTTTTGTTTGTATAATTGTACTTACTGTATTATTTTAATAAATTGTTATTCTGACTTATAATCTCTCCTTTGAGTTGAGTTCATTTCCCTTGCTGATTAACTCTTAAACCAGCACAGACCTCTTGGTGATAACTATATTTTTCCTTCCTCTCTTTCTCTCTTTATTCTTTCTTCTCTTAATCTCTCTTTTCTTCCTTTACTCTTTTTTTCCTCTTGTGGGTAACTTAAAACCTATTGAGTGGTATTTCACTTAGGTTGTGGGTTGGTGTTTGCTGGGTGCAAAGAAAGTTCCCTCCTCCACAGAAATGCCTGCTGGCTTGTAAAAGCCTTGTGGGGGTATAGAGGCACGTGGACAATGAGCCGTTGACCGCAACTTTTTGTGTGCAGCCATCCAGCCAGTTCTTTATCCAGAATGGTCCATCCATCAAATCTATGTCTCTCCAATTTGGAGACAAGGATGTCATGCAGGACAGTGTCAAACGCTTTGCATAAGTCCAGGCAGACGGTGTCAGTTGCTTTGCCCCAATCCACCAATGCAGTAGCATTACTTTGGGAGTTAATGGAAAACACATGAAGGACAACATAGTCAATGGTCACAGCCAGCATGGCTTCAAGAGCAGAAAGTCCTGCTTGTCAAACTTAATCTCCTTTTATTACAAGGTAATCCACCTAGTTAACCAAGGGAAGACAGTTTGGGATTTCAGTAAGGCTTTCAATACTGTCTCTCACAGGATCCTTCTGGACAAAATGTCCAGCACACAGCTAGATAAACAGGTCGTGTGATGGGTGAACGACTGGCTCATGGGTTGGGCACAAAGAGTAATAGGCTAACATCAGGCTGGCAAGCGGTCACTAGCGGGGTTCCACAGGGTTCCCTCTTAGGCCCATTTCTCTTCAACATCTTCATAAATAACTTGGACGCAGGACTCAAAGGGATGCTAAGCAACTTTGCAGACGATAGAAAGATGGGAGGAGCTGTTGACTCCCTCAATGGCAGGGAGGTCCTGCAGAGAGACCTTGACAAATGAGAGGGCTGGGCAATCACCAACCTTATGGAGTTTAACAAAGACAAGTGCCAGACTCTGCACCTGGGACAGGGCAACCCTGGTTGTATGTACAGACTGGGGAATGAGAGGCTGAAGAGCAACGCGGCGGAAAGGGATCTGAGGGTCCCCATCAATGGCAAGTTAAATATGAGTCAGCAGTGTGCCCTGGCAGCCAGGAGGGCCAACCGTGTCCTGGGCAAAGCATCACCAGCCCATCAAGGGAAGTGATTGTCCTGCTCTATTCTGCACTGGTGCGGCCTCCTCGCGAGTACTGTGTGCAGTTTTGGGTGCCACAATATAAGAAAGATATTAAGCTATTAGAGAGAGTCCAAAGGAGGGCAACGAAGATGGTGAAGGACCTAGAGGGGAAGCTGTATGAGAGCAGCTCATTCTGCTTCCTCATGAGGGGAAGCAAAGGGGCAGGCACCAATCTCTTCTCTCTGCTGACCAGTGATAGGATCCAAGGGAATGGCAGGAAGCTGTCAGGGGAGGTTTAAGTTGGATATTAGGAAAAAGATTCTTCCCCCAGAGGGTGGTCGGGCACTGGAAAAGGCTCCTCAGAGAAGTGGTCACAGCACCAAGCCTGCCAGAGTTCAAGAAGTGTTTGGACAATGCTCTCAGGCACATAGTGGGATTCCTGGGGTGGTCCTGTGCAGGGCCAGGAGTTGGACTCAATGATCCTTGTGGGTCCCTTCCAACTCAGCATATTCTATGATTCTATGATTGCATAACATTTTTTATTCAATGCAAAGGTCATATAGTATGTGGTTATGAACGTATTTAACGTCTCATGGCTAAAGTGTCTTAAATTTGCTTTCCTATCCTAGGCAAATATGCCTGGCTTAGACCACATCCGTCATCTACTAATACATAAGACATAAGGAAGCCTGTAACTTTAATATGATGGCTTGAGGATTATAATAATCATTTTGCTTATTAAACCTAAACAAGCACTTTGTTACACCTACATTTCCAACCTTATCCTGATACATTAGTGTGTGTAGAGAAAGATAGTGGTTCCAACATATCTGAAAAATTTTAGCCTAGTGAATTAATTATGTTTCGTATAATGTAAACAGTGAGGAAGACTTGTTATACAGCTCTGTTTAGCAAGGAAGATTAGTGTGCTTACCTTTAATTATGGGACTGCAGCTAAAGTGCATAAGGTTAAACTCCATAGTAAGCTGCAAGGCGCTCCTTTAAGGGAAGAGGAAACTGGTCAGAAAAACGCCTCCAATTCTCATCCCCAACTTGATTTTTAAATCCATGAAGAATCTACGAATGAGAGGGGAGAGAGAAATCAAGATAATCATTAAACAGCAGATACGTGATCATTATTTACTAGCAGCATATGCAGTAAGCCACAAACTGCTGGATTGTGCATCTGTCCATTTGAATTCCTCAGTTTGATATTTAAATGTTACTAAGAAAGAAAGGAAGTCCAGGGGAACTTCCTAGCCTGGTTCAGCCTTTGAACTAATACCCATTGCTGGTCCTCCATGTGAGTGGTGATGAAGTCACAACGCAGAGTCCAAGGGTGATCAAAAGAGACTTTAAGGCTTTGGGACAGTTGGTGAGGGAAGCAGGAGCACAAGTTATTTTTTCCTCTGTTCTTCCAGTTGAAGGCAGTGACATTGGAAGAAACAGATGGACCCAGTCTGTACATGGCTACATGGCTGCTGTCACCACCAAAATTTTGGTTTCTTTGATAATGGGATGGTCTACATGGCACCAGGTTTGATGGATTCAGACAGCATTCCCCTCTGTCTTTGGTCAAGGGCTAGCAGGGCTTATTGATAGGGCTTTAAACTAGATATAACAGGGGAGAGGGATATCATCAGGTTTAAGGGTGATAAGGTAAGGGATGATATGCCATCCCACTCATACCAGTCAGATGCTAGAGCAAGCAAGAGATGCCCAGAGCCTAGAGGGGGATCAAAGGTCAGCAGGACAGAACCTGAAGGGCAGCACCAAGGAATTCCAGCCACTCCAGACAGAAAGTCGGCTTCACTGGGGGCCCAACTTAAATGCTTCTATGCAAACGTACACAGCATGGGGAAAAAACAGGAGAAACTAGAGACATGCACACACCTGCAGGGCTATGATCTTATTGGCATCACAGAGATGTGGTGGGATGATTCCTATGACTGGAGTGCTAGAATGGAAGGATACAGGCTCTTTAGGAAGGAGAGGCAGGGTAGATGAGGAGGGGGTGTTGCCCTCTATGTCAATGACCAGCTGGAGTGCATGGAGCTCCACCTGGGATGCATGGAGCTCTGCCTGGGGATGGATGAGGAAGTGACTGAGAGCTTGTGGGTCAGGATTAAAGGGAGGGCAGGGACAGGTGACATTACAGTATGAGTCTGCTACAGGCCACTCAACCAGGAAGACCAAGTGGATGAGGCCCTCTATAGATAGATAGGACCAGCCTCATGTTCACAAGCTCTGATCCTCATGGGTGACTTCAACCACGCCAACATCTGTTGGAGGGACAACACAGCAGGGCACAGGCAATCCAGGAGATTCCTGGAATGTGTTGATGACAACTTCTTTCTCCAAGTGATAGAGGAGCCCATGGGGAGAGGTGCTATGCTGGACCTTGTTCTCGCCAACAAAGAGGGACTGGTGGGAAACACGAAGCTCTAGAGCAGCCTGGGCTACAGTGACCATGAAGCTCTGAAGTTCGAGATCCTTGGGACAGCAAGGAGGGTGCAAAACAAGCTCACTACCCTGGACTTCAGGAGAGCTGACTTTGGCCTCTTCAAGGATCTGCTTGATAGAGTGCCGTGGGATAGGACCCTGGATGGAAAAGGGGCCCAAGAGAGCTGGATGATATTCAAGGATGGTCTCCTCCAGGCTCAAGAGCAATTCATTGCTACAAAGAGGAAATCAGGGAAGAACACTTGTGTGGATAAAAGAGGAGCTCCTGGACAAACTTAAACACAAACAGGTAGCTTACAGAGAGTGGAAGCAGGGAAAGGTAGCCTGGGAGGAATACAGAGAGATTGTCTGAGCAGAAAGGGATCAGATTAGGATAGCTAAAGACCTGATAGAATTAAACCTGGCCAAAGACATCAAGGGTAAAAAAGCAAGCTTCTTTAGGTACATCAAAGATCATCATCATGGCTAGGCTTCGCGAATGAAGATTTGGGAAGGGCTCTACCCACATTTGTTACAAGTGCGCTGGTGGCTAAAAAGGCCAATACGAGATAGACACGTCCGGTTGCAAAAGGCACAGCAGAAGGACTCCTTGGGTGGTATATTCTGCAAGACATGATTCTTTCTGCGTTGTCTATTCTCCTCAAGAGTGATCCTGCGTGCTTTCTCAAAAGAAGCAGCAGCGTTAAAGATGGCGTGTCTCCAGACCTCCCGACTGGAGGCCAGAGTAGACCAGTTATGTTGATCAATATGGCCAAGGCTGAGATGTTGCTTCAGGGAGTCCGTGTATCTTCTCTTCGGGGCTCCTCTCTTGCGGCAGCCAGTGGCAAGTTCACCATAAAGCATGATCTTAGGGAGGCAGTAGTCCTTTATCCTGGAGACGTGTCCTGCCCAACGCAGCTGTGTTCTCAGTAACATGGCCTCAATACTTGTGATTGCTGCTTGTTCTAGAACAGACATATTAGTCACATAATCTGACCAGTGGATGTTTAGGATTGTACGGAGGCAGCGTTGATGGAAGCATTCTAAGAGTCGCAGATGGTGGCAGTAGATGACCAAAGATTCGTATCCATATAAAAGAGTAGACAGCACAATGGCTCTGTAAACACTGATATTTGTACTTTTCTTCAGGTGTTTATTTCGCCAAACTCTTTTATGGAGTTTTCCGAAAGCACTGTATGCCTTTGCTAAACTGTTCTCTATCCATCAATCTTACCATCCGAGGAGATGAGGCTGCCTAGGTAATTAAACTGCTGGACTAATTTGAGCTCTGATTCGCCAATGGTGATATGGGGATGATGGAAGACTTCCTGAGGTGCAGGTTGATAGAGAGTTTATGTCTTCTTTAAGCTGACTTCCAGCCCAAAGAGTTCAGCAGTGTCTGCAAAGCAGGATGTTAAACGCTGCAGAGCTACTTCTGTGTGGGAGACAAGGGCGACGTCATCAGCATAAAGCAGCTCCCGGACAAGATGATTTAAGGTCTTAGTATGGGCCTTCAGTTGTCTTAGGCTGAATAGGCTTCCATCAGTACGGTATCAAATGTAGATACCATCCTGATCATCGAGGTCTGCTGCGGCCCTTTGGAGCATCATGCTGAAAAAGATTGTAAATAGTGCTGGTGCAAGAACACAGCCTTGTTTCACACCACTGGTTATTAAAAAGGGCTCAGAAAGTGCGTCGCCATATCTGACTTGGCCATGCTGATCCTCATGAAGTAAGATGATCATTTTAAGGAACTTGAGGGGACATCCTAAATGTTCCAAAATCTGCCACAGACCTTTTCTGCTCACAGTATCGAAAGCCTTGGTGAGATCAACAAAGGTTACATAGAGACCTTTGTTCTGTTCCCTACACTTTTCTTGCAGTTGTCTGAGAACAAATACCATGTCTGTGGTACTCCTGTTGGCTCTGAAACCACACTGACTTTCAGGAAGAATTCCTTCTGCTATAGCAGGTATTAGTCTGTTCAAGAGTATTCTTACCAGGATTTTGCCAGCAATGGAGAGCAGAGTAATACCACGGTAATTTGAACAGTCTGATTTAGTACCTTTCTTCTTATACAAAGTGATGATGACTGCATCATGAAGGTCTCATGGTAGTTTGCAGAGTTCCCAACAGCGCACCACAAACTCGTGAAATTTAGTATGGAGTGCTTGGCCCCCATGTTTCCAGACTTCAGGTGGAATTCCATCAACCCCAAGTGCCTTGCCAATTTTCACCTGCTGTATGGCCTTAAGAGTTTCTCCCAAAGTGGGGGCAATATCCAATTCATTCTTCACCGGTTGTTGTGTGATGGACTGAATTGCTGAGTCTTGGACTACACGGCTGGTACTGAAAAGAGTCTGAAAATGTTCAGACCATCGATTCAGAATGGAGGTTTTATCTGTTAGAAGCGTTTGACCATCTGTGCTGAGTAGAGGGCTTTGGACCTGGTATGTCGGCCTGTATGCTGTTTTCAGGGCCTCATAGAATCCCCTGTGATCACCTGTATCTGCGCATAATTGAGTTTTTTCAACTAGATTGATCCACCACTTGTTCTGGATGTCATGGAGTTTCTGTTGGAGCTTGCTGCATGCAAGGTGAAAGGCTGCTTTTCTTACGTGACAGGATGGCAGTGCAAGGTGTGCTTGGTGGGTGGTTCTCTTCTTCCTCAACAATTCCTGGATCTCTTGATTGTTTTCATCAAACCAGTCCTTGTTCTTCTTGAAGGCGAACCCTAAGGATTCTTCAGAGGACTGCAGGATGCTGTTTTTAATACGGTGACAAAAGAAAAACTGTGGAAAACGTGGGTCCTCTCAGAAAGGATACAGGAGACCTGGTTACCCAGGACATGGAGAAGGCTGAGGTACTCAATGACTTTTTTGCCTCCGTCTTCACCAACAAGCATTCCAGCCACACTGCCCAAGTTGCAAAAGGTGAAAGCAGGGATTGAGACTGAGTTCAAGACCATTTAAGGGAACCTGAAGGTGCACAAGTCGATTGGACCTGACGAGATACATCCATGGGTCCTGAGGGAATTGACGGAGGAAGTGGCTAAGCCATTGTCCATCCTATTTGAGACGTCATGGCAGTCCAGTGACGTTTCCAATGTCTGGAAAAAGGGAAACATAAACCCCATTTTTTAAAAGGGGACTAAGGAAGACCCACGGAACTACAGGCCGGTCAGTCTCACCTCAGTGCCAGGCAGGATCATGGAGCAGATCCTTCTGGAAAGTATGTTAAGTCACATGGAAAATAAGGAGGTGATTGGGGACAGCCACCACGGCTTCACTAAAGGCAAATCATGCCTCACGAATTTGGTGGCCTTATATGATGAGGTTATAGCAGTGGTGGATGAGATTAGATATTAGGAAGAAATTCTTTATTGTGAGGGTTGTGAGACACTGGAGCAGGTTGCCCAGAGAAGCTGTGGATTCTCCATCCCTGGAAGTGTTTAAGGCCAAGTTGGACAGGGCTTTGAGCAACCTGGTCTAGTGAAAGGTGTCCCTGTCCATGGCAGTGGGGTTGTAACTACATGATCTTTAAGGTCCCTTCCAACCCAAAACCATTCTATGATTCTATAAGTGCAAGGTCCTGCACCTGGGTCAGGGCAATCCCAAGCACAAGTATAGGCTGGGCAGAGAATGGATCCGGACTAGCACTGTGGAGGACATGGGGGTGTTAGTGGATGAAAACCTTGACATGACCCAACAATGTGTGCTTGCAGCCCAGAAAGCCAACCGCATTCTGGGCTGCATCCAAAGAGGCATGGCCAGCAGGTCAAGGGAGGGGATTCTCCCCCTCTACTCCACTCTACTGAGACCCAACCTGAGTACTGTTTAGCTCTGGGGCCCTGTAGTGGGTTTCTGTGGCTGGGTTTTGGTAGCAGGGGGGGCTACAAGGGTGGCTTCTGTTAGAAGCTGCTAGAAGCTTCCCCTGTCCCGTGGAGCCAGTGCCAGTCGGCTCCAGGACAGACTTCCTGCTGATGGCCAAGGCCAAACCAATCAGGAGTAATAGTAACGCCTCTGTGATAACATATTTAAGAAAAGAAGGCTGTTGCACAGAAGAATTCCAGCCAGGGAAGAGCGAAGTGAGAACATGGGAACAACAAGCTAGACACCAAGGTCAGTGCAGAAGGAGGGGGAGGAGGTGCTCCAGGTGCCGGAGTGGTGCAGACCATGGTGGAGCAGGCTGTTCCCCTGCAGCCAATGGAGGACCATCGGGGTGCAGAGACCCACCTGCAGCCCATGGAGGAGCCCATGCTGGAGCAGGTGGATGCTTGAAGGAGGCTGTGACCCTGTGGGAGGCCCAAGATGGAGCAGGTCCTGCCAGAGACCTGCAGCCCGTGGAGAGGGAAGCCCATGCTGGAGCAGGTTTTTCCCAGGTAGGACTTGTGGCCCCTGTGGGGGACCCACGTCAGTACAGCTCATCCGTGAAGGACTGCACCCCATGAAGGAGTGACCCACGGGACAGCAGTTTGGGAAGAACTGCTGCCTGAGGGATGGACTCATGCCAGAGAGGTCCATCAAGGACTGTCTCCTGTGGGAGGGACCCCATGGGAGCAGGGGAAGGACTCCTCTCTCTGAGCAGCAGCAGAAACAACAACTGACCATAACCCCCATTCCCCGTTCCCCTGCACAGCTGGGAGGGAGGAGGGAGAACATGGAAGGAAGGAGGAGTGGGGGGAAGGTGTTTTTAAGACTGTTTTATTTCTCACTCTTTGGCTCTTATCCTGTTAGTAATAAATTTAAGTACTATCCCCGCTTTGAGTCTTGTTTTGCCCGTGAAGGTAATCAGTAAGTGACTTCTCCCAGCTCTTATCTCTACTCATGAATCCTTAGGGGTTTTTTTTTTCTCTCTTCTCTCTCCTCTGTTCAGTTGCAGAGGGAGAGTGAGAGAGCGGCTTTAGTGGGTACCTGGCATCCAGCCAGGGTCAACCTACTACAGGCCCACAACACAAAAAAGATGTTGACCTGTTGAAACAAGTCCAGAGGAGGCCACTAATCTGATCACTGGGCTGGAGCACCTCTGCTATGGAGACTTGCTGAGAGAGTTGGGGTTGTTCAGCCTGGAGAAATGAAGGCTCCAAGGAGACCTTATAGCACCTTCCAGTACCTAAAGGGGGCTTATAAGAGAACTGGAGAGGGACTTTTCACAAGGGCATTGAGTGATAGGACAAGGGGGAATGGTTTCAAACTGAAAGAGGGCAGGTTTAGATTAGATGCTGTGAGGGTGGTGAGACTGGAACAGGTTGCCCAGAGAGGTTGAGGACTCCCCATCCCTAGAGGTGTTCAAGGCCAGGTTGGATGGGGCATTTGAGCAACCTGGTCTAGTGGAAGGTGTGCCTGCCCATGGCAGGGGGATTGGAACTACATGATCTTTAAGGTCCCTTCCAACCCAAACCATTCTGTGATTCTATGATTCTAATGTCTTTCTTAAAGGAAAAAAAAAACAAAAACATTTCAGTTAAGGGTGACATATACAGTATAGCTACCCACACAGATTAGCATAAAAAATATCAATATATCTTCTATATAAATATATAAGTGTGTGTATGTAGTTTTAATGACTATGGTGACAACCTAGAGTTAGGCTAAACATTATGTCAATTGACACAGTTTATATTTTAAGATTACTGTGTTCACATTTATTTTTTTAAACATGTAATATGTTCTGGGAGGAAAGCTGAGCCAGAACCACTGCCAGCATTTGACAGAATAAATGCCTATACATTTCTTGCAAAAATGAAAGCATCTTGTGAGAGCTGTGTTTTTTCCATGGAACCTGTAGACAACTATTACTAAAAAGGAAGCTATTAAAATCTTTTGTGTTTTGAAAGAACAGAGATCCACAGCATAAGATGGGAAGACGGGAAAAAAATAATTAAATCTATAGGTTTCAGCCTGGACCCTCCAATGTAATAAATTAACTGAAAGCTACAAAAATTGAATGATACTGTCAAAAACATCTTAGTATTTTAGCTTGAAAACAGCAGGTTAAAAGGCAAACATACAAAAGAATAAAAGAAGTTTAAATGGCTTCTCCTAATAGAAAATAGTCTAGAGTCTCTAAAGTTTTGGTTTGTTTTTCTTTTTTAAACTCAAGGGTACTTAATTGTGGAACAGTCTGTCATGAAAACATCCTCACAAAAAAGGCAATGTCAAAGTTAAAGCTCATGGTACTGAGCTCAACACAATTTTCTAAGCAGAGCTGTTCTTAAACAGCATGAAGCAATAATAACATTACAGTGTCACAAGTTAATTTATTGCTTTTCTCCCTGAAAGGGACCTTCCACAGGCAGAGTCACCTCTTTCCTAACCAAAAGAGTCTGATTAGCCAGCTGCCAAAAAACTACCAAAAAAATCTAAGAATGTTCAGGTACAACAAAAGGAACACTTTAAAAAAATCTTACAGGACAGTTTTAGCAATTGAGCTTCAGCTACAGTCTTCAGATATCTTGCTTTTATAAATCATGATACAGTTCTTTGGGTATATATTGGATCTCAACACTGGGAGCTCATGTACCTGTGCTCTTGGAAGGGGTATTTTCTCTCTTAGCTCTAGTGCTCCAAAACCAACAAACAAACCAACCAACTCGAACACCCCAAAACCCAAACACTGGACAATCCACTAGCAAGAAAAAGGCCTCATGGGACTACAAATTTTTTTCCCATTATTTCTAAAAGGCATAATTATTGTTGGAAAATATGTAACTGGATGACAGTAATCATGTATTCAACTAGCATAAAAACTCACTCCAATAAGGAAGTAATCTTAAAAATTTGTATGTCATCACTTGAAGAAAGCTTTGTCTCTGTCCTTGCATGGCAAAAAGCACAAAAAATACACTTAATAAAGCAAGGATGTCCTTATGCCAAGTAACCAAGAAACAGTGTCTAGTTAGAATGCATTAGATCCCATGTGGATATCCCGGAAAGAATCTGAAAAAGAGGAGAGTAGCTTATTGAAACAAGTATTGAATGCTGAAGGACCAGGACAGTAACATGTACTGAAACTGCTTTGGACAACCACCACAGACAGCATCCTGGACTTTCTTTTAAGCTTGTATTTCTTGTTTTCTTCTGCCAATGCCAGAATACTCACAGTCATGCATTTCCTGACTGATGTTCCTTCAAAGCCTCTCAGATAATTGTTCTCCTGACTAGGACAGCGAGATTTTTGTCTTTGCTCCTCAAGATGGGATTCAAATGTTCTAGTCCATTCTGATGTGCACACCTGGCATTACTTGAAGAGGAAGTGCCAATATTGACCCATGATCCACGTATGTACTTAGAAATATGCTCCATTCTAGCTTTAAGAGTACCGTCAACTTTTGACATACATCCTTCCTAAAACCAGAGATTTCACTTTACAACATATGAGGAGAGCCACACTTCTGAACAGTAACAGCTCTAACTGAAATAAGTTTATTTTATTCTGGTTTTAAACTGAAGACACTAGTGCCAAAACAATATATTACTTTCTGTGTGTGTGTGTTTTTTTTAATTTTACACAAGACAAACAGTCTTTTGCTTAAATTATATCAACACTTTGTCCAGGGATGCGTTCTTGGCTATCACTGTTCATTAGTTTCTTGAAGACTTGCTTATCCAAGAGGAATTCTGAGGAGGGTTAAGCAGTCCCAAAAACTTATTTTCAGCCGAAGCAAGATAAACAGATCAGGATACTACTGGAATATTTTTCATTTTCATTTTTCTAGATATTTCTAAAAAAAAATATGCGTCTTGGGGTGGGGGGCAGGTCTTAAACCACACAGATCTCATTTTCTAGAAAAGAAAAAAAAAACAGAAAAAAAAGTCTTCCATCTTGTATAAAACCCCGTTCTTCCAAAAGCAGTCAAAATGTAGGAGGCTGGACATTATGAAAAGCTCTTTGAGGATGATTATCCTTTCAAATAAGGTCTCAAGTGAGTTTTTCAATGCTTTTAAAAAGAAAATTGGAATAACCTAAAAGCATGTAAGAAAATATAGGTAAAAACCTTTTATTATTTATATGATGTTTTGTTTGAAAGTTTATGACTTTGCAAGAAAGCATTCATGACCACAAATACAGTAAATGCTAATAATGGAAATAAAAACAAGAAAGAAACAAAGGATCTAAAGTAACCAAAGTTCAGATATACTGTCATACTAGAAACATTACCTTACAGAACATGTCTCGGAGATCATCTTTTGGGTTAATCCATGATGCAACAGCATCACAAAAAAAAATAAAGTCCTATAAGATTAAACAATCACATAGGTTAGAAACCTTAAATTTATAGGTCTGAAAACAATGCTCAATGTTCATTCTATGAACTATGCAGGATATTTGATCCTAATTCACAACTGCTTCTGGTTTTAGGCCTTTATTTTCCAGTTAATTCAGACAATAATGGTAAGTTATTGTATGCTTAAGTGTATGGAAACAGAAATGGCTGAGCATAGGAATACCTTTGTTTAATCAGATTTTTTATTAAATTGAACCACAGTTAAAAAAAACCCCAAACAACAAAAAACTCCTCCCCTCCCATACCACATTTGTTTAACTAATTCTTTCAATACACATTCTGAGTTTGAGATCCAATCACCTTAATAACAATTGACAAACTCATGACCATACTTGCAACTTACTCTCATGTACTTTCAGTCAGGAAAAAAAGCTGTTGTATTTCTTTAAGTAGAGCCAGAAGTTGTTTCTGGGATACACGGAATGTTTATCATACAGGTTCAAAACTAAAGCCACCCCAAAATCATTACGTTTAGTTCATCTGCTCTTATGCATTACCTCCTACTATACCATTAAAATATCAGTCTTTTAATGATGAAGTTGATAATGCACGTTTTTGGATAGGAACTGAGGATCACAACTACATAAGAGGAGAGCTGGGATAATGAAAAGAGACCTTAATTACTCCCTCCCTTTAAGCTATGTGAAAGAACAGACAGCAGAAGGAAATGCTAAGTACAAAATAAGGGATAAGCAAAATGAACTGTAAAATTCAAAACAAGATAGAGGTTCAATTCTTGTGTTTCAGGGAGAAGGATTCCAGGCAGAGGAGAGGGAAATTCACTTTCATTTTCCTCTTAGAAAATATTACCTTTGTATAGCTTTACTTTGGAGCTGCAGAGACTAAAGAGCAAATCATATTCTATTCTCGAGATGTACCATTTATTTTAGAGATGCATCATCCTTGTCATATTGACTATTTAAGCAATATATCCAAAGTTGAAAGAGAATCTTCCCTTCCCAAGTTTTAAGAATGAAGGGGTGGTTATTGTTTTTGTTCTGTTTCTTTTTTAAAAGCCTAGATTGTATCTGAAAAATAGGGTTTAGCATATCAACTTTTGCCTTGTATCCTCAACATAAAAAAGACTGATAGAAGTATCAAAGTACAGTTAATCAAAGTTCATTATTTACATATTCCTTGTAAGTAAAAGACAAAAAATAAATTTAACAATACTGTCTTTTCCTTTCCATAAGTGATAATTACTGAAGCAGAAATTTTGAAGTATGATGATATGTATCATTTGAAATATAAACATTTCGGTCTCGATGTCTAAAACGCAGTTACAGCACATACTACAGGGAATCAATATCAAACTACATTTTTTCATACTCCATATACAGCTTTCACTAAATTTCACATGAGTAAAGAAAAAAGAAGTTAAGATCTATTTATGTATCTTACTTGGACTACTCCACTAGGGTTGACTGAGATCATGGTACATATCCCACGGAATGCTGAATCCTTTTCCTCATTGTCTCTTATGTTTCGCAGAGAGGTGCACCTAGTAAGTTGGAGAGCAAAACTTAGCTAATTCTATTACTTTTTCATTCAATCAAGTCAGGACTAGATTACAGCATTTGATGGAATAAGTCACACTGATAAAATTATCTGAAACACTATTTTGAACACTTAGAAAGGTACTTGTTGCACACAGTCTTTACTAGTATATTCCCATTAGGTATCATCTACAGAATCTTGCTTTCCTGTTGTACTATATACAGTTAGAAAGTGTGACCTGTATTCTATTAAATACAAAAGAAACGTATATAAAATATTTATAGAAACTATCATTATTAGAAGTGAACATTATATCAGATACCACTAAAAGAACAGTTATTTAACCTTTACAGCATCAAGCAAGCTATTTTATACATAACAAGTCTAGAAACATATTCCTTACAGCAATTCAAGCCTCCGACTGAATTTTAAGTAATGCACAGTTTAAATTTTACAGTATTTGCATGCATTGTATTATCATTCTCATGGATTTTAAAATGCTCTTTCATAGTCAAGTTTTAACACGCAAGCATGTGACAATCTTATCCCATGCATAAATTAGTCATTAGCCACAACATAAAGAATACATGACAGTGCTACTAAAAACTCACAAACCTGATAGGACAAGATTAGTCACATGGTTGGCAATGATTAAGGATTGAGATTTTGTAACCAACTGAAAATATATCTAAAAGTGAGATAGAAGAAAAAGAAAGGAAAGAAAGGGAAGGAAGGAAGGGAGGGAGGAAGGAAAGAAAGAAAGAACGAAAGAGAAAGAAAGAGAAAGAAAGAGAAAGAAAGAAAGAAAGAAAGAAAAGAAAGAGAAGAAAAATGAATTAAAAAAAAATTGAATAATACACACCAGGGTCTTATAAACTGCTGTAGCATGGGGGCCACCTCTTGAGGACAAACGAAACCAAGACGACCAATTGTTATTGCTAAGGTAATGCAATCACGGTTATACACCACCAAACGCCAACCAAGACATGAGCAAATGAGGGGGGAGGAGAAAAAAATAAAGAAAAAAACAACAAATAACTCAGAAACAGAAGCAAACAGAATCTGTATATGATAGTAAACATAAGATTTCACCAGTGCTGTTAATTACCACCCCTTGAATAAGAGGCAGTAACATACATGGTATACTCTCCAGGGTAAAAGAAAAATTAAAGAAGTAAATGAGAGAACACCAAAAAACACAATTTAAAATGCAAAGGCTTTTTTGATGTAAGCAGTCATTCTGCCCTCTTCACTAAATTTACCTACTTCAAAGTTTTTAATAAAAAGTACTATTATGAATACTTTTGACAGAAAGAAATTAACCATTTTCAGTTTTAGTATCAAGTAGTGCTAAATACTTTATTTTTTCAATATTCAGAATTCAAGATTTTAATAGGCCTACTATCTATCATCAGTAAAAATATATTTATAAACACTTTTACATTGAATACATTGTGGTCTATCTAATAAACACTAAATAGATTAAACACTCTCAAAGAGTCCCAAATATTTGCTTTCTTCATAATCTTGTAGAGAAATTAAAGGGGTTGCTAGCTCACAGCAACTGACTGAAGAAAATTAATTTTTTAATCCAAATATTTCTCCTTTTCAGAAAAACTTCCTTATAAAACTTGTATAAGAATCTGACTTCTGATACAAAAGCATAAGGACACATGAAAAGCAAAACTGCTTCTCTGAATGATTAGGTAGTGTGGTCCTTGGTTCTGAGGGCCAGACTGAAGAAAATATCATCATGCAAGTGTGTTTTAATGATGTTTGCTCAACTCACAAAAGATTAATCTTTAGAAAAAAGAGAAGGTGGGAAATAATGTATCAGGATTACTTGAAGCAAAATACATGAATAATACTAAAATCCATCAGATTTATATGAAGCAGAGAAAGGAAACCTATGTTTAAGGGACATACTATGCAACACTAATTAACAAGCATTTGTGAACAGTTTCATGAAACATGCAATAAAGCAGATGATGCTTTCTCCAATAAAAGTTTAGTGTCGGATACACTAGCAGTTTGAAATGTACCCATTCCATGAAAGCTGCAGCTCACTGGTAATGTACTATTTTGCCCAGATATTACTTGATTTCAATATGCAGTGTCAAATTTTTGGCAGATCTAACATAAAACTGCATTTGAAGTGATACTTTCAAATGAAAATGCACTTTTAAGGTTTATCTGTAAATTCTCACAGGTAGAGTCTGTACAAAGAATAGTAATTTCTGTCAAAGCTTAACTTTTTGGCATGTACTCATTATTTTCTATGCAACTACTTTTACTTAAGCTGGTCTCATATGTTTCCATAAGAGAAGTGTTTTCATAGCTCATTACATAACAACCTACAGAAGAAAACAGTAATACCCTTGCACGTACCAATGGCATGCAGTACAAACTTAAAAGTACACCAACCACACTCACAATTTATTTGTAGTTATGCATCTGCATTTAAAGTAACTATTAAGATACAAAAAAAAATTAATGTTTGGATACTTCAAAAAATTCTCTAGCAGTGATGGAAGTAAACTTTTAGGTACTGGATGTTTCTCAGCTACAGATATTACACATCCATCAGCGCAGACAAAGAGGGTTGGGGCAGGGGGAAAGAAAATTAATTTTGCTATACTATTCCATGGTGCATTTCATAACAAGTAATTAGTGTGAAAATTATCTTTTCAAAAAGCAGCACCTATAATATGCCAGACAACTAGGCAATTTTTCCTTCAAGTTCACCTTCCATACTAAATAAGGGGATGGGGTGTAGAGAATACTGAAGGAAAAATATGCATAGAAAGAAATCCCAATTTATCTCATACTTAGCTCAAGCCCAAATGTAACTAGCACTGAATTTGCATCATTTTCAATTATGTCCAGTATAATGACTAAACTATCATTTTTTCTTAAAAGACAGTTTTCAAACAGAAAAAAAGTCAAAAGATTCTCAATCAGTAAAATAGTAAATCAGAAACTTGTTAAATTATTAATAAAGTTTTGCTGAAGTATGGAAGGTGCTCTTCATACCAGAACATGCCCTCTATAAATGCAAAAGAACCAGTCTCAGAAATTCCAGTTCAATAAGGCATTTGGGGACTGCTCCCAATTCAGAAGGCAAAGCAGCTAGCCAGAACATAAAAATGTACATGCCACTGTTAAGACTTCTTTTCAGAAATTTGTTATTAAGTGATCAGGTAATAAAATTATACAGAATTTCAGTTATGTTGTGGTTAAAACTGCCATCACAGATTTATATTTTTGTGCATATTACTACAAATTAATTTTTTTTTAAAAGTGCATTACTGCAAATCCAACGAGTTAATTATTTGTTATATATATGCCAATTACATTTGTTTCAAACACTAGACATACATACAGTACACATGTGTAAGGACACGCATATATTAAAATCAGCGTAAAGCCACTTTAAGTATTACTGCATACATTTGTCATATTGTATCCATAAATAAAATTGGAAGAATACTTAAGTAGACGATAAATAAATATAAAATGTTATAAAGGTGAGAAAGCAATAACTAATAATCTAGATATATGACATGTTTTTCTGCAAGACTGAGACTTGTAAGAACTTCTGCAAAACAGTTGTTTTTGCTTATAAAAGCCAAATACATAGCAATAAACAAAATTCTATTCAATTTTTTAAAATCATTATAGAAAAAAACCCCTCTAATTCCCTTCACCATAAATGGTTCAATTTTTGGATACCTGTGTTCTCTAACAATGTCTTTGGTGTGTTGGGTCTGTTAATTATTTCTACAAGCTGGTGCAACACCATTGGAATATAAGGCTGCATCTCTATACCTGAAACAGCCAAAAAGAAACATTCAGAAGAAAATGACCATTAATATACACAATTTATTTAGATCTAGTACCTTGAACTTACTGTCAAGGACAAGAATGTAAAACTTAATTTAAATTTTTCACATGAAAGCATCACTAAAAATAATAAAAAAAACCCCAACCCAGACAAACCATTCTAAATATGCAAATATTCAAAGAAAAAAAAATCTTACCCATCTGGATGGAGATTTCTCCAATAGCCCAGGTGGCATTGTTACATACAGAAATGAATTCAGGGTTTAGATTTGTTCCCAAAATGGGCATGAAATCAGCTAGAAAGAACAACATTTTAAAATCTCATCACACAATACAACCATCTTGTTCCTTTATTGTAAGGTCACGAGGGGAAAGAGGTTTTTTTAAAATCATGTAAGCATATTTAAATTCTTGTAAAGCATTACATCTGAATTAATAAGAGCTGTATTTTTGCTATATATCAGATTAACCTGGATGATACAACCTAAGAAGATCAATGCAAATCTTTTCAAACTATGATTTAAAAATATTTCGAATAGATTTTACATTTATGTAACTCTAAAACCCTTTTTTTATCCCCTTCCCAGGAGTAGGGAAAAAAAAGCACACCTGGATAGCTATGTATTTAGCTCTCCCCCCAAAACAAACACCCCCTTCAACAAAAACAAAAAAACACCAAACACAACACCAATCCCCCCCAAAAAAACCCAACAGCCAATAAAATGAAGCCTAGAAAGAAAATCACAGCCTTGATTAAAATTTATTTGGCAGATGTTATAATCTATCTTTGTGACTAATATTTCACTAAAACTTAAATTCCAAGCCTATCCAAGCATTCATGGATTCTAGTAGAACAAAAAAACCCACAAATTCTAGAATTTACGAAAGAAAGCAACTGTTCTAATTGAAGTATAAGTACATCTGTTTTGCTGTATCCCAGCAAAACAGGAAGCATGTTACACTATAAAAATCAAGCAGCAAAATCAACTTTTGCACTGTATACAAAAAAAACCAACACATCTTTAACACACAATTCAAAGGAGAAAAGACTACAGACCCTTGCTAATAAAAGAAAATGAAAACTTACAACACCATGACAGGGCAAGCCACAAAAAAAGGGAACTTAACAATGGCTAAATAAGCCTCTTATCAGTTTGTAAAACAAGTTAAGTATTTAATATGTAAAAGAAACATACCGATGCAAGGCTTAACATGCTGAAAACACGCCTTTGTCAGATCACCTAACAATGCAAAAGAACTCTGCCGTACCTCAGGCATTTTATCCTAAAGAGAGGAAGAAAAAAACCTGACAATTCTAGAAGTGTTTCGAATTCTTTTAAGAAAGAAAATTCTTGGATTAAACAGGTTTCTCATCTCACCTGCATGCATTGGTACATTAGTGTCAGGATATTGCTGCAAGCCACTAGCTGTTCAATGTTACCTCCAAGTCCTTCAGCTAAACCACTGAGTAAATCAAGAGCCACAATCATGAAATCTTTATCTGGAGCCTCATATTGGTCGGGCTGAGCATTGTGCAACTGCAACAAATAATTATGCATTTTCAAAATAAGTATTAGATTTTCTCAGGGGTATGCATAAAAAACAAACAGTTTCAGAACTGCAGCTTCATTTAAATATTCAACAGTTAATACTGCTAATCTCCCTGCAAACCCCTAACTTTACATAGTTAATACATTGGTTTAAGGAGATATTCTGAAAACATTGGAATAGCAATAGAAAAATACCATGGCTTGTGCAAGAGTCTTCTGCACCAGATTTACGCAACGCTGGTACACAGGCTCACAGTACGGAAGAAAGCCAGATTGCAAGGCAGTAGCAACTGACGACAGGCACTGGAATAAAATAAAGAAGAAAAAAAAAGCAAGAGAGACACTAACTTTCCTCACCTCCCCCAAGTACCTTTTACTTGTGTGAGGTAAATTAAAAGCCTTTTAAGTAATACCCACAAGTAACTGATTAAGTAAAACCAACCCGGAAAGGTAGTAACGATTAGCTGAGACAAGGCAACTGTCAGCTAATTGTTACTCTCTCCTACGTATGTCAATTGAGAAAACTTCTCAGGAGCAGAATCTTCTTTGAGATGGCCAAGACAGTTCATATGAAGACTACTATAACTCAGCTAGCACTTACACTAAACTTCAGTATCCTGACAATGTATAAGCCCTAACATTATCCAAGAATTATGAAACTAATTTCTCTAGAAGTGTTTTCCTGCTTCACACTTGGAAAGTACAGAGAATAGACTACATTGTCTGGTTCATAACTTCAGTCTGTCTGTAATTGCTTTAATGGAGGGACAAAGAGAGAGAAAGGAGAAAGAGAAGACAAGAACAACAGGGATGGAACTTTTTTTTTAGAAAAAACAAATAATCCCAAAGAAAACAATCAAGAATGGCAGGAAAAAAATAAATCTTAAAGATTTCTGCTAAACGCAATGACATTTCCTCAGTCACAAAATTTTCTCACTTATTGTTGTAACATTTTCTCCATAATGGGAAATACCTAACACTGACAGCTTTCATAGTCGCACTTCCTAGTAGGAACATCCTTAGTAAAAGGTGTAATTCCCAAAAGAAGTTGATAAAACACATTCAAATTTTAACATTTACCTCTAATAAAGGGAAGAGATCTTTATCTTCATCCTTCAACATATTCCACTTCTGGATTAATGGAGGCATTAGCATCTGAATATATTCCTGTTTAAGTGGTTACAAACAAAACAAAAAAAAGTCATTAGAAATTAGCACACATATTCCACCAATTTCTTTAAAGTCCCATTTCATATCTCTATTGATATATATATATCCTTTGAGATGAAAAATTATGAGAATGAGGGAAAAAAAGTCACAATAACGAGAAGCACATTTCCTAAGCCACCAAACACACAATTATTTATTCAAAATGAGAAATATTTGTGTAGTGGGAAAATTACATACAGTCTGTGTATTTTACATGTAAATATTTATTATTATTGAACCCAGAATTTATGTTTTATAACATATAAAGCACACTACAAAACCCACCAAACCAGTTTTTCATTATGCGATGAGTGTTTCTACAGACCATAAAGTATACTCACTGGTTTATTTAGATGATGTCCTACAGAATCTGCTAGAGTTCCTATAGCATCATAAAGAATGAGCAGGTTTTTATGCTGGTATTTACTAAATGCGAAGACCAAAGTGTCAAGTATATATGCAAGATAAGGAACAAGCTCTGTACAAGCCTCCTCTTCTAGAGTAGCAAAGGCACTGAATGACAAAAAAACCCCACCATAAATAGAAAAGTCAGTATCTTGGAAAGAACAAAACAAGACCACCCCAAAATGCACCACACTACCCATCCCTGTTTAAACGTAGAACTGTATTTAGTCTTTAAATTCATCCAAGGTATGTTTTCAAAATGGTATTACTGAGAAACACAATCTATTTTGATTGAACACAAAGATACACTGTGGTGAGCAAAATTTAAAAATATTCCGTTAAAAACCTTTTATGTATATATGCTACAGATCTAATCCCGCTTTATGAAGAAACTTTCTTGGCAGTCTACTGTGTACACTCTTGCCCCACACAAACTGACATGTAAAAGCTTTATTTGCTGAGCTTCCTGCACAAGAGGTGTACCCATCCCATTAATGGTGTGTCCATTTTTTTAAATATCAGCAGAAAAGGAAGAGAAGGGAATCTTACCTCCAAGGATTTCCTTTCAAGAGAAAGGGAATATGCCTTGAAATAATTGTAATGCAAATGTTTTGGTAATCCCGAGCTAAACATAAACATTGCTAATGCAATGATAGTATAGTTTTCCAGTATTGACCTCATTCATAGGCCTATAAAAGTCATATTTCTGGTCAGTGAAACCTCAAATATTGAAAAAAACAAGGTGCCACATGCAGATAATTTCTTTTACTGCAATAGATTGTTTAGTTTGATTATTCATATATTCTAAAAACAAACTGGAAAAGAGAAAGACAAATTATCTGTTTTGATTTTACTACAACTTGGAGTTATTTGTGATGACTTCAGAAGAAGTTGAACCTACTCCAATTTAAAAGGAAAAAAATAAAATACATTAAGAGTTAGAAATGAAGTTATACTTTCATCAATAATGAATTAAAATATTTTCCCATGAAAAAGCAGTGTCATGGATAGTACTTTTTGTTTAAGCTTTGACTCACCTGCAGGCAGCTTCTTGTACTCTCTTGTTGCTATCCAGAATGCGCTTTAGCAACTCAGTCATTAATGGCTTCAAGTATGTGTCTGGGGGTTGACTAACTACCCAGTGTGCATAGCGACTAAGAGTCCAGCAAGTAATGGAGCGCACAAGAGCCTTTTTATTAGAAAGGCACTGAATAAGGTGAGGGATCAGCTCAGGAAGATATGGAATCATACCCTGCATGCAGCCTAGAAAGAAAAATATAGCTATTACAGTAGGAAAATTAGAAAACATAATAGAACTTTTTGTAATTTCCTAGAAGGGACATATTTTCATCCTCTATTATGTAGTAATACATTTTACCAATATACAAAGCAAGTCTACCTAATTTATGTTGTCCTAAAAAGAAACCACACCATAAACAGTAATTAAAATCCACAATGAAATTTACATTCATTCCAACTACATTTCTACTTCAGTGCTTCCCCAATCCCCATAAATTCTGCTTTATTAAATGGAGTATAGCAAGAACATCCAAATAAAATTAGTTTATAAAGCTCGGAAGTCTTATGCCAGCCTACTCAGAGTGACCAAGACAACAAGTAGAGAAAGATTAGGCCTTGATAACAAATCATCATATCATTAAAAAAGATTCCTTAAGAAATTTAATTTTCTTCTTGTTTTCTCCTAATATCACACCAATACTGACACAAATAAAAGCTACACACTTCAAGTCATCAAGGGCAGTAATACACTGAGATTTGCCAGAAGTACTAGCTTTTACCTTGCTTGACTTGAAATCAAAACCAATAAAAATACTTTCTAGCAACAAAGAAAATATATGTTCACTAGGCACTGTACGAAAAGATAGATAATCCAGGCATGGACCCAAACATATTCCTTCAGTTTGCAAAATGGACAGAGATGATGAAAATACAGGCAAAAAGCCAAGACTGTAAGTAAATACAAAGAAATGGAAGTTATCACATTTAAATCAGTGAACCATCCACAAAAAGCAGCTCAGGGCACTGAAGTCACAGGTCTGGTCTTCTCCATTTCTGAAAACACTGAATGAAATGTAAATATTCCTGTTGTATCAAATCAAGGTAGTACTTCATGAGAGACCAATAAATAATATGCTACAGTTAAGAAAGAGAGGAATAAAAGAAATTATCTAAGTTATTTAAGCCTTTGAAAAATGCAGATTTGAAAATTAAACAAGTAACTGCAGTCATCAACTAGTAGATGTAGAGATTAATCACTAAAAACAAATCAGCTAAGGATGTATACTTGCTTACACAAGTAAATTCACCCTGAAAGGATGACAGAGCTGCTTTAGAACCAATCAAAAATTCAGCAACCTGATATGCACTATTGCCTTACCTTCAGCAATTGCTCCAAGAACAAGGATACCAGATTCTTTAACTACCCATTCGGGATGGAAAAGCAATTCCTTCAAAAGGGGCAAGATGTGTGGCAGAAGTTCATCACGAAATACATTAGCCAGGACATCTAGAGCAGCAGCAGAACATTTCCCTGAAGGGAATTAACAGTGTTAATCTGCTTATTATATTATTATTATACAAGCAGTTGTAGTTAGACAGTATGATCCTCATTTTAACTTTGAGCTGGCAGGGCATCAGGAGGAAAGATACTTTTATTTCATTAATATACACAGGGATCCATTGTGCTCTGGTACAAAGCCACAGCTCTTAGAAAGCCATTTTTGCAGCATTTTTATAGCTACTAATAGGACTTATACACTAGGGATATTAAAATACTCACTGACAGGAAACACACCATGTAAAAATCCTAAACTGGATCTAAACTACTAGTGGGCCCAAACAAGACATAATTTTTCAGCTGGAAGATAGTAACTACTAGAATAGATAACAAAAAGAAAATTTTTTTCTACTCTGCTTCTAGATGATGTCCAACAAGCTTGAATAAAACCAAACATGAGCCCTCAACTCAGAGCAGATCTTCACTGAAAAACAATAACAAACAGCACAGACTCCCAGAGACTAGCACCTTAGAAAAAGGTTCTTCACCCAGAGGGTGGTTGGGTACTGGAACAGGCTCCCGAGGAAAGTGGTTACAGCACCAAGCCTGACAGAGTTCAAGAATCATTTGGATGATACTCTCAGGCACGTGGTGTTACTCTTGGGGATGGTCCTATGAAGGGTTAAGAGTTGGACTTGATGATCCTTGTGGGTCCCTTCCAACTCTGCATATTCTGTGATTCTGTGATTCTATGATTCTGTTTCAGCTTTCTACTAGAAGAAAAAAAGGTGGGCTTCCATATTTAGTTACCAGGTCTCATTAGTAACCAATGCTGCTGTCAGGCTGTGCTGACGTTTCTTCTTTGTTCAAATTGGAAATCAAATATAGAACACTGGATAATAAACAGGGCACGCAATTCTGAAATTCAGATAATCTGAATTCTCTCAAGTCCGGATGACATACATGAAAACAGATTTCTTAACTATTCTGTTCTCTCTCTTTCCAAGTCAGTTTTAGTTTCCTCATCTTCTTAACCAAAACTGTGGACCACAGAGCACCCTCTGTCATTTCAGCTATGTTTTCCAGAAAATATTGATTTTAATTCTGGAATTTCTACACACAACGACTACAAGAAAAGCATTATGAATTTAAAACTATAAAAAGATACTTTACAAAGGAAACATATTTGTGCTTTTTGTCTTCTAAAATAATAATTACAATAATAATAACATTAAAAGTTTAGATATGTCTCAAAGTTGTTTGATCCATAAGCTTCAAGGTACATTCATCTGTACTACATCTGAACTACTGGTAATGGCTGCCAGTAGTAGCATGTTCAAATGGAGGGAAAAAAAATCCACATACAAACCACATTTAGAGGGAAGACTGAAGTAAAAAAAAAACATTATTAAGCTAAGAACAATGTGCAAGATTGTATTGGGTCTGGTTGAGCTGGAGTTCATTTCCCCATAACAACACTCACAGTGCTGTGCTTTGCATTGGTAGCTAGAAGTGTGTTGATAACACACCAGTGTTTTGGCTACTGCTGAGCAGTGCTGGCACAGCATCAGCGCTGTCTCTCCAACATTCCCCCCATCAGTAGGCTGGGGGGTGGGCAAGATCCTGGGAGGGGACACAAGTAGGCCAGCTGACTCAAACTGAACAAAGGGATATTCCATACTATATGATGTCAGCTCAGATATAAAAGCTAAGGAAAGGAGGAGGAAGGGGGGACATTCATTATTTGCAGTGTTTGCCTTCCGGAGCAACTGTTATGCAGGCTGAAGCCCTGCTTCCTCGGAAGTAGATGAACATCGCTTGCTGATGGGAAATAGAGAATAAACCTATTTTGTTTTCCTCTTTGCATCCAGCCAAGGTCAACCCACCACAAAGACTTTTTTTAAAAAAAGTGATACATGTTTTCTATTATCTTGTAGAATTAAAATTCAAAATCCAAAGCTGCTGTTGAATTGCATCCAGTAGATGTTTTCAGCTCTATTGGCCATATTCAAAATAAGTTTAAAGGTGGCTAGATTTTTCAATAGTTATATAGCCAAAACATCACCTGAAAGACTCCCCCTCTGCCCCAATCACCAATTATATCAGCAGTAGTTCTTTTTCTATTCAAAAGCAAAGCCTCAGTATTTCTATACACAAACTCCTCTTTTTACTGTTTCTTGTATTATGCAAGTAGCTATATTTTAAAACATTTTACACATTACTTTGACATACTTAAATTCCAGTCAGAAAGAGTATCATCATCATCAAGATCATTGTCATCATCATCATCATCTTCAATACGATCTTCTTCATGTTGCTGAGCTACTGTCCGTGAACGATGAAAACGAGGTCTTATGTCCTGTTCACTATCTGGAATAGCTTCATCTTCTTCAACATCTCCCTGCCAAAAAATGTTTTATCAGATAAACTAGTGCAACTATATTGCTCAAGGAACTAAGAATGTAGTGTCAATGTTAGTTCAATATATTTATAAACGTGAAAGATTCACATCCCACTTGTGCTGCCCTGCTAACTAAAAATGCTAATGTTCCTGCATTCTGCTACAGTATTTACCAGAAAAAAATCAGGAAAATAGAAGCAACAGAGGTAATCTCACAGAAAAGCACAAAGTACCCTTCTTGTAAAGAAATTTTGATGGGAAGGAATTAGAAGGAAGAAGAGATAGAGAAATTCAAGTACACAGACACATTCTAAAATGTTGTGATGGAAAAAGCTGTGTAGTTCAAGCTAGAAGGGCATTAAAATTAATTCTGATAATTTCTTTTCAGGCTGCTTTTCTGCAGTAATTCATGGGTAAAAGTATCCCAGCTCTGCCAAAGCTGGGTGGAAGGGGAGAGGGGCAAAGCAAGAAAGCCCACTGATTATTTTCCAACAAACGTGGCAGCAGTTGCATTTTGTTTTTAGAACAGCATACCTTGCCCCAAAAAGCTCCATTGAACAGATGGCAGACCAGATCTGGCCTACCAGCTCAACCATTCTGATTTACAAGTCAGAAGTTAACTAGATATTCTTACTGAGTAGAAAAGAAAGGAATGCTTACCTTTAACAGAATAATATCAATCTCTGAATATTTCATACCATTTACCAGCACAGGTATCAGTCTACAAAGAAATATTGATACACGTCAAGAAGGAAGACCCTGGTAACTACAGGCCTGTCAGTCTCACTTCAGCACCGGGTAAAATTATGGGGAAAGTTATTCTGGGACTTATTGAAAAACATTCGAGAGACAACGCAGTCAATGGTCACAGCCATGGGTTCACGAGGGGAAAGTCCTGTTTAACCAATTTAATTTCCTTTTACAACAAGGTCACCCATCTAACTGACCAAGGGACACCAGTAGATGTGAGGTTTTTTTGATTTTTAGCAAAGCCATCAATACTGTCTCTCACAGTATCATGCTGCACAAAATGTCCAGCACACAAGTCCATAATACATTGGGTGAACAATTGGCTAATGGGTCAGGTTTAAAGAGTTGTAGTAAATGGGGTCACATCAGGCTGGCAACTGGTCACCAGTGGGATTCCCCAGGGCTCAATTCTAGGGCCAGAGCTCTTTAATGTTTTTATAATTATCTGGAAGTAGGAATCAAATGTATGGTAAGTAAGTTTGCCAATGATTAGACTAAACTAGGAGCTGTGGACTCCCTGAAGGCAGAGAGGCACTGCAGAGAAACCTCGACAAATGAGAGGGCTGGGCAATCACCAACTGTATGGAGTTTAACAAAGACAAGTGCCAGATTCTGCACCTGGGACAGGGCAACCCTGGATGTATGGACAGACTGGGGAATGAGAGGCTAGAGACCAGTGCCGCGGAAAGGGACCTGAGGGTCCTGGTTGATGGCATAGTCATATGATTTAGTGTTAGTTCTGCGAGGAGCAGGGAGTTGGACTTGATGATCCTTATGGGTCCCTTCCAACTCAAGAGATTCTATGATTCTATGTCAAAATAACACATAAATAAAGCAAGCTGGTTTTCAGTTACCCAGTCCATAATTTTGGCTGTAACCATACTCACCCCAACAACAAACAAACATAAAACAACCCCAGACAAAAACTTAGCCTGATAACAAAAGTTAGTACCTTAACCACACTCCATTTCATGAGGTTCATTAATACTTTGTCATCTGAAAAAGTGGTAATTTCTAACTAGAGGTAGCCAGATGGCACAACTGTGTTTTACATTTTAAAAACAGGATATTCTTCCATATGATTAAATCTATTTTGAAGCACCTTTCAGAAATTAAGTCAAATTCTTTTCAGTAAGAATTCACACTTCCAAAATATGCTTGATAAACAAGTTATTAAGTTGGTTCTTGTATACTATTCGTCACTTTACTAACCTGTGGCTGAAGACTCTACCTCACTACTCTTAAGGATGGAAGTCTACCTACACTGAGCTCTCCTATCCTTTTGTGATAACTTCAAGTATCACCCCTTAAGACAAGTCCTTGACATTGCAGAGATCTTGACATTAGTCATTAGTCTATATTAGAACTTTACTTAGTTATTAAACTGGTTATGGCCATGGGTCTTCAATGGTATTGATGTATGGCAAAAAAAAAAAAAAGTACCAGGGGAAAAAAGTCAAGTATTTTACATATAAACACATTCGCTACAAAAATAAATCCATTAAAAAAAATATATGTATTAGAAGCCAAATCAAGCTAATACTGAAATTACCATGGACTGACCGAGCACCAGTGACAGACTTAATCTCTCTATATTCTACAGCTGAGGAGTATTGTTTCTGAAGGTATTCAGGCCAGCAATAATATTCATGCATCTCAATGGCAATATGCACTAAACAAAACTTTCCCTCAAATTACAACTGGAAAATAGCATTAACCTGTGTATAGGCACAGAGGCAAGAGGCAACCACACCACCACTCTGTGGAGCAAGAGAGGTTGATTTTAGTCATGGGGGGACTGTGGTTGTACACACACACCCCATCCCCCCATCCTCGGGCCTGCTCTACAACCTCAGAAGCTCCAGACAAGTCTTGACTGAACCATTTGAGCGCTGAAGCACCCCTTTACCATACCAGTTGGGCACTGAAGCATCCCTGACTGTGCCAGGAGCTCTTGCATGATATAGGTGGGAACGACACTGACCATACCAGGAACATCATCTGCCTGACCAAGGTGGGGAACAAAGGAAAGGCAGTTATTCTTGTTAGCCTTGGTAAATTATTTACCTCAATCGTAGCCCGAGTAAAACAGTATCATTGTTACTGGACTTTCTGGGAAAAAAGACCAGCAGTTACTGACCTGGGTCATGGCCAGGATGGAAACATACTGATGACTAAAGCCAACTCTCTTGCGACCCTATAAACAGCGGTCCTAAGTGAGGCCCTTTGAGCTCTCCTGGACCACAACGGGCTATGACCAGCAACCTCCCTCTGAGTGAGAGACCTCTCTGAGCTCTCAAACCCTCGAGTTTGTGATACTTGAAGGACCATCACTGACAACAAGGCCTAGGCTGATATCCCCCCCCACTATCTTCATGCTCCTCCAGGTGCAACCCTTGCCTGTTGGGAAATACAAAGGGATTTGACGTATTTCACTGAACCTGAGGGGAATTGTTGATAGGTACATTTACACACATAGAAATAGGTGTACACATGGTTTTACCTGTGTGCATGTGAATTGATTATGGTATGAATGCTGTTATTGTGAATTTATAATTAATTCATGTTATAACTAATAAATCCTACTGAACTAATTTTTAAATGCTAAATTAGTCAATGATTAAGTGCTGCTAAGCCCTTCTGCACCCTTATCTTTTGTATCCATATCCTTTGCACCCTTACTCCCTTTTGCATTCCCAGTCTTCATGTAAATCATTCTAAATTGATTCTAATATGATTTTCCTATGTATGCTTCGTCTATGTAGTAAGTAATAGAGTGAACCTTGCCATCGAACTCTGTAAGTCACACTTTTACAAATACATATTAAAACCTGCTTTTTGCCAATACCTTTGATAGTGACTTTGAGCAGCTGAAATTACTTGTTCACAACAATTACCTTCTGAACTTTCAATAAAAGAATAGTGAGTATTTGGATTAACACCTATTACTTGGCATTTCTGCAGCATACTTCATGAGGTATGAAGGAGCTATATATTTTATAAAAAAGCCTAAAGGATCAAAATGGAACAAGATACTAAACAAACAGGTTTTCAGATCTTGTCCCACTTAATCTAATATAAAAGAATTATCATCAAGTACTGGTAAATTTATATAGCTCGCTAGTCAAAAAGGACTCACCAACAAACAAGTTGCTTTCAACAGATATGACATTGAAAGATAAGAGATATGTAATGTTACTCTTATCTGTTTTACTATAAATATAAAAGCTCCTTAAAAAACCCACAAAAACTGAGGATGAAGCTGTTGCAATGTCATTGGTCATGATGATGCCTAAAATGGAAGAAAAAACTCTCCGAACAATATTAGTATAGATAAAGTAGAGAGCAATTCTTTAATGAAAGAGGCCAGAAGAGGTTTACAATTTATACTGAGAAGGTGACTAGTATTAATATATGTGTTGGGAGGGAGGGAGGTAGAATCAAGAACTGTGCTATTATTTTTTTTTTATTTTGAGTTATAAGAGTACGATTTATTAAAAACATTTTAAAACTTTAAAGTAATTTCTCATAACACTGGTTCTTCTGTTTTCAAATCCTATTCCTGTACTGCTACAGCAGGTGTTTTAATCTCAATTCTCTGTTTTCTAAATGCTTATGAAAACTGAAATTTGGAAACCCCTTCCCTTTTTTCTTTTAATTGCTTTACATCTAAAATGGTCATTTTTGCTGCAAATAATGTGTCTCATCTCTCAACATTTTAACTGGAGGAGCAGAATCACAGACAGAACTGCTCTAGTATTTTCTAAAACCTTCCATGCATATGTCAAAAATAGGGGCTCCATTTATTGGGAACACTGAAGAATTTGTTTCCTATTGCAAAAGTCTTTAGATTAGTCTGGAAATAAGTTATTAGCACTGTTGCAGACATGTAGGTGTTTAAATCTCAAATATGGATATTCAATTCCTGTTCAATCAAGGATCTACATTTTAAGGCTTAGGAAAACTTTTTGAAACTTAGAAAAAAGTTTTTGAAGCTTAAAAAACTACTGTCAGTCTGAAGAAGCATGAAGAAAAACATTATACATGCTTTCAAGTTTAAATTGCCATGGCAATTGATATGAAATTGATTCCAAAATCTAAATGACCATGTCATTTTGTTATGTTCTTCATAAAGATGGGGAACCCCTGGCATGACTATGCACATAGAAGCATTGCACGGAAATGCTAGTTGTCAAGACAACGTGTTCATGGTACACCAGGTATTACAGGTAATGTCACATGAAGATATTTGTTTAAGCTTAAGAGCATGATAGTATACCTTTATATCAATCTGATACTTAACAGGCTGTTAAGGTTGAGGTAGAGCACCAGTGATACAGTTTAGGTTGCTTCTGGAGCCAAGTCTGAAATCCTCAGAAGTCTTTTCAGTGACCTCTGTGCTACAGCCATTTTTAATATGCACAAGAACTAGCTACAAGAAACTCCTCCTAAGCATACAGCAAGCTAGATACGATCTCTATAAGAGTAACCAGAAAAAAGTCAACTGAAGTTTAAAGATGACTATTGCAAAATAACTAGTTCTAATTCTTAATACTTACTTAGTAAGATGTCGACATAATACATCTTTACAAATTGGCTGTTCAGCCAAAGTCAGCCAAAACTCGCAAGCCTCCAAAGCAACATTTTCATCTTGGTCCTGGGTCCTTTGAAGCATATACTACACAAAAAAAAAGCCAATCTTGTATAAGTTTTAATTGAAGAAGCTATCAACATTGCAAAGCACGTTTGCAAAAACAGACTAGGTTCCCAGAGTAATTTTGTTTCTTTGGGGCAAGGGGAAGAAACAGATATAAGAGACTACTTAAGGCTATGGTGAGAATAAGCCAAGAGACATTTCTCAATGCTAGATGATTCGGATTCTAAGATTTTCACTGTTTAAGTGAGAACATTATTACCAAGAAACTATAGACAGAGACCCATGATAGTAAACAGTTTCCTGAGAATAGTTGGTTTTTTCTTCAATTATTATTTTAACACTCCCTCCCTTTCTCTTTTTGAATAAAACTTACTTTTGAATAAAACACTTAGTAAGATGGAAATACTTTTTATATCCAGTACCATAAAAAAGCTTCCCTTTAAAATCTTGATTACCTGACTGGATGCAATTAAGTAGAACCCATAACAGGGGAAAAGAAGTCTCACTTTTTTCTAGCATGAATGGTAATTCAGAGATTCAGTATCAAATCTTTAGGCTTGCTGTAAAAATTTAATCCCCCTTAAACAAAAAATAATCAAATACCCGCATAAACAGAAAGGCTAAGTATACCACAGATACATCAGTTTTTTGTACATGACTACCAAAGCAATTTAGGGAAGATGCTTGCAACTTCCCAAAAAGTAATTTCTGCATTCTTCCATGCCAGCTCTTATTTCTGAAACAGTTGGTTCTTCCACTCATTTTAGAAGCCTCATGGAAGTCCATGCAGCTACCTTTCCTCACACATTCATTTAAAACAAGCAAAAGAAATCCTCCTTCAGAATTACCATTTTGTTCTCAAAATTAAAGAGGATGGGACAACCTATATTATCCTTATGCATTTCAGGGATCCAAGATTTGCAACAAACATATTCCTTCCTACAGAACTGTATTCCTACAGGGCTGCATCAAAAGAAGCATGGCCAGCAGGTTGAGGGAGGTGATTCTCCCTGACCACTCCACTCTGGTGAGACCCCACCTGGAGTATTGCATCCAACTCTGGGGGCCCCAACACAAGAAAGACGTGGGCCTGTTGGAGCAAGTCCAGCAGAGGCCACGAAGATGTTCAGAGAGCTGGAGCGACTCTCTTATGTGGAAAGGCTGAGAGAGGTGGGGTTGTTCAGCCTGGACAGGAGAAGGATTCGAGGAGACCTTCTAGCACCTTTCAGTACCTAAAGGGGCTCCAGGAGAGCTGGAGAGGGACATTTTACATGGGCATGGAGTGACAGGACAAGGGGGAATGGCTTCAAACTGACAGAGGGCAGGGTTACATTAGATATTAGGCAGAAATTCTTCACTGTGAGGGTAGTGTGACGATGGCCAAGAATACACTCAGCAGGGAAAGGCACACGGCAACTTTATTTATATTAAGCTTAGATTTATATTCTTTTTCTCAGTCCACGCGCAAGCATATTATATTTCATTGGTCAGGTACTACTGTTCACACGTCTAAACTCGTCTTTTAATAGGTGGTCGACAGTTCTTCGCATGCTGGCAAATCTCAAAAACAGCACCTGTTATTTACAGCAGTTTTGCTCCTTTTCTACTTTCCCATCCTGGATTGTTTACATTCTTTACAACTTCAGAGCTGCAACTGCTCAAATTCAAGGTCTACCATCCAGTCATTTCCCACAGTGTTGAGGCACTGGATCATGTTGCCCAGAGAGGTTGTGGACTCCCCTCCCCATCCCTGGAAGTGTTCAAGGCCAGGTTGGATGGAGCTCTGAGCAACCTGGTCTACTGGAAGGTGTCCCTGCACGCGGCAGGAGGCTTGTAACTAGATGATCTTTGAGGCCCCTTCCAACCCAAACCATTCTATGATTCTATGAACTGCACTATATCGTGTTTCCTAAAGGGTCATTACTGTGATTAAGAACTGACAGCAGCAAAAATACTGCTCTATTCAGACTTATGAACAGATTACAGCTTGGAAAAGTTGAAAAATGTCCTATCCATTGCAAGCAAGGTTCATTAATGCAACTGAAGTGATTTGGCATTTTTCTCTAGAGGGCTTGAAAATCCACACTTTTCTTGTGTCCAGTTATTTGTCACAAAGACAAAACCAGAATGACAAAAAGTAATTTCTGTTTCAAGATGCTCCTCACACTGTCATTTTCTCTTTAAGCATGTATTATAATATATGCTCCATGAAGTTAGATATTCATGGCTAGGCTTCGCGAACGAAGATTTGGGAAGGCTCTATCCACATTTGCTACAGGCACGCTGGTGGTTTATGAGGCCAATACGTGACAGACATATCCGATTGCAAAAGGCACAACAGAAAGACTCCTTAGATGGTGTATTCTGCAATGCAAGGTTCTTTCTGCGTTGCCTTTTTTCCTCGAGGGTGAACCTGCGTGTGTTCTCAAAGGAGACAGCTGCGTTATAGATGGCGTGTCTCCAGGTCTCCCGATTTGAGGCCAGAGTAGACCAGTTGTGGTGATCAATATGGCCAAGGCTGACATGTTGTTTCAGGGAGTCCTTGTATCTTTTCTTCGGGGCTCCTCTCATGTGGCAGCCAGTGGCAAGTTCACCATAGAGCATGAGATGAAGTTAGATAACAGTAGATTGAAAAGGCTACTTATATTCAGTGGTATAAAACAGGCATATACACAGTATGGAAATCAGAGAGAGGTTTGGGTTGGAAGGGACCTTAAAGATCATGTAGTTCCAACCCCCCTGCCATGGACAGGGACACCTTCCACTAGACCAGGTTGCTCAAAGCCCCATCCAGCCTGGCCTTGAACATTTCCAGGGATGGTGTCATAGGTTTGCTTGTTTTAAAGAAAAAAACCAGGCTGGGAATTTTTTCCCCTGTCCCACTGGAAAGAAAGATGTTGTCGAGAGAGGGGGAGGGGGTAGCTAGAGTGATTCACACACACAAAAGAAGTAGCCAGCAGCCCCACATTCCAAGCTAATGGGCCTCAGAAGACTGTGGGGGGTAGGTGAGTTTTTCTCCTCGGGAAACTGTGTCCTTTTTTACCTTTTTTTCTGAGACTCAGGGAGTATGCAGGGTGGAGAAGCAAGCTCCAGGTTCAGTTTGGTTTTTTTTTCCTCCTCGTCTGGGCCGCCGGTTCTTTGAGCCCTGAGGGAGGTCCCAGTTTCGCCTCCGACCCCTCGCGTCCTGTTTTGCCCACGGCCTGTGTACCCCCCTCGGAGCTGCCAAGGATCCGGAAGCTGACAGCATCTTGTGAGTTTTTTCCCTTTCTTCCTGGGTTTCCCCTCTCCTCGTTGGACAGACTGACATCCCGGTCCCTTGCTAGCTGCCACTTTCATGGCTGAGGGTGGGGGACACACCTTGGGGTCTTGAAACACCCGGCACAGCTGAGATCCGCCATCTGCCACGTGGGGTTCGTCAACAGCCCCCCCCGCCGACCACCACAGCAACTGCAGGCTCTGCTCCTCCAGAGATCCAACAGCGCCCCCTGCTGGTCGTGCTTAGAATTGCGCCAAAAGGAGTAAAGAACTGGTTTTGGGTGGGAATTTGGGTGCAGGATTGTTGTTTGGTTTTGTTCTTTTGGTGTGCTACCTATACACATACATCCTTTAATAAAAGGCTGTTAATTTTTTGTTTCTTTCTCCACATTTCCTCGACTGGACTCTCTTAATTTCAGATTTACAATTGCTTAGAGGGGGAAGCTTGGTCTTCCTCATAACTCACCCTCCTTAGCAAACACTTCTGTCTTGTTAAACTGAGACAGATGGGGCATCCACAACATTGCTGGGCAACCTGTGCCAGTACCTCACCACCCTCACAGGGAAGAATTGCTTCCTAATGTCCAATCTAACCCTACTCTCTAACAGTTTAAAACCACTGTCCCTTGTCCTGTCACTACAATTCTTGATAGAGTCCTTCCTCATCTTTCCTGTAGGCCTCCATAATAACAGTGATACTAGTAGCAAACTGTGGGAAATACTATTTGAAGGCTTTTAGGCTTTTTCAGTATTTCTCAGAATATTCCAAGTTGGAAGGGACTGATGCCTTAAGCCCCTAATGGTTTTTTATTTTTCTAATATTTGTAAGAACTGTAAGTTTTAAAAAGCAGCAACCTTCGTGTCCCCCCCCTTGTCCCTTGTTCCTTTCCCTTGTTTACATTCCCTAACCCTCTTACCCCAATTCTATGCTTCCCATATCAATCCTGCTTCTGAAAACAGCAGAGTGTTTAGTCTTTTGTCAAGGCAAGGCCTAAACAATTGACAGAACAGCATATCAGGGCCTAAACCACAGAATACGGTCAAAAATTAGGTAACTATGTACCCTTTGTGCTCTGATGAAGCTGAAGATGATGAAGGGGGGTCCCAAAATACACCCCAGACCCATTTCTCAGGGGGTGGACCAGAGGAAGGGCCGCAGGGTGGACACATCTGGGATTGGATAGATGGTATTATAAAATGTAACCTCTCAGGTACGGCGGGCGTGCGTCGTATAACATCTTAGCCTTGGTAAATAAACCCTTTCTTATCTCACCCCTAATTAACTGCTCCGGAGATTTTTTTCAGCACCAAAATACACAGGCAACAGGACCCACAAGGATCATTGAGTCCAACTCTGAAGTGAATGGCCCATATGGAGATTGAACCCACAACCTTGGTGTTATTAGCACCATGCTCTAACCAACTGAGCTAATCTCAGGGTTGTTCTTGTGCCATACTTTAATAAGTACTTTCAATGATAAACTAAAAAATTCTACTGACTTTAGGCAGTGGAAATAGTTGCTTCATAACAAAAAATTACAAAATAGCATAGGAATATTATTCAGAACTGCTTTGCATACTCTGTAACAATGTTGTGTTAGTCTTGCTATGTCAAACTATTGAAACAGGAGCCAGGCCTAAAAGAGTTAACTGAGGTATCTTGGCCTGCTAAGAAACCCCAATGCCTGTTTTGCTAGAAGAACATTTTAGGAGCGCTGGTTAATATCATGTTCTGTTCTGATCACTGGACCAAAGGCCTTATTATAGAAAGAATAGGAGTAGTACACACACGATAATAAATTAGGTAAACTAGATGTTTGAATAAGATATAGAAGGCCCAGAGCCAGGATTTTGCAAGCTTGAAGAATTCAGGTCACCTAACTGAAGAGGTCAAATTGAGGAAGACGTCCATGGCAACCACCAGAGGGATGAAGGCTTGAGGAGAAGACCCCCACAGTAGAAGACTGCGCATGTCTGGAAAGACTCCGCCAAGAGACTAGCCTACTTATTAATATGTATGTTAAATGTTGTAACCATGTATCTAAAGTGTATAAAATGGCTTGCTTTTGCACTTTCAAGTTGAGCAAGTTTGTCCAGCGCAAGCTGGCTTGCTCCCAATGTTGAATAAACAAATACCTTGCTGCTTAAAGATAAAAAAAAGACTGAGCAGTTTTTCGGACCGAGTTTTTCAGAATCACTATCAAGAAAAGAGGAGCGTGATGCACAAAGCATTAAGACACATCATTTGAGCAGTAACAGACATCTATCTGAAAGTAACAGAATGCACACAATCTTATTACTTCAGCAACAAGCTGAGTTTCTGTGTTATAACTTCATACTATCAACATCATTCATTAGAAGTAATCGCATTATGCATTGTTGAGGGAGGAAGGGGTTGAAAACAGAAAACTGGCAAGAAGAAAAGAGAATAAGTTGGTTTTAGAATTGTTTTTGCTTAAAGACCAATCTTGCAGCTAGGAATTGCTAAGAATATTGCTTCAGTGTGGGAATCTTCACAGTCTGTGTTTCCTTTAGGTTGTTTTCTGTCTGTTGAAAGAAATGTAATTCTCTCGAGGAAGATGACAGAATGTTGTTAAAAACTTAAAAGCATTCTTTCCCGAAGGCTTGGGGGGAAGGGAGATAAGAGAGAAAGTTTAGAACTGTAAAAACAGCCTAGTGAGCCACTTGTGCATGCATCAGGCCTTTGATATGTAAGACAAAGCCCAGATCGGCTGGTGCTTTTTGCCCCTGCTACATTTTGACTTAGCAGTGTATGTGTGTGTCTGCAAATGATGGAATAAATCTATTCTTCACACTTCAGCTGTGAGTCGTGGCCATCTTGGTTAACCTGCATCTATCAATTCTTACAATTGTACTACAAAAAGTCAGGACTTCTATTGACAAAAATCTTAGGACCCACGTGTCTGGCTAAATATTCCTTATTCTTGCTGTGGTCAAAAGATCCAAAAAGGTGACAGCTTCAATGTGTAAACTGCAACAGTATCAGCACCAGATCTAAGATTTTTAACATGATCTTCTCACTTGTGGTCAGACAATGCCTGGCTGCTCCATGGTATAGCTGATCCTGGCCATTTCAGGATTAATTAACTTAATGAAGAATGAACAACTGCCATATGCATTGTCTGTCAAATACAATGTCATGTTGGCAATTAGCTAAAAGGAAACTTTTGCAACCTCAAGCATATAATGAAGAGTAGGTATGCGCAAGAGTAACATGCCTATTCTGATGTATGCTTTTCATTTGCTATTATTTATGCAATCTCAAACATGTTTCAGTTTGCAATTTGGGAAATAAGACTCACCTCAACTATACTAATCATATGAGGAAGCAGGCGATCCATTCGAACTTCCAGCAACATTACCAAAGCACGACAAACATTTTTGCGTACTTCAGGCTCCTCATCACCAGCCAGTGCAAAAAGATTCTATTGGAAAGTAATACCAGTTGAAAAGCTTCAATTCATCTAGTTCAAATTGTATTTAAATTGACATTATTGGCAAACTAAAGTATGCAAATGTACTTCTGTACCCTCACACCTCAGAAAATCGTATCATTTCCTAAACACATGGTTTAGCAAATGAACTCTTCGGACTTGCAGTGTGTATTGTTACCCAGTGTTTTGGTCATATGTACATTAGACACAAGAACATTATTCCCTGAATTTTTTTTCCCTAAACATTAATGAAGTTCTGAAGCTAGAAAATGCCTTCAGTACATAACAGCAGCAAATAAAATACTCTGGATAACCCAAAATATTATCCTTCTAATCCACATTCAGTAGTAGTATTCAGAGACCCATAATCTAGACTCAGTGACATAATGATCCGTGTACTGAACTCTCAATCACAGGGAAGTGACAGACTGCTGTCAGTACCTCTATGCAAGAAGTTTCCTCTATTTATGAAAAGGAAGCATTTTTCAAAATACTAATTTCTTGGGCTGGGAGAGTTCTTAGATTATTTTGAGCATAAACATGCAGAATCACCTTCGACTCATGGGGATTGAAGCTAAGAATGGGAAGCCATCAATGTGGAGTTTGGGGGTAGTGGTGGTTGTAAAACATTATTCAAAGCTCTTGATAAATTAGATATGTTATTTGACTTAACCCCCCCAACCAAGAATGCACACTCACCTCAATAAAAGAATCTATGTGCAACATAAGAGCTTGAGTTCTGCTGATGATGAATTGATTGACACACGCAACAGCATGAGACCTACAAATGGAACAGTTAAAATATGTTTTTCATGACTTAAACATTTTCTAAACTGCACATAGGCATCAAAAACATTAGGAAGTAAATCACACTGTCCAAGCATTTTCTAGAGGCAAGAGGGAACAAATCTGTACATCGATATTGTTACCAAGAAAAATTACTAAACCACATTTTTAAGTACCACCTCCAATATATATAATAAATAATTTTAAATTAAGTATTCAGTAAATAAAAAACATAGCAGGATGACTATACCTGGCACATTCATTCCAAACAGTATGAAAGGATGATCTTTTTCATAATAATCATAATATAGTATTATGATTATTAATTTTCTCTGATATTAACAATTCCATACAAGTCAACATGGTGACATTTTAGCACGCCCTTCTTCATTATTAAGTATCCAACTGCCTTGGCAAGATTTTTATAATTTAATGAGACCAATATGCATCAGTAATATAGTTGTAGCTTAGAACAAATACACACTTGCATTAAGATATATAATAAAACACTTGTGGTAGAAACAAACTGAAAGTGAAGAACTGGTTCTTCTATTTCACTTCATGCAAAGCCATTGCTTACAAGTCTTTTTCATTCTCAGAGATACAAAAGCCAAATTATATAAGTAAAGGCACAAGATAAAGCTACCTTTAAAAGCCTCTGAAGAACTATTCAAGTATTTTTACTAACGTAACTCCAAACATCTAGTCTGTTCAGACATTTCTTGGAAGAAAGTCTCATAAAACAGTGTTCAAAAGTTGTCTCTTGACAGATTAAAATACTGTTAATATTTAAATACTGTTAAATACTAATAGTATTTTACTGACACTACAAATATTCTTCATACTGAAACCAGACCACAGGTCAGCAGGTGATCTGCTTTAAAGATGAAACTGGTTTAACTATCTCAAAGCCAAAGCTTATCTTTCTACAAGTGCTAGTTCATGCTTCATTATATATTTTCCTTAGTGTGCATCTATTTTAGGTGAGTTTTTAAATCTTATTTAAATCCTATCAAGATATATTCCTAGTTATGCTCGCTCTTCTAGTCTTCACCATCTACTACTGCTGGCAATAATTGAACTCTCCAAGTCGTAAAATCTTTCAATATAATTTTCAAACAGGAGTCCAAAAACACATTTCAGAGAATCACACAGAATGGTTGAGGTTGGAAGGGTCCTCTGTAGGTCAGCTGCTCAAATAGGGCCACCTACTGCTGGTTGCAGAGGACCACATCACGATGGCTTTTGAATATCTCCAAGGATGGGGACTCTACCACCTCTCTGGGTAACCTGTGCCAGTGCTTGGTCATCCTCACAGTAAAAAAAGTGCTTCCCAATGTTCAGAGGGAACCTTCTGTGTCTCAGTCTGTGCCCATTGCTGCATATCCTGTCACTGGACACAAATGAAAAGAGGCTGGCTCTGTCTTCTTTGCACCCTCCCTTCAGGTATTTACACACATGGATGATGTCACCCATGAGCCTTCTCTTCTCCAGGCTAAACAGTCCCAGCTCTCTCAGTCTTTCCTTGTAGGAGAGATGCTCCAGTCCCTTCATCATCTTTGTGGCCCTTCACTAGACTCTCTCCAGTAGTTCCATGTCTCTCTTGTACTTGGGAGTCCAGAACTGGACACAGTTCTACAGGTGTGGCCTCACCTGGAGGGTGAGGGGAAGAATCACCTCCCATGCTGGTAACACTCCAGCCCAGGATACCATTCACCTTGTTTGTGGCAAGGGCACATTGTTGGCTTATTTCGGGGTAAAAGCTACTGTTCTTGTTGATAAATATTAGCAATAACAAGTTAAATTTGGAATTAATACTGTATTAAAGTAAAAAGATGTTGAATCCATTTAATTTTATCTAGCTGAAAGATAAAGAGTTTTATAAGTTTTGGTGCAGTTAAAGAAGAAAAATATTTTTCTGCAAGAACTCAGAAACTATTATCAGCAAATAATTTTTTACTCTCCCATTGCTGCAGTCATAACAAAATGAATGCAAGATAGTTGTTTCTAATCAGAATATGAAATTTTAACCACAGCATTGAAATTTTCATAATAATATGCAAAATATTAAAAAAATTGATTTTCAAAGTCAGAAAGATTCTAGATTTGGAGGTGAGGCTGATTTATTAACTAAACAGATGTGTGGAAATTACTGATGCATGAAATTTCTGTGCCTTCGCTTCTCACATTTGCATATGCAGGATCGTTTAAAAAAACTAAGCATGTTTTAAACTGATCTACAAAATATCAACCTTGCTGCTCATGTAAATAATTTTTTAACAGATAACTTTAGTGTAACACCTACACCTACCTTATTTTTGGACTGCTGTGTTTGAAGAATTGCAAGAATTTAGGTATCATGATATTGAGTGGTCGGTCCAATGCATCACTATCTAAAATTTCAGCAGAGTCTTCACATATCTTCTGAAGAGCACCAAATGCACCCTGTTTAAAAACAAAGAAAACCCAATAACAACAAAAAAAATATGTTCTTTTACATTTTGCAGAAAGTAACATTTTAGGTTTTGTACCAAACATAATTTTAGCAAAAGACCACAGTAAACATAGCTAATTAACAAAGTAAATGTAGCTGACTAAATATGGAGTTAAATTAAAATAACCTTAAAGACTTTTTATTTAAGCACTTTATACTATCATCTGTAAGATCTCAAGCTGGATGAGTCTATAACAGGTAAGTGGTAATTTTAATTTTAACATTCAATGCTCATTTATTTATTCATATTATTAAAAATGCTTAAAAGCAAGATTTTTAAAAAATCAGACAAGACTTTCTCTTCATAGCTTAAAACAGTTAAGCTGGTATTTATTTATTTTTCTTCAGAAACACTGAACAAAAAAGATTATATATGTGCATATACACACATACAAAATACTATACATATATACAGTATCTATGAAGAGAGACAAAAAATATTCAAATTTAAATAATAATCCATTTCAAAATAAGCCTCCTTACCTCACAGGTATTGTAATCTTCAGAATCCAACAGGCTGCAAAGCTTTGGTAAGAGGTCAGGCCAATTCTGTAATTCCCCTTTTGAAGCAATGGTTGTTATCAGAATGCCTAAGTGAATCAGAGGAATAAAGGAAATGAGATCTCATATATCTTTACAGGTTTCACACCGATTTTTCTCATTTTACTCTTCTCAAAGATCTAAGGAGTTAAGAAATTTCTTGTTTTATTAAGAGCTGGCCAACATAAAAAGAGGAAGTACATTTAATTACAAATGGTATTTAAAGGGCTTTGAAATGCAAAGGCAGGTTGCTCCTTCCTGCTATCATGAAGGGCTCAGATGTGAGAAGTCAAGCACAAAGTAATTCCAGTTAAGGTAATAATCATGTCCGAATACTCCAAGGAAGGTTCTGCTCTACGTTTACTAAAAACGGTACAAATCTTGACCTCCAGTAAACATAGAGTAATATCCAGCTCAAGTCACCCCCTCTTTATTATGATACAAAGGCATGAACACTGAAAGATGTCATTCTAAAAAATTATAACCCATTGCTAAATTATGTGTTCACAACTTTACTGTTTACACAAAACATTAAGAGCACATGCTGATGTCCAGGTGTTAGAAAGATAAATTAACTTCTTGGTAGAATTGCTTTGTTAAGGTTTAGGGCTAGACATGCTTCAGTGATCTCAGACATAGTGGACACAAAGAATGCAGAATTTATGGGCCACAAGGACATCTGGCAGAACTAATAAAGCCAACTCAGCAACTGTACAGAAATCAGCTCCAACTGCGTAAAAGATAATTCTGGCAGGGGAAGACTGCAACCACTGACTTATGGACCAATGACCCAAGAAACCCTCCGACCCAAAAGAAGAGGAAGACTGAACATGCGGAATAATTAGCATGAGAAGTGAGAGAATCATTAACCAATAGAAGGTAGAAAACTAATTAATAAGAGAACTATGTAACTTGTAGCCAGTGATCATTAATGCCTTTGTTAAAATGTATAAATAGTGTAAGGTTTTGATGATCGGGGAGCCAGCCTTTTGTGGGTTACCAGTCAGCTCCCTACTTTGCACCAACTAGAATAAAAAAATAGAAATACCTCACCTCAGTGTGTGAATTGGCGCTGTGCACAGGGCAGCAAGCCCACACTCAGGACAACAATTCTAAGACATACCTACTAAGAGCTTACACACTATGGCAGGTCATCCAGTGATCAGCTGTAGGGGTTGGCTGATTCAGATCCAGCAAATAGAGAGGATGGCCCAGAGAGTCACTTCCATTTTCAACACTGTAGTGGGTTTCTGTGGCTGGGTTTTGGTAGCAGGGGGGGCTACAAGGGTGGCTTCTGTTAGAAGCTGCTAGAAGCTTCCCCTGTCCCATGAAACCAATGCCAGTCGGCTCCAGGACGGACTTCCTGCTGCTGGCCAAGGCCAAGCCAATTGGGAGTAATAGTAACGCCTCTGTGATAACATATTTAAGAAAAGAAGGTTGTTGCACAGAAAGAATTCCATCCAGGGAAGAGCGGAGTGAGAACATGGGAACAACAAGGTAGACACCAAGGTCAGTGCAGAAGGAGGGGAAGGAGGTGCTCCAGGAGTTGGAGCTGTGGCCCCTGCAGCCCATGGTGCAGCCCATGGTGGAGCAGGCTGTCCCCCTGCAGCCCATGGAGGACCATCGGGGTGCAGAGACCCACCTGCAGCCCATGGAGGAGCCCATGCTGGAGCAGGTGGATGCTTGAAGGAGGCTGTGACCCTGTGGGAGGCCCAAGATGGAGCAGGTCCTGCCAGAGACCTGCAGCCCGTGGAGAGGGAAGCCCATGCTGGAGCAGGTTTTTCCCGGGTAGGACTTGTGGCCCCTGTGGGGGACCCACGTCAGTACAGCTCATCCGTGAAGGACTGCACCCCATGAAGGAGTGACCCACGGGACAGCAGTTTGGGAAGAACTGCTGCCTGAGGGATGGACTCATGCCAGAGAGGTCCATCAAGGACTGTCTCCTGTGGGAGGGACCCCATGAGAGCAGGGGACGGACTCCTCTCTCTGAGCAGCAGCAGAAACAACAACTGACCATAACCCCCAAGGAAGGAGGGGTGGGGGGAAGGTGTTTTTAAGACTGTTTTATTTCTCACTCTTTGGCTCTTATCCTGTTAGTAATAAATTTAAGTACTCTCCCCACTTTGAGTATGTTTTGCCTGTGAAGGTAATCAGTAAGTGACTTCTCCCAGCTCTTACCTCTACTCATGAATCCTTAGCTGGTTTTTTTTTCCTCTCTCCTCTGTCCAGTTGCAGAGGGACAGTGAGAGAGCAGCTTTAGTGGGTACCTGGTATCTGGCCAGGGTCAAATAGCCCAGGAAAATCTAATTAGGTGACAAGAATGGGGAAAGCTGCTTATAAACTCGGACTGACTATGAGTCCATTTTGCCTCAACTAGTAATCTCCCAAGTGAGAAGTGATGAAAAAAAAGCTTTCCTAAGCTTTTTCATTGAGCTAATCACCCTATATCCTTTTTCTTTGGAATAAAATGTTAAAACTGTTATTAAATATACAAGAATACAGGACCATATTACCTCCGAAATAGATGCATTTATTTCCTGGTAAGTTTGTGGGTCTTCAAAATATGCAACTGTATTTTTTGAAGTTGAATACATATTTCAATGTTGGCACAAGGGTTTTTAAAACCTGTACCGCACAGCACAGAGAAGTTCCACAACGTTACTTATTTCGCAGTTAAAATAGAGAAAGATTAAGTAAGGATACAACAATGCGTAGTTATCATTATGTCTCCAATCACAGTTCTAGAATAGATGCTATTGCCATCTTTATTGTCCTCAGTAAGGTGACTTCTGAGAAAGGGATTAATAAGCCTGCTTCCATCTTGATCAAAAGGTATCATCTTTTGTCTGGTTATCAGACGCCAGAGACCACAAAGGCTGCGTTACTTCTTCCCTGATGCTATTTTGATGTACTTGCTCATCTTCCTCTCAGATTCCAGAGATCTTATTTGTTACTGACTCATTAAATTGTCAGTGCTTCAACAGCAACAATATCACAGAATCACAGAATATGCTGAGTTGGAAGGGACCCACAGGGATCATTGAGTCCAACTCCTGGTCTTGTACAGGACCATCCCCAATAGTCACACCGTGTGCCCAAGAGCATTGTCCAAATGCTTCTTGAACTCTGTCAGGCTTGGTGCTGTGATTGCCCTGGGGAGCCTGTTCCAGTGCCCAACCGCCCTCTGGGTGAAGAATCTCTTTCTAATATCTAACCTAAACCTCCCCTGACACAACTTCAGACCATTCCCTCAGGTCCTGTCATTGGTCACCAGAGAGGAGATTAGTGCCTGCTCCTCCTCTTCCCCTCACGAGGAAGTTGTAGACTGTGATGATGTCTCCCCTCAGTGTCCTCTTCTCTAGGCTGAACAGACCAAGTGACCTCAGCCACTCCTCATACAGCTTCCCCTCAAGGCCTTTCACCATCTTTGTCCTCCTTTGGACACTCTCTAATAGCTTAATATCTTTCTTATATTGCGGTGACCAAAACTACACACAGTATTCAAGGTGAGGCCACACCAGTGCAGAGCAGAACAGGACAATCCTCTCCCTTGACCAGCTGGCGATGCTATGACTGATGCCCCTCTGGACACAGTTGGCCCTGCTGAGTCATATTCAACCTGCCATCAACCAGGACCCCTAAGTCTCTTTCTGTGACACTGCTTTCCAGCATCTCATTCCCCAGTCTGCACGTACACCCAGGGTTCCCCCATCCCAGGTGCAGAATATGGCACTCTCCTTTGTTGAACTTCATATGGTTGGTGATTGTGCATCTATGGTGGTTTGACCCTGGCTGGATGCCAGGTACCCACCAAAACTGCTCTGTCGCTCTCCTCCTCAACTGGACAGGGGAGAGAAAATATAACGAAAAGCTCATGAGTTAAGGACCAGAAGAGATTACTCACCCATTACTATCACAGGCAAAACAGACTCCAATTGGGAAAATAAGTTGAATGTATTAAAAATCAAAACCAGAGCAGGATAATGAGAAGTAAAACAAATCCTAAAAAACACCTTTCCCCCACCCCTCCCTCCTTGCTGGGCTTAACTTTATTCTCAATTCTCTACCTCCTTCTCTATGCAGCTGCGCAGGAAGATGGGAATGGGGGTTATGGTCAGTTCATCAAACATTGTTTCTGCCACTGCTTCCTCCTCGGGGAGACTAGTCCTTCCCCTGCTCCAGCATGGGGTCCCTCCCACAGGAGACAGTCCTCCACAAACTCTGAAATGAGTCCTTCCCATGGGCTGCAGTCCTTCACAAACTGCTCCAGCCTGGGTCCTTTCCATGGGGTGCAGTCCTTAAGGAATAGGCTGCTCCAGCATGGATCCTCCATGTGGTCACAAGTCCTGCCAGCAAACCTGCTCCAGCATGGGCTTCCCTCTCCATGAGGCCACAGGTGCTGCCAGGAGCCTTCTCTAGCACAGACTTCCCACAGGGTCACAGCCCTCTTTCAGGCATCCACCTGCTCTGGCATGGGTCTCCTCCACAGGCTGCAGGTGGATCTCTGCATCCCCATGGACCTCAATAGGCTGCAGGGGGACAGCCTGCTTCACCATGGTCTGTGCCACAGGCTGAAGGGGAATCTCAGCTCCAGCACCTGGAGCACCTCCTCTCTCTCCTTCTCCACTGATCTTGGTGTCTACAGAGTCGTTTCACATATTTTCACTCCTCTCTTCTCTGGCTGCAATTACATCTGTGCAATAACTCTTTTTTTCCCCTTCTTAAATGTTACCCTAGAGGCGTTACTGCTACTGCTGATTGTCTCAGCCTTGGCCAGCAGCAGGTCTGTCTTGGAGCCAACTGGCATTAGCTCTGCAGGACATGGGGGAAGCTTCTAGCAGTTTCTCAAAGAAGCCACCCCTGTAGCCCCACCTGCTAGTAAAACCTGGCCATGCAAACCATTTACAGCATCCTAAAGAGCAGCTATGACTAACAAAGGCCAACTCATATGCTAACAAGGCAGCCTAGGCAGGTAGCAATATTTTTGCACCTAGTTAGTATGAAGAGACCCGTGAGTACTGGACCAACCTCACTATTAAGACACAAGCCTACATGGATCCAATACTTAATTACTTCACATAGGAGGGTGAAAAAATACTAAATAGCGACTCTTACTATGTAAGCATACAATTAATCAGTTGGTATGCATCTTCAGAGCTCAAATATGCTTGAATAATCTTTGTAAGGACCACTTGAAGCTCAACAGTAATTGAGCTATGAATTCAAAAATCTTTCCTCAAATCAAACAATAAAATACTCAAAACCAAAATGCTCAAAACACAGCCTGCAACCTGCCACCTCCCCTAGCTGTCACCACCACCAAACCACTATAAGAGAGCAATCCAAACAGAACTGTTATATATTCTCCTGAGGGAATTGGCTGATGCAGTTGCCAAGCCAATCTCCTTGATATTTGAAAAGTCATGGCAGTCAGGTGAAGTCCCAGGTGACTGGAAAAGGGGAAACATTGTACCCATCTTTAAAAAGGATGGAAAGGAAGACCCAGGGAAGTACTGACCTGTCAGCCACACCTCTGTGCCTGGGAAGATCCTGAAACAGATCCTCCTAGAAACTATGCTAAGGCACATGGAGGACAGGAAGGTGATTTGAGACAGCCAGTACAGCTTCACCAAGGGCAAGTCCTGCGTGACCAGCCTAGTGGCCTTCTATGAATAACTACATTAGTGGACAAGGGAAGGGCTACGGACGTTATCTACCTGGACTTCTGTAAAGCCTTTGACATGGTCTCCCATAACATCCTTCTCTCTAAATTGAAGAGAGAGATGGATTTGATGGATGGACTGTTCGGTGGACAAGGAAATGGTTGGACAGTCACACCCAGAGAGTTGTGGTCAACTGCTCAGCGTCATGAGGAACATCAGACAAGTGGTGTCCCTCAGGGGTCCATATTGAGACCAGTGCTATTCAATGTCTTCATTAATGACATAGACAAAGAGATTGAGTGCACCATCAGCAAGTTTGCAGATGACACCAAGTTGAGTGGTGCAGTTGACATGCCTGAAGGAGGGGATGACATCCAGAGGGACCGAGACAAGCACAAGAAGTGGGCCCATGGGAACTTCATGAGGTTCAATAAGACCAAGTGCAAGGTGCTGCACCTGGGTCGGGGCAACTCCCAGCCTGGGGAATGACCAGATAGAGAGCAGCCCTTCGGAGAAGGACTTGGGAGTGCTAGTGGATAAGAGGCTGGACATGAGCCAGCAGTGTGTGCTTGCAACCCAGAAAGCCAATCATATCCTGGGCTGCATCAAAAGCAGCATGGCCAGCAGGTTGAGGGAGGTGATTCTGCCCCTCTGCTCTGCTCTGGTGAGACTCCATCAGGAGTACTGCATCCAGCTCTGGGGGCCCCAGCAATGGAAGGACATCAACCTTTTGGAGTGAAACAGGAACCAGGCCTAAAAGAGTTAACTGAGATATCTTGGCCTGCTAAGAAACCCCAATGCCTGTTTTGCTAGAAGAACATTTTAGGAGCGCTGGTTAATATCATGTTCTGTTCTGATCACTGGACCAAAGGCCTTATTATAGAAAGAATAGGAGTAGTACACACACGATAATAAATTAGGTAAACTAGATGTTTGAATAAGATATAGAAGGCCCAGAGCCAGGATTTTGCAAGCTTGAAGAATTCAGGTCACCTAACTGAAGAGGTCAAATTGAGGGATGAAGGCTTGAGGAGAAGACCCCCACAGTAGAAGACTGCGCATGTCTGGAAAGACTCCGCCAAGAGACTAGCCTACTTATTAATATGTATGTTAAATGTTGTAACCATGTATCTTAAGTGTATAAAATGGCTTGCTTTTACACTTTCAAGTTGAGCAAGTTTGTCCAGCATGAGCTGGCTTGCTCCCAATGTTGAATAAACAAATACCTTGCTGCTTAAAGATAAAAAAAAGTCTCTGAACAGTTCTTCATACCGGATTTTTCAGATTCAGGAGCGAGTCCAGAGGCCACCAAGTTGATTAGACAGATGGAACACCTCTCCTATGTGGAAAGGCTGAGAGAATTATTGTTCAACCTGGAGAAGAGAAGACTCCAGGGTGACCTTATAGCAACCTTCCAGTACCTGAAGGGAACCTACAAGAGAGCTGGAGAGGGACTTTTTACAAGAGCATGGAGTGACAGGACAAGAGGGAATGGCTTCAAACTGACAGAGGGCAGGGTTAGATTAGCTATTAGGAAGAAATTCTTGACTGTGAGAGTGATGAGGCACTGGTACAGGTTACCCAGAGAAGTGGTGGATGCCCCATCCATGGAAGTGTTCAAGGTCAGGCTAGCTGGGGCTCTAAGCCACCAGGTCTAGTGGAAGGTGTTTCTGCCCATGGCAGAGGGGTTGGAACTACATGATCTTTTTGGTCCCTTCATACCCAAACCATTCTATGATTCTATGATATTCTTATATACTTCAGTCAGCTCCATTGTACTTCCCCGACAACTTCTTTGATCAGTCAGTCAAGTACAACTTTCTACAACCTTAAATCACTACTGTCCTTAAGGAAACGGAGCATAAATATAGTTCACAGTAACACAAATTCACAAGAGATGAGACAGCAGGAAAAAACAAAGAGATGCATATTTTCCTCTACTCCAAAGTCCTTAACCCAGATATCTGGAGAAAGAATCCTATAGAAAGAGCAAAGGATTCTAAAGGGGCAAACATTGGTAGATTATTTGTCCTGGTATCATCTAGGAAAGAGTTCATTTTCTTCTCAGTAGGTGGTACAGTGCTGTATTTTGGATTCAGTATGAGAATAATGCTCATAACACAGTGATGTTTTGGTTGTTGCTGAACAGTGCTTACCCTGAGTCAAGGGCTTTTCAGTGTCTCATGCTCTGCCAGTGAGGAGCTGCACAAGAACCTGGGAGGGAACACAGCTGGAACAACTGACCCGAATTGGCCAAAGGGATATTCCACACTGTAGAATGTCATGCTCACTATATGAACTGGGTGGAGGTGGTTGTGAGGGGCCAATTGCTGCTCAGGGATGTGCTCGGCATCAGTCAGCAGGTGGTGAGCAACTCTATTGTTGTTATAGGTTATAAATCCAATAGGGGAATTTTTCTTCCCTACTCCACTGTAAGAAAACGGAGTGAGTGGGGGGAAGGGGGTCAATTAGCCTTACAAAATATTCTAGCTGGCCAGACCGCATTCCTAATGGATGGCCCATCAGAGGCTGGGTGGAGACGGGAGGAGTTTTGGGAGAGGATGGCTGGTTCTTCTCAGAGGGGAGAGATCAGACTGCGGAATTCTCTCTCTCGGACAGAGACAGGGTCTGTGTCTGGGCATTTTTGGAGAAAAGGCCTGGAAAGCCGGTCTTTCTGGCTTTTCGTCCTGGTGAGGCCTGACCACCGGCCTTGATCGGCTTGCACGCTGCCTCGTGATTCCAGCCGGGACCTACTGGGTTTTTCATCAGAGTGTTGTGTGCTCGCAGGGAGAGAAGGGAGGAGCCTTGAAACACCGTCATCTGAGAACAACAGTGAGTCCCGTGGGGGGTGGACTGTTTTTCCTTCTGCCTTTCTTCCATTGGGGGAAGGGTGTCCGTTTTCTTTTTCAGCTTCTCCCGCGATCCGAGACCACCCCCCAGACCCCACTCCCACGCGGTGACTGCCAGAGCCCAACAGCGCCCCCTGCAGACCACCACCACGTAATGGAGGCTCTGCACCTCCAGCGATCCAACAGTGCCCCCTGCAGGTCAACACAGAGAACTGCAGGCTCTGCACCTCCAGTGATCCAACAGCGCCCTCTGCCGACCGTGATAAAAACTGCGCTAAAGACAGAGAATTATTCAGACCTTTTTTTTTTGTTCTTTTGTTTGAAGGGGTCTTTTGGGTACAGGACTATTGTCTAGTTATTTTTTTTGTGTTCTGTTACTGTTCTTGCCAACATACATATATCTTTTAATAAAGGGTTGTTATTTCTTCTGGTTTTTTTCCACACTTCCTCTAATAAAGCCCCCTTAATTTTGAATTTACAATTGCTGAGAGAGGAGTTTGGTTTGTCTCATAACTCATCCTCTTTAGTAAACATTCCAGTCTCTTTAAACTGAGCCAATTGTGCATCGCTTGTTTCTCTTAGCTTCTGTTACTCTCTCTCCCTCTCATGACAATTATTATAAGTATTATTAGTATATATTTATTATTAATATTATATTGATGCCTTAGAATTTTTAAGATCTTTCGCAAATATGGATTTTAGTATAACTGTAAAGTTTCTCACACTTTAGAATAGTAGTTGACAGTTACCAAACCTATTCTTAAGCTTCATATCAAATTTTCCAAATTCTTTAGGTTTGTTTAATGTTCTTCTGAAGGAAAGGGACTCTTGCAAGCACATCTTATTTGAGACATATGCACCTGGACTGGAAAAAGGATATCATTGTAGTCAAAGCAACCTTGAAGGTCCAGATGACCCTGAGTGGTCTGGGGTGCAGGCTTCAAACCTGTAGCTGTCATCAATACTTTGTTTCAATGAATATGTGAAAAGTAAGTGAGAATATCTAATGAATATGTAAACAGTATGTCTAATAAAAAGCCCTGTCTATCTGTCATTTGGCACATTCAGTTAGAGAAGCTATCCTCCAAGTGTCCAGTGCACTGAATAAAGAATCCCTGCTTTTTGCTAATTACAAATTGGTGTTAAGGAGTTCGGTTTTGCTGCTTTTTGGTATCATTTTTGGCAACCCAGATGGGACACTCTACCTGATCTGCCGTGGCTCCAAGGGATCTCTGGATCTACACTCCAGTACCAGGACTTTCTTGGAGAAGACCAGAGATCCCCGGACCAGTCTGAGACTCAGGTAACATCCCATTCAATAATAAAGCATTCTTTTTGGAAATTCTGCCCATATAAGACATGTGGATCTTCTAGTGCATTAAGTGGGTTATTTGGTATTCCAGAATTTGGTATCTGGCTTTCTTTTATTGATCAATAATTGTTTTGTATTTGTTTCTGTATTGTAACGTAATGGGCCTACATTTCAGAGATGGGTAGGGGACAATCTAAAGGGAACACTTTGAAAAAGTTCCCACTTGGTTGCATTTTGTGATACTGGAGGAAGATTGGCGGACGCCCTGGGAAACACCTACCAGGGAGAATTGAATTAAGTACTGTAATCAAAGGTAGCCATTATATGAGCTAGACTCTGGAGAAAAGTGGTCAAAAAATTGAACATTAAACTACAATACATTGTTACAGTTAATGTTTTCAAGACAAGAACAGAAGTGGGATGAGGTTATGTATGCTGATAAGTTTTTCACTTTGTGGAACAATCTGGAAAGGCAGAAAGATTGTGGTGTGAATCCAGCCTCCTCAGATCCCTTAGTGTAAGCCCTTGAAAAGGAGAATCATTCATTCATGGCTAGGCTTCGCGAACGAAGATTTGGGAAGGCTCTATCCACATTTGTTACAGGCACGCTGGTGGCTTATGAGGCCAATACGAGACAGACATTTCCGATTGCAAAAGGCACAACAGAAAGACTCCTTAGATGGTATATTCTGCAGAACACGGTTCTTTCTGCATTGCCTTTTCTCCTTGAGAGTGATCCTGCGTGTGTTCTCAAAGGAGACAGCTGCGTTATAGATGGCGTGTCTCCAGGTCTCCCGATTGGAGGCCAGAGTAGACCAGTTATGGTGATCAATATGGCCAAAGCTGAGATGTTGTTTCAGGGAGTCCTCGTATCTTTTCTTCAAGGCTCCTTGGCAAGTTCACCATAAAGCAAGATCTTAGGAAGGCAGTGGTCCTTCATCCTGGAGATGCGCCCTGCCCATCGCAGCTGTGTTCTCATCAACATGGCTTCTATACTTGTGACTGCTGCTTGCTCTAGAACAGATGTATTGGTCACAAAATCTGACGAGTGGATGTTTAGGATTGTACGGAGGCAGCGTTGATGGAAGCGTTCTAGGAGACGCAGGTGGTGGCGGTAGATGACCCATGATTCGGATCCATATAAGAGAGTAGACAGCAATATGGCTTTGTAAACACTGATCTTGGTACTTTTCTTCAAGTGTTTATTACGCCATACTCTTTTGTGGAGTTTTCCTAAAGCACTATATGCCTTTGCTAACCTGTTGTCTATCTCTCCGTCAATCTTACCATCCGAGGAGATGAGGCTACCTAGGTAATTAAACTGCTGGACTGATTTGAGCTCTGATTGGCCAATGGTGATGTGGGGATGATGGGGGACTTCCTGAGGTGCAGGTTGATGGAGGACCTCTGTCTTCTTTAAGCTGACTTCCAACCCAAAGAGCTCAGCAGCGTCTGCAAAGGAAGATGTTAAACGCTGCAGAGCTGCTTCTGTGTGGGCAACAACGGCGGCGTCATCAGCATAAAGCAGCTCCCGGACAAGATGGTTTAAGGTCTTGGTGAGGGCCTTCAGACGCCTTAGATTGAATAGACTTCCATCAGTACGATATCAAATGTAGATACCGTCCTGATCATCGAGGTCTGCTAAAGAAGACGGTGAATAGGGTAGGAGCGAGAACGCAACCTTGTTTCACACCATTCTTAATTAAAAAGGTCTCAGAAAGTGTGTTGCCATATCTGACTTGGCCGTGCTGATCCTCATGGAGTGAGATGATCATTTCAATGAACTTGGGGGGACAACCTAAACGTTCCAAAATCTGCCACAGACCTTTTCTGCTCACAGTATTGAAAGCCTTGGTGAGGTCGACAAAGGTTACATAAAGACCTTTGTTCTGTTCCCTACACTTCTCTTGCAGTTGTCTGAGAACAAATACCATGTCTGTGGTACTTCTCTTGGCTCTGAAATCACACTGACTTTCAGGTAGGATTCCTTCTGCTATAGTAGGTATTAGTCTGTTCAAGAGTATTCTTGCCAGGATTTTGCCAGCAATGGAGAGCAGAGTAAGACCACGATAGTTTGAGCAATCTGATTTAATTCCTTTCTTCTTATACAAAGTGAGGATGACTGCATCACAAAGGTCTGATGGTAGTTCGCCGAGTTCCCAACAGCGCACCACAAACTCGTGAAATTTGGTGTGGAGTGCAAGGCCTCCGTATTTCCAGACTTCAGGTGGAATTCCATCAACCCCAGCTGCCTTGATGATTTTCACCTGCTGTATGGCCTTGAGAGTTTCTCCTAAAGTGGGGGCAGTATCCAATTCATACTTTACTGGTTGTTGTGTGATGGACTGAATTGTTGAGTCTTGGACTACGCGGTTGGTACTGAAAAGAGTCTGAAAGTGTTCACACCATTGATTCAGAAAGGAGGTTTTATCTGTTAGAAGCGTTTGACCATCAGCGCTGAGTAGAGGGCATTGTACCTGGTATGTAGGCCCGTATGCTGTTTTCAAGGTCACATAGAAACCTTTGTGATCACCTGTATCTGCGCATAATTGAGTTTTTTCAGCTAGATCGATCCACCACTTGTTCTGGATGTCACGGAGTTTCTGTTGGAGCTTGCTGCATGCAAGATGAAAGGCTGTTTTTCTTGCGTGACAGGATGGCAGTGCAAGGTGTGCTTGGTGGGCGGTTCTCTTCTTCCTCAACAAGTCCTGGATTTCTTGATTGTTTTCGTCAAACCAGTCCTTGTTCTTCTTGAGGGAGAACCCTAAGGATTCTTCGGAGGATTACAGGATGCTGTTTTTAATATGGTGCCAGATTGTTTCAGGAGAGGAATCTGCGGAATCTGTGGAATGGTTTTCAAGCCTAGTTTGAAGGTTTGCCTGGAATCTGTCTCTAACTGTGGCTGATTGGAGATTGTTAACTTGGAGTCTCCTCCTTGGGATACTGCCCCTTTTAGGTTTGAATTTAAGATTGAAGTTGAGTTTACAGCGCACAAGCCGATGGTCTGTTTGGCATTCTGCACTGGGCATCACGCGGGTATGGTGGACATCACAAACATCTCTCTGTCGCACCAGGACATAATCGATGAGGTGCCAATGCTTAGATCTGGGGTGCATCCAGGTTGTCTTCAGACTATTTTTCTGCTGAAACATAGTATTAGTGATGGTGAGCTGTTGCTTTGCACAGAATTCTCGCAGAAGTCGACCATTATCGTTGCAGTTTCCAACACCATGCTTGCCTAATATTCCTTTCCATGCTCCAAAATTCTTTCCTACTCTGGCATTGAAATCACCAAGGATAATGATCTTATCATCTGCAGGCACCTTTTGGGTAAGACGGCGCAGGTCAGCGTAAAATTTATCTTTTTCGTCAGAGTCAGCTTGGAGAGTTGGGGCATATATACTAAAGACGACAAGGTGTTCTTTGTTGTGGAGTGGAAGGCGTAGGGAGATAATGCGGTCAGGTTGACCTGGCGGCAGATTTTCGAGTTTTGGAAGAATGGAGTTTTTGATCATGAAGCCGACACCTGAGAGATGTTTTTCGGTTCTGGGCTTACCTGACCAAAAGAGTGTGTAACCGGTACCATGTTCTCTGAGGCTGCCTTCTTCATGAAGGCGAACTTCACTGAGAGCAGCTATATCGATGTTAAGACGAGTCAGTTCATGGGCGATTAGGGCAGAACGACGCTCAGGACATCCGCTATCCCCAGAATCGAGCATGATTCTGATGTTCCAACATGCTAGAGTTAATTTAGGTATCTTTGGAGGCAGGTGCATGCCTTTGTCTTTTGATCTTTGTGCGATTGCATTGTAAGAAGATGCCCGTTGGTCTGCGGTTAACCAACCGGGTGAAGGTGGAGATGAACTTTGTTTAGGTCACCTTTTCTAGGCCCCTCTCCAAGTGGAGCAAGCAGTGCTGTCCTTGAAAAGGCTGCTTGGTCATTCAGGGTGCTGCCCCAAGAGACTGTCATCTCCGGTCAGTCTCAAATGACCAATATCCTGAACCGCCTGCATGCAGGGTTTGGTCTGCGGCTTCCAGTGCACCTTTCACCTCCCGTTTCGACCCTCGCCCGTCGCTACAGGGCTTTTTGCATGTGGGTAAAGCCTTCAAGCCTGCGCAATGGATTTTTTAGGTGAGATGCAGTATGCGCGGAACTGAACCCACCCTTTAATTCTAAGGTTCATCTGCCAGGGCCGAGCGAGCTTGGACGGTGCCAGCGAGGTCCTCAGGACGTAGGTTTAATTAGAGTAACCTTCTCTTAGATGGATGGCCTTACAGGGCTAAGCGAGCTCCATCTGCCCGGGTTTGGGATTAGAGTTGTCCTTCTCCTAGGATGACTGCCAGAAGGCTAATGAGCTCATCCTGCCCACGGATGTACTGTATCTGACCCTACGGTTTTGACCTGTCTGGCATGGGTGACCCTACCGAAGGCATGTACCATCGCCAGCATAGCTCACAACCGCATAGGATTACACAGGCTACGTTCCTGTTAGAACGGTTTGGACAAGTTTTACATTTTCTACTTATTATTATCACCTAATTATATACAATCATAAGGAGATACCCAGGAACAACCCTTTGTCCTGCCCATCCTTTCAGGATGTAACAGAGCAAAGCAAATATATCCAGAACATGCTGAACCTGGGCAGTAGCCGCAGGTGAGCCAAAACCGAACAAGCAAACAAACCGACCAACCGTTCTGGTCCCCGTACACATCTAAGGCTGGGGTGCCTTTCAAGGCCCCAGCTTGGCTGGGACCCCCATGACTCTAAAGGAACCCCACTATCCACCTTGACCATATCCTTCCTCCACTGTGTTAGCACGTATCTTCAGGCGCACTGCTCACCTGTGACACTTCATAGAGGAGTGCCCCGCTCTCCCTCCCTCCAATCAGAGGACCCCCATGTCCCACTTGATACCCCTCCCCTCTCTTCCCCCACCTCCACTTCCCTGTACCCCCCCTCCCATCCCCTGTACCCCCCTCCCCCTTCCCCCCCCAAACCTGGAAAGGTAAACCTCTGTGTGCTCCGAAGCTTCTCTCTCCTCCTCCACAGGCGTGCAGCGACTGCCGGTGAGGCTCCCCCACTCTCTCTCACCCCTCTCCTGTTGCAGTTGCGCCTGGGGCCTGAACCGCGGCGTCGGGGGGGGACTCCCGGGGGACTCCCAGCCAGCCCAGGTCCCAACCACACACACGCAGCCAGCCTGGAACTCACCACCCACACGCGGAGTGGGGGGGGGCTCCCAGCAACTCGGGACCCCACCACTCACCCACGGCGCCGGGGGGAGACTCCCGGGGAACAAAGGAGAATCAAGGGAAAAGGTTAAAGCACTATTGTTCAACGTGTAGCACAGGAAAAATTTGTTCTAAACATCTCCCTGATAAGGAGGATGACTTAAATCTTATGGTTAACCCCACTCGCAGGATGGGTGGGGGAACAGATAATCAAGCTGTAGAAACTGATCTTGCAAGAGAAGAGGCAGATTTAGCACATCTAGAAGAAAAGATGGAGAGAATGATAGAAAGAATGTGTCAAACAGAAGAGAGTTTCAGTCCAGTTGCAGGAAGAACTAGAGCTAAACAAGGATGGGTGGTAGTGGCCCCCCTACATCAGGAGGTATGTACAGATGGTCCAATTATGGTAAAAGTCTCATTTTCAATAACAGACCTTAATAACTGGAAATCGATGGCAGGCACTTACAGAGATAACCTAGACAAAATAGCAAATTCATTTGAAATTATGATTAAAACCCAGGATCCAGATTGGAAGGATATTGATACTATGTTCGAAATGTTTGATAGTACGGAGAAAGAAATGGTTGTTAAAACTAGTAGGAGGTTTTGACAGGTAATGTACAGGGTACATTGGACATTAACTTTCCCACTGCAGATCCTGAATAGGGTCCTAAAATCCCTATTTGTAGAGAAAGGTTAAATAGATACCAGCAATGGATATTATATGGAATTAAACATGCCATGCCAAAGGCAATTAACATGTCAAAATTATCGCAGGGAATCACCTACTGATTTTTTAAATCATCTGAAAGAAACAGCACAAAAATATACTAATATCAATCCTGAAACAGAGGAGGGAAGGATTCAACTAGCCCCTATATTTGTGGGGCACTCCACAGATGACATTAGGAGGAAATTACAAAAAGCTAAAGGACAAGATCAGTATCATTTAGGGACGTTGTTGGATATTGCCTGGGCTGTTTATTGGAACAGGGAAAATCAGCAGGAAGCAACTAAGCAGAAAGCAATTGCAGTTATGGAAGGAATAGTGCCCCTAGGGAGAGAAGGAGGATGAGGATGTGGACAGCCTACCTTGAACTCCCCCAGGGACACTTGGTGTCAGTCAATGTGCATACTGTAAGAAAGACAGACACTGGAAACGGGATTGTCCACAAATGAAACTTAAGAACCCTCTGAACCCTCTCATGGCCATCACCAATAATGACTATGGGGGACTGGAGGGTTCTTCCCCAGCAGAACCTCTGGTTACAGCTAAGCTAGGGAATGAAGAAGTAGAATTTTTAGTAGATAAGGGAGCTAATTATGTTAAATACAGTAAAAGGAAACTTAAGTAACAATTCTGTAACGATTGTTGGTGCGACAGGGAATCGCGAAGCTTGGCCATTTTTTAAGCCCATTGATTTCAAATTAGGAAAACAGTGGATGACTCACCAGTTTCTGTATTCATCTAATTCACCAAAGCCTCTCCTTGGGAGAGATCAATTGGAAAAATTAAATGCTGAGATCAAATTTAAAAATGGAAAAATACAGGTTGTTATTCTGGAGTCTAATTATGTGGAAGCTTCTGGTTTTGCATTACAGTCTCCAAAAGCAGAAGTGATCCATCTGCAAAAATCACTTGAGGATGCTGTGATTCCGATAATATGTGCTGGAGAGGTGCCCAGGCAATCCAAAAGAGCAGAACCCATGAGAATTACATTGAAACCTGGAGTGGGATCAGTAAGGCAAAACCAATACCCTTTGTAAATAGAAAGTCATAAGGGATTATTACCCCTTGTAGAAAAATTTATGAAATTTGGCTTGTTAAAAGAATGTGATTTTAAATTTAATACTTACATTTTGCCAGTCAAGAAGGCAAATGGAAGGGATTACTGGTTGGTATAGGACCTTAGAGCTATAAATAAAACAGTAGAAGGTATACATCCAGTAGTAGTGAATCCTTACACCTTGCTAACTACCCTAAATGAAAGTTTAAAGTGGTTTACAGTATGAGATTTGAAAGATGCCTTTTTCTGTATCCCTTTGAGTTCTGAAAGTCAAGAGCTTTTTGCTTTTGAATGGGAAAATCCAAACACAGGGAGGAAAACTCAGTTGACTTGGACGATCCTCCCACAATATTTGGAAATCAATTGGCAAAAGAACTAGAGGACCGGAGAAATCAAAACCCTACTGGAGCCTTATTACAGTATGTAGATGACATTTTGATAGCCACTGAAGCTAAACGGCAATGTTGGGATCAGACTGTGGCACTATTGAATTTCCTTGGAATGAGTGGATACAGGGTATCCAAAACCAAAGCGCAAGTAGTCCAGACCACAGTAACCTACCTGGGTTTTGAAATTCTCCAAGGACAATGGAGGTTGGGACAGGAACGGAAAGAAGCAATCTGTCAACTCCCACAGCCACAAACAGTAAGACAATTGCGTGCATTTCTCGGGATGGCTGGATGGTGTCGACTGTGGATCAGCAATTATGGGTTGGTAGTGAAGCCACTTGTATGAGCTCTTAAAGACAGCTCAGAAGGAATTTATAGTCTGGACTGATAATTCACTAGCTCCCTTTTTGCAGCTCAACCGAGCCCTTATGCGGGCCCCTGCTTTGGGACTTCCAGACTGAACGTGCTCATTTGAACTATTCACCTATGAAAGACAAAATGTAGCACTGGGCGTATTGTCACAGTTTCTGGGTGATCAAAGGAGGGCCGTGGCCTACTTGTCAAAACAGCTAGATAATGTCAGCCAAGGCTGGCCTAGTTGTTTGAGGGCAGTGGCAGCTACTGTTCTCTTGATCCAGGAAGTTCAAAAACTGACTTCAGGACTAAGTATTGTTGTTTATGTACCATATATCGTGCAGTCAGTACACGAGCAGAGAGGGGGCCACTGGTTATCTCCTAGCCGGATGTTAAAATACCAGGTAGTCTTGCTGGAGCAAGAGGATATAACACTCAAAGCAACTTCTATTGTTAACCCTGCCACGTTCTTATCTGTCCAACAAGTAGAAGGAACCACAGAGCATGATTGCTTACAGACAATAGAAGTATATTCTAGCAGACCTGACAGGAGATAGTCCTTTGGAAAATCCTGATTGGGAATTGTTCACCAATGGGAGCAGCTTTGTCTAGAATGGAAAACGATTATCTGGATACACAGTAACTACCCACCATAAGACAATCAAATCAGGGCACTCCCCTCTAATGTTTTGACCCAGAAAGTGAAACTAATTGTGCTCACTCGAGCTTTGGAATTGAGTAATGGAAAACGAGTTAATATTTGGACTGATTGGAGTTATGCCTTTGGAGTGGTACATGCACATGGAGCCATTTGGAAAGAGAGAAGACTCCTGATAGCACAAGGAACACCAGTCAAAAATGGCAAACAAATCTCGGACTTACTTGAAAGTATCCAGAGACCAGCAGAGGTTGCTGTCATGCATTGCAGAGCACACCAAGGGGGTAAGACCAAACCAGAATTGGGGAATCATTTAGCTGATAAGGCTGCCAAAGAGGCTGCAGAAAAAGGTTTGTTAGAGAATAAAGTTTTGCCTTTAATACCTCTAACAGAGATACCTCTCCCAGTAGAAAAACCCGAGTATAGTGCTAAGGATTGTCAACTAATTGATACCTTAGAAGCAAAATTTGATCCACAAGGCTGGGCAGTTAATCCAACCGGGCAAATAATAGTCCTCAAACCAGTCTTGCATGAACTAGTGGACCAGGAACATGAGGCTACTCGTTGGAATGGAGAAAAATTATTGAAACATTTACATAAGCAGGCTATAGGTCCAAAAATGACACAAATTGTACAAGCAGGTAGCCAGCAATGTGGCATGTGTAAGAGAAATAATCCAAGCACTGCCAATAAAGTAGTGATAGGAGCTATAAAATCTGGAAATGTTCCAGGTAAATATTGGCAGATTGATTTCACCTAATTGCCTAGAAAAGGAGGGTATAAACATCTCCTAGTCTTGGTGGATACCTTCTCTGGGTGCCCAGAAGCTTTTCCTTGTCGCACTGACCAGGCTAGGGAAGTGACTAAAATACTGCTAAATCACATAATACCTAGATTTGGGGTGCCTTTGGGAATAACATCAGAGAGAGGTTCCCACTTTATCGCAGAAGTGGTACAAGTCAGGAAAGCCTTGGGAATAGCTTGGGATCTTCATACCCCTTATAGGCCCCAGGCTAGTGGCAAAATAAAGCAAATGAATTATGCAATTAAATTGCAAATAGATAAAACAAGCCAAGAAACTTCCCTGACATGGGTCCAAGCTTTGCCTATTGCTCTACTTCGAATTAGAATTCAACCATGGGGCTCCAGCAAAATAAGCCCCTACGAGCTGCTATATGGCCGACACTACTAAGTACCACACATTCCTGAAAACATAAATGTAAAGGGAAAATTTGATCTGAATAATTACCTCATTTCTCTTAGTAAAACCCTACAGGATTTTCAGCAAGCAGTGGTAATCTCAAGGCCAACATGACTGGACACACCAGCGCACGAGTTTCAACCAGGAGACTGGGTCTACTTGAAAGACTGGGAAACTGCTTCTCTCCAATCGAAGTGGAAAGGACCTTTCCAAGTACTATTGACAACTTTTACTGTATTAAAACTAGATGGAGTAAAATCATGGATACATTATTCCAGAACTAAAAAGGCCGAAGCCCCTTGGGTAATGGATCGGTTGTCTGAGAAGAAACAAAATGTTCAAGTCTTGTTCTGCTATCCTGACAATAGTTAATTCAGTCTTGACTTGGGAGCAAAATTTACATCTAGTTTTATTAAAAAATGTGACCCAAGTGTTGCATAAAAGTGATTGTTGGGTGTGCACTCATTTACCTGAAAACACAATGAAGCCATTAACCATTTATGCATTTCCAATTCCAGGAGAAATTAATATTAATCACTTGCTAAACGCTTCCTGTAACACACAGATAATATAGAAATGCCAAAAATAATGTTTTGCCATTGTTTCTGCCTGTCAAAACTTCCTACCAAAAATTCTCTGTCAGCTTTCTGCCAGAAGTTCTCACTAGAGCTTCCTGCTGGAGTTTTCCTGCCAAAAGATCCTGCTATTGTTTATAGTTATCATATCTCTTTGAACATCTGAATAGGGCTACGTGCCAAGAAACCATGTACAACCTCCTTTGAACACTATAAAAGTTGAGGAAAAATTTGGGAAAATAAGGGGAGAGCAAAGGGAGAGAACTGGTCACTGTAGCCGACAATCTCTCCCCACCTCTCCCTCACCTTTCCTCTGCCACCACACGCTGCCTTACCTGCCACCGGAGACTGGAACTCTGCCAGGTTGGAGAAAACTGAGACCCACCGTGCCACATGAGTGAGTTATATCTTATCCTTCTACCCTTATCATATTTCTGAGGACTGAAAGGTGTGGCTGAACAGGACCCTGCATGGCTTGGGACACGTCATGGGGCGTGAGCGTCGAAACCACACATCCTGGTTGCATTCCAGAGAGCTAAAGCTGTTAAGACACACACACACACGCACACACACACACACCGAAGCTAAAGAGATAACATTGGAAAAAGCAGCAGAGACAGAGGAAAAAAAAAGGCAGAAACTGCTTCTCCCACACACACACCAGCTTGGCCGAAAGGTAGTTTGGTGGTATCTTTTCTCTGCTTCTAGAAGTAATCTTAGCATTTTCCAACCTTTTCTTATTTTTTCCTCTTTCTCTTTGCATCTCTTAGCAATTAATAAAATCAGTTTTGGTATCAACAGATAACTTGTATGAGTTTTAATTTTGCTCAAGGGAATATTCAAATCTGAAGTTCTTTCTGCAACATTTAAGCAGATTGTAACATTTCTTTATTGGCTTCACGTGACAGGATTCTCTTGAAGCAAAACTGTTCATTCCAAAACCTGATAATTGTTAATTTTTGTGATCGATCATTTTGTGATAGACAAACAGAGTAGGGTACCTTCCTTTTTGACTTTATGACTGTGTGACTTTATGACTTTGACTTTACAAGTTATTTTTCGGGTTTTGTTTTGTTTTTGAAGTTAATGTGCACATTGTAATTTAGTGCTTTCTGGGGAGAAAGGGGTGAAATTTTGGAAATTACCTTTTACGAGGGGCCCTCTGGATAAGCTCACCCTGCTTTTGGTTGTAATGTAACTTTTAAGAGGTAACTCTCCAGAGGAAGGAGCGAGACTTTGGGAAATTTGCTGTAACTTTCAAGGGGTGCTCTCTGAGGAAGATCGCTCCGAACTTGTAACTTTTAAGAGGGGCCTTTCCAGGGAGAGGAGTGAAGAACTTTGTAAATTTGCTGTAACTTTCAAGAGGTAACCCCTGGAGACGTATTCACTCCAAATTTATGGTAACATGGAAGATAATGTGCAAGCGCTTACTAATCTATTAGATGAATTTGGTGCCAGGCCATCTCCTCTGGGAATGGAATGGGCACAAGATAACTGGTATAATTTTCAAGCAATTCTTGATCGAATCTCTACCCTGCGGGCACGGGTAAGGGCAAGAGTCAAAAAAGGTAAAGGAAAACCTATCATTTTTTCAATATTAGGTGCAGTTGTAATAACTGGAATTAACAACAAAGAACAGCAGCTAAAAGCTCATATGGAAGTTGTTACCTCACTGCAAGATTTGGTTAAATCTTTGCAGATGCAGATGGAGGAACAAGAGGCTACTGTCAGTGTCCTCCAGGAAGAGATAAGGAATGAAAGGGCTACAGCCCGTGTGCTTCGAGAGGAGCTGTATGCAAGATTAATGAGAGAAGAAAAAAGGGAGTCAGAGCTGGAGTCATCTAAAGAAACATACCCACTCTCTGACTTAAAGCCTTTGCGTGACCAAGTGGAAAAGCTGTCGGTGTCGCTCCGTCCCCTAATTAAAACAGAATACAGAGGGCTCGGATGATGATACACCTCAAAAAACTACAAAAGAAGTTCCTTATACAGCGACTGAATTAGCTAAGTTATAAAAGGAATATAGCAGAACCCCTAAAGAATCTGAGACTGAGTATGTTTGGAGAGTCTCTCTTACTGGAGGTGACCAAATTTTGTTATCAGAAAACGAGGCTGAAGGTTTTTGGGGAGCCGGAGTTTTCCTGACCACAGGAGATAATTGTACACCCTGGTCCCTTACCCAAAGAGCAGCCTATTGGGCCGGTGGACTCAACCCCCTAGAAAGGGGAGATCCCCTGGCTATAGTGGGAAATGTTAATCAGATTGTGGAAAGTGTGCAAAAGGCTGCTTGTTTACAAATGATGTATGATAGGGAATTAACACCAAGATGTGAATCCCCTATGTTGCTTCCTGTAGACCCTGAAAGAATGATTCCCCTTATCCGAGGTCTCCCTGAGGCTATGAAAGCCATTGGCATTCAGCTAAAAGGACAAATAGAAAGCCTCACCAAAGGGGAAAGAACTGCAGCCACCTTAGAAGCAGCTTTAACCCCCAGTTACCATGAAGAAAAAAAGATTTGGACCTGGGGGGAGGTAGCACAGGAATTAATTATTATGGAAGAAAATATGGTCCAGTACCTTCAATTACTACTGATTCTAAATCAATTCGGCACACAGAATGCAAAACAAGTATTCCTCCAGCAAGCCTCTGAAAAGTAACATTCTCCCCTGGACAAGGAGGACCCACTAACATTGGAGGACACAGGGAAAAAAGGAATACCCTGTGGATTGCGGGCTTGCAAAAAGGAATCCCAAAATCCCTAATGGATGGCCAACCCACGGATAAATTAGAGATATTAATTCAAGAATGGTCAGCAAAGGAGGGATCCCTGAAAGCTGTCCCTGCTACAGACCCTCCCCTGGAGGGATCACAGACAGGAGGGTGTGACGGGAAACTCCTCTCTTTGTTCTCAGTAGGTAAGCCGGGGGACGAAGGTTGGTTTTACATTAGACGACTTACCAAAAATTCCAAAGGAGATTTGTTAATAACCTGTCCTATTGGTCCCCGCAAAACCCCTGTAACCTTTTTAGTAGATACTGGCACTCAAGTGTCTGCCCTGAAAATTGAAGATGCATCTGCATGTGGAATCACTCCCTCATGTAAAGGCATATTTGTTGTGGATGCTTTCGGAAACATACAACCCCAGATAACAGCAAAGGTAAGATGCTGGTTACCAGGGGAGGAGAAAGCAGTTGAAACCCTAATGATTTTGGGTAAACTTCCTGCCAATTTACTGGGGCTAGACCTCCTGAAGGGAAGGTCTTGGACTGATGAGGAAGGAAACATATGGGCTTTTGGAAAAGAAATCCCACACCTGTGTTTACTAAGTCCTGCCCCTGTTCTTCCTCCCTCCTCCCTCCCTAGTAACCAATGTCAAACCTTACCCCTAACCCTTGGGAGCCAGAGAAGGAATCACGCCAGTTATTGGAGATTTAAAAGAAAGAGGAATAGTGATTGCAACACATTTTCCTTACAATCCTCCTATATGACCCATCCATAAGCCAAACGGTAATTGGAGGCTAACAGTAGACTACCGACGTCTTAATGAGAATATGGGGCACCTTACTGCAGCAGTCCCAAATATAGCTGAGTTAATAGCTACCATCCAAGAACAGCCCATCAAATTATGACCACTACTGATATCAAAGACATGGTTTTTATGGTTCCCCTGCAGGAACAGGATCAAGAGCGCTTTGCTTTCACGTGGGAGGGCCAGCAATACACTTTTACCCGTCTCCCACAAGGATTTAAACACTCACCCACTCTAGCACATCATGCACTGGCACAGGAGCTGTCACTCATTCCTCCTGCACCAGGAGTAAAAGTATACCAATATATTGATGATATTTTAGTAGCAGGAAATGAAATTGCACCTGTGCAAACCCAAACAGACATTATCAGGCATCTTGAGTCCCTGGACTTACATATTCCTCCTGAAAAGGTACAACCTCCTTCACAAGAAGTAAAATTCCTGGGAATTTGGTGGAAGGGAAGAATGGTTTGTATTCCCCCAGACACACTTACCTGCCTAGACCAACTGAAAACACCAGAGAATAAAAAGGATTTACAGCATGCTTTAGGCCTGCTGATTTTTTGAAGAAAACACATCCCTGATTTTTCAATAATTGCACGGCCCTTACATGATTTGTTGTGGAAAAAAGCAAGGTGGAATTGGACCCCCCTTCACGATGAAGCCCTACAACTCCTGAGTTTTGAGGACAACACATACCACTCACCAGGCCCCATACAACCTACCGATCCAGTACAAATTGAGTGGGGATTTGCAAGCTCCGGACTGTCCATACACTTATGGCCGAAAGGACCTGATGGTTGCACCAGGTCTATAGGGTTTTATTCACGCAGTTTCAAAGATGCTGAAAAACGATATTCTACCTGGGAAAAGGGCTTATTTGTGGTGAGTACTGCTTTTCGTGAAACAGGAAAAATTGTCCATCAGCAATCTCTAATTTTAAGGGGGTCATCAAGCCTGTTTCTAAAGGAACCCCACCCCCTGACAGGGTGGCCCAGCGATCTACTGTTCGGAAATGGTATGCTCAAATTGAACATTATTGCACCATTTTTCAGGTACCAGAAGGAGCTTGCAAAAATCTTCCCTTACAAGATGAGGTAACTTTAAATAGCACAGCTGATTCTCCACCTTCTGCGATTCAAGTTGCACCTCCATACTCAGAGCAATTGCAGAATGTGTGGTTTACTGATGTCTCAGCTAAGCAGGAAGGTAAACTTTGGAAATATCGTGCTGTAGCTTTACAGGTACATACGGATCAACACGGCCAAGTCAGTTATGGCAATGCACTTTCTGAGCCCTTTCTAATAACTAATGGTGTGAAACAAGGCTGCATTCTTGCACCAACCCTATTCACAGTCTTTTTCAGCATGATGCTCCAAAGGGCCACAGCAGACCTCAAGGATCAGAACGGTATCTACATTCGATACCGTACTGATGGAAGCCTTTTCAATCTAAGGCAACTGAAGGCCCACACCAAGACCTTAAACCATCTTGTCCGGGAGCTGCTCTATGCTGATGACGTCGCCCTTGTCACCCACACAGAAGCAGCTCTGCAGCATTTAACATCCTGCTTTGCAGACGCTGCTGAACTCTTTGGGCTGGAAGTCAGTGTAAAGAAAACAGAAGTTCTCTATCAACCGGCACCTCAGGAAGTCTTCCATCATCCCCATATGAGCACTGGCAAATCAGAGCTCAAATCAGTCCAGCAGTTTAATTACCTAGGTAGCCTCATCTCCTCGGATGGTAAGATTGACGGAGAGATAGACAACAGGTTAGCAAAGGCATATAGTGCTTTTGGAAAACTCCACAAACGCTGTCTCCGTGCAATCCTAAACATCCACTGGTCAGATTATGTGACTAATACATCTGTTCTAGAACAAGTAGCAGTCACAAGTATTGAGGCCATGTTGCTGAGAACACAGCTGCGCTGGGCAGGGCACGTCTCAAGGATGAAGGACCACCGCCTCCGTAAGATCTCCTCCCCAAAGAGGAGATACAAGGACTCCCTGAAACATTATCTCAGCCTTGGCCATATTGATCACCATAACTGGTCTACTCTGGCCTCCAACCGGGAGGTCTGGAGACACACTATCTATAACGCTGCTGATGTTTTTGAGAAAGCATGCAGGATCACCCTTGAGGACAAAAGGCAACACAGAAAGAATCGTGCCTTGCAGAATTTACCACCTCAGGAGTCTTTCTGTTGTGCCTTTTGCAATCAGACATGCCTGTCTCGTATTGGCCTTTTTAGCCACCAGCGTGCTTGTGACAAACGTGGGTAGAGACCTGTCATGGTTTGAGATAGTCCCAAAATCCAATTCCCTAGCTCCATCCCCCCTCCCACATCTCAACCTAATGTGAGATGGGTTTTTCCAGACAAAACACACCAGATTCAAAGTGGGGGAAAGGGAATATATTACAATGACTGTACAAATAAATATAACATCACATTATACACATGATCACAACTATCTCTACCATGACATATGTATTTACAATGATCAGATCTCTTCTCCCCTCCAAATAAAAGTCCAGGAGGGAAAGAAGGACAGATCCCTTCCAGTCCTTAAGCAGCAGTTCCTCTTCTGTCCTCCATGCAGCAGTAACTGGGTTGTTGTAGCTGGATCTCTGTTCAACATACACAAGGGGGTCTCCAAGCCCCTCGGCTCTCCTTCGGTCCAAGCGAAGGCCTAACCTGTGGACTGCCAGCAGGGACAAGACTCGCATCACCACAGGCATATCACGAAATGCAGGGACATCTTCGTGAAAGTCCCTTCCTCAGGGGATTCAAATTCCCATTTGCAGAGCTCCGTGCTCTGTCTCCAGGGAGCGGGGGGGCGAAGCCCTCCTCCACATTCCTTTGGCTGTCCTGGTCCAGCTTCAGGACGCCTTTGAGCTTCTTAGCTCCTCTCTGTAAGTGCTGTAGCACTCCAAGGCTCTTTCAAGTAAGAGTCCATCATCTTCCTCCTTCCAGGAGGTCTCAAAGGAGTTTGAGGGGCTGGTACAGTCTTACCCCCAGAACTCTGTCTCTCAGCTGCTGGTTCTCTCTCTCTCCCTTTCCAGGAGTCTTTTCTCTGGTGCTGCATGTTGCTTCTGCTGCTCCTTCAGTTCTGGTTCTTATCTCTGGCTCTCTGCCACCGTTTCTCTGGTCAGTCCCGGTTGCTGCTCTGTGCTCATGGAGAAAAACATCTCCCGACATAACTACAGGCACCTAGCCCAGCTTTATGCTGTTCCAGGTCCCTGCAGCCCCCCAGCCGGGGTTGGGAGGGCCCAGAGGGCCCAAGGGGCTTAAAGCCCCTTCCTCGTGGCTCTACAACATGGCCACCTCTCCTCAACAACCCAAAACTACAACTCATCTCTTCCGGTGCTGGCTGTGATATGTTTACATTTCTGCAGGGGCGCCCATTGGGTAGAACTTCAAAACTTCAGGGGTTTCCACCCCTTGGGGTCTACCACTTTCCTTAGCCTCTGGGGGAAAACAAGGTCCAAACCACGACAAGACCTTTCCCAAATCTTCGCTCGCGAAGCCCAGCCATGATGATGACAGGAGACAAAATAGCAACCAAAGGAGAAGGCAGTGCACAGGTAGGAGAATTAGTAGCAGTTTGGAGTGTATTTAACCACGAAGCTGAAACCTCTCTGTATATGTTTACACTGATTGTTTTGCTGTGTTCAAAGGGTGTACTGAGTGGCTCCCCTTATGGGACAAAAATTACTGGGAAGTAAATAGAGCTCCTGTTTGGCAAAGAAAAATGGCAAGAAATTCTTGCTATAGCAAAGAAAGGGAATTTTTTAGTCGGATGGGTAGCCTCTTACCAGGAAAATGAAACTCCAGCTAGCCACTGGAACAACAAAGTAGATGAACTGGTCAGATTAGTCCCTCTAAGTGTAAAAACTCCCTCAGAGAACTGGGACAGATTGTTAGAGTGGTTGCACTTAAAACGACAGCACACAGGGGCACAAGACCTATACAGAGAAGCAGGAAGCAGGGGATGGCCAGTAACTCAAGAGATGTGCCGCACCTGCATATACTCATGTGAACAGTGCAGAACCCGACTCGAGCGTCACCCTTTAGAACAACCCCCGTTACATATCAGAGACAGAAAAGGGCTGTGGGACACATGGCAGATAGACTATATTGGACCCTTTCGAAAGTCTGAGGGAAAACTATGTGTTAGTGGGAGTGGAAGTTAGGTCAGGATTAGTGCAAGCAGAAGTTTTCCCTCAGGCAACCAGTACAAACACTCTAGAAGCTCTTAAAATGTGGTTCAGTTTTTTCCCAAAACCTGTATATCTATCCAATCAGATAACGGGTCACTTCACAGCTGCCATCATCCAAGAGTGGGCCAAGGAAGAAGGAATCCAGTGGATATTTCACACATCATATTATCCACAAGCAAATGGCATAGTGGAAAGAACAAATGGCCTGCTTAAACGATTTCTAAAACCTCAGAAATCCAATTGGACTGAACGACTATGAGATGCTGTAAAAATGGTGAATGACCAATGGGGAGTAAATGGCTGTCCTAGACTCACGGCTTTTTATCCACAGCCTCCCTCTCTGATACCAGCAACATCAAAGTCTAATCCAAAATCCTCTCACCTTCCTGGACAACCTGTATTAGCAGAACTACCTTCTGTAGGAGCTGTACCAATGGTACTCGCCACTCCCTTGAACATATACATCTGGAAAGCAAAAGATGCTTATGGCGAAGAACACAAAATAAGCTCTCGGTGGATTGTTCCTACATTTTAATGTTGGGCCTAAAAGGGGTCGGACAGACCTTTTTCTTTTCTTTTACAGGTAACTGTTCAACAGAGAAAAGTATTCAGAACTGTGAATGAATAACCTCAGATTTGAATAACCTCAGATTTGGACTATGGTTCAGTTTACTGGTAACTGTAGTTATAATTTGTTAGTTATGTTTGTATGGTTATTTACCTTGTACATGTACTCAGCAGAATAGACTGTTAAAAGTGAAAATCAAAGGAACCTCGCCTGGGAACTAGTCAAAGTGTTTGCAAAAATATGGAATCACACCAATCAAGGTATATGTGTAACTTTACCCGAGTCTGCTGAACAAGGATTGCGATTTTTTATGCTACCATTGAATTTATCTTTTGTTTTTAACATGGCTAGTGTGACAGCTCCATTACCCCTACCTGAAAAGTGGACAAACAAGACCAACGGAGCCCAAATACTCTGGAAAGGTATTCCTATAGTGCATGACCTCTACCAAACTTACACCCCACCTCCTAATATAACTCAGGACTGGATGTCACAATGCAAATATTGTAAAACTATACGTCCAAAAGCTTCCAGTGCCACGCGGCCGGAAGCCTCGGCTGCCGGGGGCTCTCCCGCGCAGAGCGTGCGCGGTTGAGCCCTCAGGCACGGTCATGGCAGGAGAAAGGAGAGAGAAGGGGAGCCTTGCCGGCAGGTACTGCGCCCCCATGAAAGAGGAGAGGGAAGCTTCAGAGCACACAGAGTGTCATGGTTTGAGATAGCCCCAAAAATCCAATTCCCTAGCTCCATCCCCCTCCCACATCTCAACCTAATGTGAGATGGGTTTTTCCAGACAAAACACACCAGACTCAAAGTGGGGGAAAGGGAATATATTACAATGACTGTACAAATAAATACCATATCACATTATACACACGATCACAACTATCTCTACCATGACATATAGTATTTACAATGGATCAGATCTCTTCTCTCCTCCAAATAAAAGTCCAGGAGGGAAAGAAGGACAGATCGCTTCCAGTCTCTTAAGCAGCAGCATCTTCTAAGGCAGCAGGTTCTGTCTCTCGTCTCCACATGCAGCAGCTGATAGCTGGCTTTCTGCCAGCACTCACGAGGGAGGTATCCAAACTCCCTCGGCCCCCTTGACACAGGCAAAGGGGTCTTCCGTGGGCTTCGTAACCCCAGACAAGGTCGTTTCACCAAGTCATATCACGAAGACACAGGGGGGTCTTCATGACGGTCTGGTATCTCTTGCAGGGCCTCTGTGCCCTGTCTCTCAGGCTGCCACCGTGGCAGCAGTGCGAGGGGGGGAAAAAGCCAAGGTCAACTCCCCCTGCATTCCATCTGGCCGTCCCGGTCCAGCTCCGGGACGCTCTGAGTTTCTTAGTTCCTCTCTCTCTCCGGTGCTGCATACTCCAAGGCTCCTCTAAAATAGGAGTCCATCTACTCCTCCTTTCTCGGAGGTCTCAAAGGAGTTTTGGGGGGCTGGTACAGTCTTACCCCCAGAACTCTGTCTCTCAGCTGCTGGTTCTCTCTCTCTCTCCCTTTCCAGGAGTCTTCTCTGCGGGGCTGCATGTTGTTTCTGCTGCTCCTCTGGTTCAGGTTCTTATCTCTGGCTCTCTGCCACCGTTTCTCTGGTCATTGCCGGCTGCTGCTCTGCTCCCATGGACAAAAACATCTCCCGGCATAACTACAGGCACCTAGCCCAGCTTTATGCTGTTCCAGGTCCCTGCAGCCCCCCCAGCTGGGGCCGGGAGGCCCCAGAGGGTCCAAGGGGCTCAGAGCCCCTTCCTCGTGGCTCTACAACATGGCCACCTCTCCAACAACCAAAACTACAACTCATCTCTTCCGGTGAGCTTGTGGGATGTTGACATTTTTGCAGGAGCACCCATTGGGCAGAACTTCAAAACTTCCAGGGGTTTCCACCCCTTGGGGTCTACCACTTTTCAGCCTCTGGGGGAAAACAAAATCCAAACCACTACACAGAGGTTTGCCGTTCCAGGTTTGGGGGGTGGAGGGGGGGTGGAGTGGGGATGGGGAGGATTAGGGTAGGGTGTTGAGCATGCCGAGGGGGTCCACCGACCGGCAGGAGGGAGAGCAGGACAATCCTGTGTGAAATGTCGCAGGTGAGCAGTGCGCCTGAAGATATGTGGAAACATAGTGGAGGAAGGATAAGGTCAGGGTGGATAGTGGGTTCTTTTAAAATAATGGGGGTCCTGGCCAGGTTGGGGCCATGAAAGGCACTCCTGCCTTGGATGGGTACTGGGGTCAGAATGATTGCTTTCTTTGTCTTTCTGTTTGTTTGTTTGTTTGGGGTTTTTGTTGTTTTTTTGTTTGTTTGTTTTTGGGGTTTTTTTGTGTTGTTCACCTGTGGCTACTGCCCAGGCTCGGCATGTTCTGGATATAGTTGCTTTGCTCTGTTACATCCTGAAATGGTGGACAGAACAAAGGGTTGTTCCTGGATATCTCCCTCAGATTTGTTTATAGATAGGTGATAATAAAGTAGGAAATGAAAGACTTGCTCAAATCATTCAACTCTGATCCCAAACCCGGGCAGATGGAGCTCGCTTAGCCCTGTAAGGCCATCCATCTAAGAGAAGGTCACTCAAATCAAACCTACATCCTGGGGACCTCACTGCCATCGTCCAAGCTTGCTCGGCCCTGGCAGATGAACCTCAGGATTAAAGGGTGGGTTCAGTTCCGCGCATACTGCATCTCACCTAAAAAATCCATTGCGCAGGCTTGAAGGCTTTACCCACATGCAAAAAGTCCTGTAGCGACGGGCGAGGGTCGAAACAGTAGGTGAAAGGTGCACTGGAAGCCGCAGACCAAACCCTGCATGCAGGCGGTTCAGGATATTGGTCATTTGAGACTGACCGGAGATGACAGTCTCTTGGGGCAGCACCCTGAACGACCAAGCAGCCTTTTCAAGGACAGCACTGCTTGCTCCACTTGGAGAGGGGCCTAGAAAAGGTGGCCTAAACAAAGCTCATCTCCACCTTCACCCGGTTGGTTAACCGCAGACCAACGGGCATCTTCTTACAATGCAATCGCACAAAGATCAAAAGACAAAGGCATGCACCTGCCTCCAAAGGTACCTAAATTAACTCTAGCATGTTGGAACATCAGAATCATGCTCGATTCTGGGGATAGCGGATGTCCTGAGCGTCGTTCTGCCCTAATCGCCCATGAACTGGCTCGTCTTAACATCGACATTGCTGCTCTCAGTGAAGTTCGCCTTCATGAAGAAGGCAGCCTCAGAGAACATGGTGCCGGTTACACACTCTTTTGGTCAGGTAAGCCCAGAACCAAAAAACATCTCTCAGGTGTCGGTTTCATGATCAAAAACTCCATTCTTCCAAAACTCGAAAATCTGCCAACAGGTCAATCTGACCGCATTATCTCCCTACGCCTTCCACTCCACAACAAACAACACCTTGTCGTCTTTAGTATATATGCCCCAACCCTCCAAGCTGACCCTGCCGAAAAAGATAAATTTTACGCTGACCTGCGCTGCCTTACCCAAAAGGTGCCTGCAGATGATAAGATCATTATCCTTGGTGATTTCAACGCCAGATTAGGTAAAAATTTTGAAGCCTGGAAAGGAATATTAGGCAAGCATGGTGTTGGAAACTGCAACGATAATGGTCGACTTCTGCTAGAATTCTGTGCAGAGCAACAGCTCACCATCACTAACGCTATCTTTCAGCAGAAAAATAGTCTGAAGACAACCTGGATGCACCCCAGATCTAAGCATTGGCACCTCATCGATTATGTCCTGGTGCGACAGAGAGATGTCCGCGATGTCCACCATACCCGCGTGATGCCCAGCGCAGAATGCCAAACAGACCATCGGTTTGTGCGCTGTAAACTCAACTTCAATCTTAAATTCAAACCTAAAAGGGGCAGTATCCCAAGGAGAAGACTCCAAGTTAACAATCTCCAATCAGCCACAGTAAGAGACAGATTCCAGGCAAACCTTCAAACTAGGCTTGAAAACCATTCCACAGATTCTTCAGACTCCTCTCCTGAAACAATTTGGCACCATATTAAAAACAGCATCCTGCAATCCTCCGAAGAATCCTTAGGGTTCTTCCTCAAGAAGAACAAGGACTGGTTTGACGAAAACAATCAAGAAATCCAGGACTTGTTGAGGAAGAAGAGAACCGCCCACCAAGCACACCTTACACTGCCATCCTGTCACACAAGAAAAACAGCCTTTTGTCTCGCATGCAGCAAGCTCCAACAGAAACTCTGTGACATCCAGAACAAGTGGTGGATCGATCTAGCTGAAAAAACTCAATTATGCGCAGATACAGGTGATCACAAAGGCTTCTATGAGGCCTTGAAAACAGCATACGGGCCTACATACCAGGTACAAAGCCCTCTACTCAGCGCTGATGGTCAAACGCTTCTGACAGATAAAACCTCCATTCTGAATCGATGGTCTGAACATTTTCAGACTCTTTTCAGTACTAGCCGTGTAGTTCAAGACTCAGCAATTCAGTCCATCACACAACAACCAGTAAAATATGAACTGGATACTGCCCCCACTTTAGGAGAAACCCTCAAGGTCATACAGCAGGTGAAAATCATCAAGGCAGCTGGGATTGATGGAATTCCACCCGAAGTCTGGAAATATGGGGGCCTTGCACTCCATACCAAATTTCACGAGTTTGTGGTGCGCTGTTGGGAGCTCGGTGAACTACCATCAGACCTTCGTGATGCAGTCATCATCACTTTGTACAAGAAGAAAGGTATTAAATCAGATTGCTCAAACTACCGTGGTATTACTCTGCTCTCCATTGCTGGCAAAATCCTGGCAAGAATACTCTTGAACAGACTAATACCTACTATAGCAGAAGGAATCCTACCTGAAAGTCAGTGTGGCTTCAGAGCCAACAGAAGTACCACAGACATGGTATTTGTTCTCAGACAATTGCAAGAGAAGTGTAGGGAACAGAACAAAGGTCTTTATGTAACCTTTGTCGACCTCACCAAGGCTTTCAATACTGTGAGCAGAAAAGGTCTGTGGCAGATTTTGGAATGTTTAGGTTGTCCCCCCAAGTTCCTTAAAATGATCATTTCACTCCATGAGGATCAGCACGGCCAAGTCAGATATGGCAACACACTTTCTGAGACCTTTTTAATTAATGGTGTGAAACAAGGCTGCGTTCTCGCTCCTACCCTATTCACAGTCTTCTTTAGCATGATGCTCCAAAGGGTCACAGCAGACCTCGATGACCAGGACGGTATCTACATTCGATACCGTACTGATGGAAGTCTATTCAATCTAAGGCGTCTGAAGGCCCACACCAAGACCTTAAACCATCTTGTCCGGGAGCTGCTTTATGCTGATGACGCCGCCCTTGTTGCTCACACAGAAGCAGCTCTGCAGCGTTTAACATCTTCCTTTGCAGACACTGCTGAGCTCTTTGGGTTGGAAGTCAGCTTAAAGAAGACAGAGGTCCTCCATCAACCTGCACCTCAGGAAGTCCCCCATCATCCCCACATCATCATTGGCAAATCAGAGCTCAAATCAGTCCAACGGTTTAATTACCTAGGTAGCTCCATCTCCTCGGATGGTAAGATTGACAGAGAGATAGACAACAGGTTAGCAAAGGCATATAGTGCTTTTGGAAAACTCCACAAAAGAGTATGGCATAATAAACACTTGAAGAAAAGCGCCAAGATCAGTGTTTACAAAGCCATAGTGTTGTCTACTCTCTTATACGGTTCCGAATCATGGGTCATCTACCGCCACCACCTGCAACTCCTAGAACGGTTCCATCAACGCTGCCTCCATACAATCCTAAACATCCACTGGTCAGATTCTGTGACCAATACATCTGTTCTAGAGCAAGCAGCAGTCACAAGTATTGAGGCCATGTTGCGGAGAACGCAGTTGCGCTGGGCAGGGCACGTCTCCAGGATGAAGGACCCCTGCCTCCCTAAGACCGTGCTTTATGGTGAACTTGCCACTGGCTGCCGCATGAGAGGAGCCCCGAAGAAAAGATACAAGGACTCCCTGAAACAGCATGTCAGCCTTAGCCATATCGATCACCATAACTGGTCTACTCTGGCCTCCAATCGGGAGGCCTGGAGACACACCATCTATAACGCAGCTGTCTCCTTTGAGAACGCATGCAGGATCACCCTTGAGGAGAAAAGGCAACGCAGAAAGAACTGTGTCTTGCAGAATATACCATCTAAGGAGTCTTTCTGCTGTGCCTTTTGCAATCGGATATGTCTGTCACGTATTGGCCTCATAAGCCACCAGCGCGCCTGCAACAAATGTGGATAGAGCCTTCCCAAATTCGCGAAGTCTAGCCATGACATCCAAAAGTAAACGTAACCATCTTATCTCAAATTGAATCCCCTCACACATCTATTAGATCAAGTAAAAGTGAATTTAAACCTGGAATGATAACCTTTGGGGAATATAATGCTAGACAACCCTGCCTTATTTACTCATGGGACCCAGTCTTTGACCCATTATACATGCCAGATGTATAAGAAAGTAAATATGCCACAGTTTTTAGTCCTTCCTGGTGTGTACAACTTCCTAATACAAAAAATGTAACTCCAATTAACCGGAAAAACTTAATGTGGGCATGGTCTGTACAAGCATTTTTTGAATCCAAATTTACAGAACCCAAATTTACCGTGCCTCAAGTAGAAGATAGTCCTTTATTCAATTGCTCAAAGGTTATAACATGCAAAGAAGGACCAGGAGATCCTCCAGAAATGTGGTTTTTGCTTAGAATTAGAACACTGATAAGGGATATGAGTACTTGTTGGAGATACCCCTCTAAAGGTTGGAGAAATCAGGATGAATCCTGTAACTCAACCTACAAATATCTTCTTAATCACGGCAGCTTTTAATAGTGCTATATTGCTATAGATGCTTCAATATTGCTATGATGCTTTAATAGTGCTGTATTGCTATAGAATGATAACAAACACTCAAAACGGCAACACACTCTTGAAACAAAATTGTTCCAAAGTGAACCCTACATATATATGTTTACAAACACCGATTATTCAGTGTAGTTTCACTCTAATCCACCCCAAGGGATTTATTAATAAGAACTTGGGTTACCCTCCCCTTCTGGGGCAGGTCGCAACACCTAGAAATAAGTAAAAATCCATGTTATGGAAGAGGTGTACTAAAATACAGTATTTAGGAAATCAGAAAAACATTCAACAAAAACACTTGTAGTTGATATTCTGATTGTCACACTTTATCTATTGTTTTCTGAAAGAAGCTATTTAAAAAACACAAACTCATTATGTTAATGCATGTAACTTTTGGTGTAATGATTCCCTGAAGAGGTGTGCATTTGGAGGAGCAAAGAGGAAATCAGCTAACAGAAGTGTTTCACTGATGTAAGTGGAGTGCTGAAATAGTTCTGAAGTCATTATTCCTGGTTTTAGGTATAAAAATTGGCAGCAAGCTGAATTTTAGTAGATTCAAGTAAACTTATGTTGTCACATTTAAAGAGATACGAGTTGAATTGCTAAATCAGTTTTAAGAGAACAGGAAGGAAAAATATATTTGTATCTTCACACAGAAGATTAATATCAGAATCAAAACATGGTGTAGTTGTGACAATTATCAGAAGCAAACAGTTTTAGGAGTTTAATAACTCTCACTAGTGCAGCTCTCACTTGTATCAGTAACATTTTCAGTGTGCAAAAGACAGCAATAAGAGTAAACTATGAGAAATAAATAACCTGCTTTTATTATAAGCAAATGAATTTAGTAGGAAGATGGAAGGGGGTGGGGTTTTGTTTTTTTTTTTAACCAAGAGGTTTTTTAGGCGTACCGCAGAGGCTGTAAGGTGGATGGTCCTGTCTGGACCTGACGTCAGGGAACCTTTCACAGTCAGGAATAGGGAAAATGCATAAATAAAGATGTATCCTCTCTGTCGTGGCAGCCTATTGTGTACAGGGGGACCCCTCTGTACAGGTCCAGGGGGGTTGTATCAGGAGTTACTTACACTAATACTTTTGGTCTGTGTTCGGCCCAGCCACCTGTAAAAGTTCTGTTATTTCCCTGCCAAGGTATGAGAAAACAAGCACTGATAAAACAGGAACTTTGTCCTTGAAGGAAGTTTTTGTATAAACTATGTTTAATTGGTGTTCTGTGATTGGCTAATCGTTCTCCAAGGTCGCTTGAAGGAGAAATTGAAGACTATAGTGATGAAGGACGCTCCCAGACTCATTTGGAAAAGGCCCCCCTGAGTGCAGTACGCAGGCGCAGGGAAAGCCACGCGTGCGCAGAAGAGATGCACTTACATAACCAAGGGGGTGGGACGGAGGGCCTCTGGCTGGGCGGTGATGGCCACACCTGCCTAGGTAAAGGTCACTCAGTTGTATAAAAGCAGATAGCGCTTTCTTGGAGGTTAGCTAGCTTCACATCAAGGACAACGTTGCCTTTGGCGGGGACGCCTGCCAATTTGTGAACTTTCTGACTTTCCAAGGATGCAGCTTCTGCTATTGGTAATTATAGGCATTCTAGGCCAGTGAGATAACTTTATGGGCAACAGCTGGGTGACTGGGGGAGGTCATGCTAGGGGCTTATTTCTCTCCTCCTTCCTCTGTTTTGGGTTTGTTCATTTTGTTGGCCACCTCTTGGTAATAAATATCAGTTTTGTTGAGCTTCCAGTGGTGTCATGGTTTCAAGATTTCAGTATGCTCAAATCCTCCCTAATACAGGGGTACGTCACAATCAATCGAGGGAAAGGGTAACACCCCCTCCTGGGTCAGAAAACTTACCTTTTAAGGTAAAAAAACGGCAGTCAATGAATAGGTAACAGCTTATGTAACCGAAAGAATACAAAAGGCGTGATTTTCAAATGGTTGGTGTGCTTCCAGACACGAGTGGCCTTGGAACACACAGCGCGCTGCAATAAAAAGCTTCTCGATACATTTTCCTTGTCCTACAGGTATTTTTGCCGTCTTTAAAATCTAAAGGAAGGATTTTTCCAACATAAACTTACCTACAGTAGCTCTAATTAAGGGGGAGGAATCACCAATGTTGTTCAAACATTCACTTTTAATGAAGTCGGTTACCCCATTTGGAAAGTTGTGAAAATGTGCTTTAACATTATTCTTCAAGATGAGACCACTCAAGGAACGTGTCGGCTCATCTGCAACAGAAAATAATTACATTTATAACTTTGATCAGCTCATAGGATAAAGTGAATTTCCAGAACAATGCAACAAGATCAAAGCTTACAATGATAGATATTAATCTTTATTTCCTTATCTCTCTTTCCAAATGCACCCATCAATTTACATAGCAAAGTTTTTTAGTTTCACAGTTCACTCATGAGCAGACTCATGTTTAGTTCTTCAACCAAGGGCATGAGTAACTTGGTATTACTTTTGAAACATGCTGAAAGTGAGATGTGGATGTTCTACATAGAAAGGATTAGTTTATAGTATAAGAAAATTTAAATTTACAGTTTACAGCAATCCTAATCAGCACATGAAGGTAATTTTAATCAGCATTTTAACCTTTGGTCAGTTGTACACCCCCAGTCCACTCACTGGTGGGTTGGTATGAGAAGTAGAAAAGGCCTTGGCTCTGTGTAAGCTCTGCTCAGCAATAATAAAAACATCTCTATTATCATCACTGTCTCCAGCACAAATCCAAAACACAGTCCCATATTGTGAAGAAAATTAACTCTACCTCAGCCAAAACCAGAAAAGAAAACCTGATTTTGGAAAAAAGTAAGGATGTTCAAAGTTCATTTGCACAATTTACACACAGATCTGTTCTAGGCCTTCAAAACCATTAACATCCCAAAAGAAATATAAGCAAAATAAGATATAACTTTCAAATATAAAGTATTTTAAAACTAAAAGTTACTGCATCATAACACAAGGACTCAGCATACTCATGATGATTGACTGAGGGCCATTAAAAATACTTTCTATTGTAATCAATGCTAGTTGAACAGAAATGACACTTTTCAAAAGAGGGGTTATTGCTAAAATTAATTTTAATCCACTGATTATGAGTTCCAAAACCAGAATGCTGTATATAAGCATAAAAACAAGATTAAAAAGTATATTTCACTCTTCCTAAAGAAGCATTAATTTTCATGCTCTGTAACTATAAATGTATTGATTTACAAACATAGCTTTTACATAGAATTCAGTAACTTCAAAAACCAGGAATTCATCCTATGCATATATATTTAAAAGAATTCTATAACTTCGCCTTTAATACAGGTTTTAAATACCCACCAACTTCTAAAAAATGTAAATATAAAAGTTCTTCCACTTGCACAGCACTGCATTTCAAAGGCCAACAACTTTTCTGGGAGAATGGATTTACGATTTTGAATAAAAATATTAAAAACTAGATAAGCGGACATCTCTCAACTACAGAATGTGGTTATGAGACATGACAAGTATTACTATCACTATAACATGGCAAGTCAAATGAATTCTATCATTTTGTTTAAAATTTTTAAAATGTCAATAACAAAGGTCAGGTGGAGAGTGTCCTAAAGAAAGACGTTCTCACTTGAACTCTTGATCAGCCTCAGGTTTGCCTGAAATGCTGATGCCTCAGAGTTTTTTTTGGTTTTTTTTTAACTTTTATAGATTTTAGAAGTAGTTGTATAGTAAATGTGGTTTTTAATGTAGCTGCATTATATCCCTTACCCTTTATCAATCCCTCTAAATTCCATTAGCGTGTTTAGTCTTCGTTTTAAGGTAGAATTGTAGAAAAGCATCCTAGGCCTGTACCAGGAGATATCACCCAGACACAGCAACCTTCAAGCCCAGAACTCTGGAGGAACTCCAAGGACTGTACATGCTAAGAAGATGAAGATGAGGAAGAAGGGGCGTGTCGGGGGGCAGAACGGGGCAGAACCAGGGGTGGACAAACCTGGGATTGGATGGACCTTATTATAAAATCATAGAACCACTGTCTGGGTGCGCGTTCGTGGTGTGTATTCCTCTAGGCCATTGGCCTGATAAAGGACCTGCTCTCTTTATCTTATCTTATACACTAGATTGGCCTGGAGTCTTTTTCTCCTCAGTCTTTTTAGGCAACAGTTTGGCACTCCAAAAGGTGGAAAAGTGGGACCTGTGACTCCTCCGGATCAGGAAATATCATCCTGCAGGAAATTCTTCTTCTGCTGGCATATTTTGGAGAATTCCCACATCGATCTTGAGAAGCCCCAGTTCCTCAGAACAACACACACAGGTGAGATAAAAGAGCAGCTCCTTTGGGTAATTTTGGTAGCAGCTGCAAAGGGTTTTTTCCTGGAAATTGAGGAATACAGTAAGCTGGGAAGTGAGACTTTGGGCCCGTGTTGTTGCAAAAGTCGGTATTTTCCCAGTCTGTGGGCAAAAGCCCGGGACGGTTAAGGGGGAGTGGGTGGAGGACCAGCCCCCCCTCGTGGCTATGGTAAAGGCAGGGCAGGGACAGTGGACAGTACCACTGTAGTTACTCAGGGGGTTTTGTATTGGCTTGGTTCAGCCAGAAGGAAAGGGACGCATTTTTGCATTAAAATAGCCTCCTCTGGCCTGAAGTCAGTGGTGGTGCACCGAGACAGAACTCCTGTGGTAATCCTCAGGCCACAGGTTCAAATCTGGTGCTGGGAAGTTTTTTTTCCTGCCTGGTAGTTGTCATCATGGGTTGTGTAGAGTCCCGAGAGGAAGAGATTCCAAAAGGATCTCCTTTAACCTTGGTTTTGTGGCACTGGAGGCATTTGACTGGCCCTGAAATATCTTTAAAGAGGCAGAAGTTATGTAGGATCTCTATAAATATGTGGCCTTTTCATGGGCTGTTGGAAGGGGAGACTTGGCCAAAGTTTGGCTCTTTTCAAATGAATACAGTGTTACAGCTTATCTTGACCCTCCATAAGGAGGAGCGGTGAAATGAAGTAGCATATGCTGAATTGTTTCTGGCTTTATTAAACTGTCCGGAATGGAAAAGTGAATATAAATTAGGGAAAGCCGTGGCAGAGGTAGAGCTCTCAGAAAGCTCTGAAAGTGGAAGGATCATTATTTATTTATTTTTTTTTCAAGCACAAGTCCTATGAGGAGAGGCTGAAGGAGCTGGGGCTGTTCAGCCTGGAGGAGGCTCAGGGGAGACCGGCGGGAGCCGTGGGCACCAGAGGGGCTGCAGGGGCTCCAGGCGCCGCCACCAGCGCTGCGGGCGCAGGTCCTGCAGGACCGGCGGGAGCCGCGGGACAGGTGGGTGCAGCAGCTGCCGGCGAGGCCACTGGCACAGGACCGACGGGAGCCGCAGCGGGCGCGGATCCTGCCAGATCGGCGGGGGTGGGGGCGGTAGCAGCTGCGGGAACAGCCCCTGCCATGGCTGCTGCCGGAGCTATTGCCACGGGGGGCGGTGGCTACCACCATGGGAGAAGCGGAGATCAGACGCCCTGTGGACACCACGATAGGAGCCACTATGGCAGGTGCTGGGGGAAGTAGTGCTGGAGCAGCGGCGGCAGGAGCCGCCTTGAGTCCGGCGGATGGAGCAGGGACCGCAGCAGATGCAGGCACAGAACACTCCACGGCTACAAGCGGCGCTGACTCAAACGCCCAAGATATCTTGGGAGAGACAGGCAAAATGGCTGCCGCTGGAGGAGGAACGGAGGCGGTGCCTACAGGCACGGTCGCCGCCCTGATAAACACCGGTGCTTCTAGCTCCACTATTATGGGCGGAGCTGGAGCCGCCTCTTCCCCATTCCAAGTCTCAGTCCCTTACGGTCCTTACCCCCCCACCGGGTACGTTGGGAGTGGGGTAATCTCAACTGCCCCCTCCCCCCCCCCCCCCGTATGCAGGTTTTCCCATTCTGGAAGAGGGGGGACAGCATCTAGGGGCGTTTCCAGCTTTTCCCCCATATCATCAGGGGATGGGCAGGCCAAGGAGGAGCAGATCATTCTCAGCCTCTGAGAGGAGGCAAAGGCGGGGCCTTCCTCCCTTTGACCCTTCGAGCGTGAAATTCAAAACTAGAGACAGGTACAGAAGCCTCTGATGACAAATCAGACAGTACCTCAGAGGAGGAAAAAGCTCCCGTAGTAAAACCAAAAACAAAGGCAAAGGTTTCCACAGCAACTGTGAAGGGAAGGGGGAGAAGGGTGGGGCTCTGTCAGATCCAAGCCCTGCGGCTAGGAGAACGAGAACAAGGAAAGGAAAAAATGTCTTAGAGGCTCCCCTGAGACAGGCAATGGGCAACCAAAGACCAGTTTTGATAAAAGTTCCTTTTTCTCTGGTTGAGTTACAACAATGGAAGGCCTCAGTGGGGGCATATAGAGAGAACCCAGAAAAGGTGGCTACTTATGTAGAAAGAGGAATAAGAACACAAAATCCGGACTGGTATGACCTGGAAGTTATAATGGATACAATTACTTGATAGTATGGAGAAGGAAATGGTTAAGCAAGCTGCCTGAACTGGGATTGAGCTACTACTAGTATCTGGAAAAACTCACAGGGGAATTTAAGAATATATTGCCTTTAGAGGACCCGAAATGGGATCCCAATTTACCAGAAAAGATGGAAGCATTGAAATGCTATCAGGATTGGGTGGTGTATGGTTTAAGACATGGTATTCCAAAAGCAGTAAAATGGACAAAAATGTATGAGGTGAAGCAAGACAAGAATGAATCCCCGACAGACTTCTTGAATAGACTGAAAGAGGCCATACGAAAATAGGCCATACGAAAATATACAGATGTGGACATCAATTCAGACCTTGGGAAAAAACACTTGGTCTATTTGTTCATAGGCCAGTCTGCAGAAGATATAAGGAAAAAGTTGCAAAAGGCAGATGAGAATAAAAGATTGGTGATTCACTGGATATAGCCTGGACAATGTATCAGCGTAGGGATCAGAAAGGCAAGGCAAAAGTACTGAAGGTGGTGGCAGATGGCTGCCACACACCCCACAAATGCAGTAACTGCCATGAACGCCGCAAATACAATGTCCACCACAAGTGTTGTAAATACAATTGCCAGCATGATAACGGGAACGGTCGGTGTTCTTTCTGCAAAAAGAAAGGGCACTGGAGAAGGGATTGTCCAGATTTGAAGAAAAGTGGAAATCCAGTCCCTCAACTGGCTGTGGACCGGGATGGACAGGGTGTCTGAAGGGGACTGGAGGATTCTTCCCCAGCAGAACCTCTGGTTATAGCTAAGCTGGGGGGAAAAGAAGTTGAATTCTTGGTTGATACAGGCACAGCATATTCTGTGTTAAATACTTTGGAAGGGAAACTGAGTCATGATACTGTAACAATGGTTGGTGCTACAGGGGTAAGTGAAACAAGGTCTTTCTTTAAACCTTTGAGATTTAAATTGGGAAAGCACTGGGTAACTCATCAATTCCTCTATATGCCAAACTCTCTTAAGCCTTTACTGGGTAGGGATCTATTGGAGAAATTAGAAGCCGAAATTAAATTTTGCAAGGGGGGGGGGAAAAAGTCATAATTCCTGACACTAAATATATCGAGGCAGCTACCTTTTTCATACAGGAGAACCACGGAGAGATCCCCGCAGAGGTTGAGAATGCTGTCATTCCTATAGCGTGGGCTAGCAATTGTCCTGGGAGGTCCAAGTAAGCTTTAAGCATCACACTCAAACCAGGAGCAACACTGGTAAGACAAAAACAATACCCTTTGAAGCCAGAAATCTGTAAAGGATTAGCACCCCTAATTGAGAAGTTTCTTAAATTCAGGTTATTGGTAGAATGTGAATCCAAATACAATACCCCCATCCTACTAGTAAAAAAGGCTGATGGTAAGAGCTATTGATCGGTGCAGGATCTAAGGGCAATCAACAAAATAACAGAGGATATACACCCAGTAGTGGCCAACCTCTATACCGTACTGACCACATTAACAGATGATTTAGGGTGGTTTACTGTGCTTGATCTCAAGGATGCCTTCTTCTGCATTCCCATGCATAAGGATAGTCAAGAGCTTTTTGCTTTTGAATGGGAAAATCCTGAGATGGAGAAAAACTCAACTCACCTGGGCAGTTCTACCCCAGGGCTACAAGAACAGTCCAACTATATTGGGAAACCAACTGGCAAAAGAACTGGAGGACTGGAGAAGGCAGCAGCCGGAAGTTGTCCTGCAGTATGTGGACGATATACTAATTGCTGCCAAAGGTCAGGATGAGTGCATCCAGCTCACTGTCTTTTAAACTTTTTGGGACTAAGTGGGTATAGACTCTCAAAAGAAAAGGCACAGATTGCAAAGGAAATAGTCATCTATTTGGGGCTTGAGATCTACTGTGGACATCGATGACTCAGCATGGACCAGAAAGAAGCCATCTGTCATCTTCCAGAGGCCCACACCGTACAAGAAATGCAGGCTTTCCTGGGAATGGTAGGATGGTGTCACCTGTGGATACCTAATTATGGGTTACCAGTCAAACCTCTAAATGGAGCACTAAAAGCAGCCAGGGAAGGAGTCGTGACATAGACAGAAGAAACCAGAGCCGCATTTAAACAGCCGAAACAATCTTTAATGTCAGCTCCAGCATTGGGACTACCAGACCTAACTAAGCCTTTTGAACTGTTTACATGTGAGCAATTGAATGTTGCTCTGGGGGTACTGAAACAGACCCCGGGAAACCAGCAAAGGGCTGTGGCTTACTTCTCCAAACAGCTAGACAGTGTTAGCCAAGGGTGGCCCGGGTGTTTGAGAGCTGTAGCAGCAACTGTTATCCTGATCCAGGAGGCCCTAAAATTCACCCTTGGGCAACGCATTGTCATGTATGTACCCCATGCAGTCCAAGCTGTGCTTGAACAAAAGGAAGGCCACTGGCTGTCCCCTAGCAGAATGCTTAAATATCAAGCTGTGTTGTTGGAACAGGATGATGTTATCTTGAAAACAACATCTCTTCTAAATCCTGCTGTTTCTGTCCTCAACATTGACTGACATTGTGCCTGAGCATGACTGTTTGCAGACTATCGAGGAGGCCTATTCCAGCAGACCAGACCTGAAAGACATGCCTCTGGAAAACCCAGATTGGGAACTGTACACGAATGGAAGCAGCTTCATGCAGGATGGTTAAACGAATGACAGGGTATGCAGTAACAACCAAGGACGAGGTAATCGAGGTGAAAGCCTTGCCAGCGGATGTGTCATCCCAAAAAGCAGAACTGATTGCACTGACAAGAGCTCTAGAACTGAGCTAAGAAGGTAAATATATGGACTGATTCTAAATATGCATTCAGTGTTGTACATGCCCATGGAGCCATCTGGAAAGAAAGAGGGCTACTAACTGCCCAAGGCAGTGGGATCAAACATGCAGACCAAATACATGCACTCCTGCAGAGTAGTTGGAAACCTGAGGAAGTGTCTATCATGCATTGCAGAGTTCATCAAAAGGGGAAAACAACTCCCAAATTGGGAAATCATTTTGCCGACCAGGCAGCAAAAGGGGCTGCAGAAAAAGGTATCCCAGCAGTAATACCACAGAAGGAAATCGATCTGACAGGGTTCACCCAAAAATATAGTGAGAAAGACCACCAGTTAATTAAGTCCCTTAAAGCTGAAATCAAAGAAAGTGGATGGGTTGTTACATGTACAGGACAGGTTGTAGTCCCACTCCAACTCCTTAGGGAGATAGCTCTGCGGGAACATGAGGCTACCCACTGGGGAACAGAAAATCTTCTAAAACATTTGAAGAAGGTAGTAAATAGGGTCAGGTATGACTGAAGTCATGCAATCCATTTTAAGTAAATGTGAAATCTGCAGGTAAAATAATCCCGATACAAAGCAAGAGTGGTACTTGGGGTAACAAAGGCTTCCTGGAGATTATTGGCAAATAGATTTTGCTGAGTTACCACCCAGGGAAGGATATATGTACATACTAGTACTGGTTGACACCTTCAGTGAATGGCCTGAAGCTTACCCCGTCGCACTAACACAGCAATGTCAGGAAACATCCATGTTATGGGTTCAGGCTTTGCCTCTAGCTCTGCTGAGAATTCGCATCCAACCAAGGCAGAGATAATATAAGTCCTTATGAAATATTATATGGGAGACCATATCAAGCTCCGCATATTCCAGGGGACATTCACATGAGGGGGAAAGTGGACTTACAAAAGTATTTAATGGCTCTAGGCTCTACTTTACAGAAACTCCAGAGATTCATCGAGTTATCCAGACCCATAGAATTGGACACCCCTGCTCATCAATTCCAGCCTGGAGACTGGGTCTACATTAAATGGTGGGACAGTGACACACTGCGAGCCAAGTGGAGAGGACTATTCCAAGTCCTGCTGACTTCCCTCACTGAAGTCAAAGTTGCTGGAAAAGGACTCTGGCTTCATTATTCCAGAGTTAAGAAAGCTTCTGTTCCTGGAACAACTAGCAGAGCCTGACACCGATGAAGAGGATGCGGCTCTTCTGTACATTTTATCTGTACAGTCGGTAACTATGATTTGGGTTTGGAACCAAAAATTACGTGTGGCCCTAGTCCAAAATGTATCTAAAATCCTTCACAAAAATGACTGCTGGATTTGAACTCAAATGACAGCAATTGATGATGAGGATAACAACTGGCCTTTAATTGGCATTTTGTTGAATAAAACATACTTTGGCATGACTGTTGGACTTGGGGAAACCCCACAAATGGTCATCCGGGGAACCTGGAGATGAGTTATTAAGGCCTACTTGCCGATAGCCCTAAGCAACATAATTCCTGATCAAGAAAATTGTGCAGTTCCCTGCATGTTTGTTAATGCTTCAGGAAAGATCATTCTCCCTCCCTATTGTGATAAAGACAGATCCAAACCAGGGGTAAAACCAGAAACTATAATAAGAATGGCACCAACGCCCTGGAGATTAATTCCTCCGCAGGGTTCAGGATGTTACTGGATCTGGGAAAATTAAGCCTGGAAAGTTTTGTCCCTCATTAAAGATCGGGTCTGTGCCCTTGGGGTGAAACAAGAGTCAGCCCTAAGAGAGTTAACTAAGATAGGCCCCCTAACATCTACTCTGCCTCAGCTACCAAGACTCGTTCGGTTCTGCCCACTGGACCAAAACTTAGAAGAATGCTAGAAGCAGTATACAATAGGCCTAGAGATAATAAATTAGGATAAGGTAGGATAAGGTAGACATTTGAATAGGAGAAATAGGCCTGGAGCCAAGGCTTTCTCCAAGCTTCAGTGAGCGGGTCGAGAACAATAGAAAGGTAGAGAGGTCAGACTGATGAAGATGAGAAGTAGACCCCAGAACCCGGGCTGAAGGCTGGAACTCCCACCAAAATTGGGGGCCAAGAAAAGCACTGCCCTAAGCTCTGCCTGAGCTCTGCCTATACTCCGCCTATCATTGATATGTATAGATAGATGTTGCAATCACATGAATATGTGTAAGAATCTTATATGAAAATTGTATAAAAACCCTGATTTTGTGTGATACCTCCGAGCAAGCTTCCTGTGGTGCAAACCACGCTTGCTTCCCAACGTTGTAATAAATACCTTGCTGCTCAAAAGATCCAAGGTCTCTGAGCAGTTCTTTGTACCGGATTTTCGGCATCAGGGGTTGTAATCCCAAACGTAACAGTACTTGACCAAATTGATGAACAAAGAATGGGTAAGAATGTATCCAAAAAGGGTAAAAAGAACCAACAATCCCTGTCCCACGCTTTTTCACAGTATACTTAGGGCCCTTATTCCTTTTCTAGGAGAAGGTGATTTAGAAAAGGCAATCGTTAACATCTCGGCTGTTATTGAACACATTCAAAATCAGGCTTCAGATGCAACCATGGCCTTACAAGAAGTCCATAGTTTGTCTCATGTAGTACTACAAAACCAAATAGTCCTTAACTTTTTACTAGCCTCACAAGGAGGCGTGTGTACAGTCACCAACACCAGTTGCTGTTCTTATGTAGACCAAAGTAGAAGAATTAAGAAAGATTTGGCTGCAATTCAGAAGCAAACCCAAATTCTACATCAGGTAATTCTCGATGATGTCTCACTGGGCTTTGGAGGCATCCTCCACAAACTTACTTCATGGTTACCGAACTGGACCTGGAAAAAACAACTGTTTATATTAGTGATATACATAGTTATTATTTGTGTAATAGCTCATTGCATGAATTGATGCTGTAGGTGTTGGTCATCCCTTTGGTATAATGCTAGGTAAAAGTGGTAGAGATTGGACAAGATTGAGTTTTGTCCATCTCTTAAGGGGGGACTGATGCCTCAGAGCTTTTTGGATTTTTTAACTTTTGTAGATTTTAGAAGTAGTTGTGTAGTAAATGTAGATTTTAATGTAGCTGCATTATATCCCTTACCCTTTATCAATCCCTCTAAAATTCCATTCGTGTGTTTAGTCTTCTTTTCAAGGTAGAATTGTAGAAAAGCACCCTAGGCCTGGACCAGGAGATATTGCCCAGACACAGCAACCTTCAAGCCCAGAACTCTGGAGGAACTCCAAGGACTGTACATGCTAAGAAGAAGATGAAGATGAGGAAGAAGGGGTCCCACATGCCCCCAGACCCAATTCCCGAAGGGGCGTGTCAGGGGACAGAACAGGGCAGAACCGGGGGTGGACAGATCTGGGATTGGATGGACCTTATTATAAAATCATAGAACCACTGTCTGGGTGCTCTCTGAATTCAAAGTAAAATCTCTCCATTCATTATTACACCAATTTAATATGTCCAATTATGATTTCCTTGCATATCTATAATCCACTGATAGATATGCACATATCCAAGAAATCCAGCCTTCCATAAGCAGTAATTAAGAATAAGGGCTATTGGGGACCTGGTGTTTTCTTAACCACAGGAAATAAAAGAGCTCCCTGGTCCGTCACCCAAAAGAGCCACCTATTGGGCTGGAGGGCTGAGTCTCCTGGAGAGAGGTGATCCAATTGCCAAGGTAACTTCTATGGATCAGTTGACTGAAAGTGTCCAAAAGGATGCCTGTCGGAGGACAGAAATTGTGTGAACAATTTCTATTGCATTTCTGCGACCTTTGCCTTCGCATGGCTGGGTGAAGACAGTAAAAAATACTGCGCCACTAATATGGCTGCAGGCCTTGTGCCAAGGTGAAGGAGGAGTTATTTTGGCAGGAAAACAAGTTTTATGGACACCTGCTGTGGTCCAATTGGTACTGTACAGTTCAGTGTGTTTTCCTTATGTATCCAATGTAACTTGGAAAAGAATCACGTCTCTGTGTCACAAGCAGCATATAAACTGTCTTCCCTCTAATAAAGAGGACATTTTTGCCAATCATATTGATTTGTGAGCATTTCTGTCTGTCCCCCTCCGCCGTTAGCTGCCTGTCTCCAATTAATGCATCAACACATATTGGAACCTGATCAAGGTTCCCCGATGACCATGCAAGTGGATCCAGATCACTTGACCCCACTAATACGCAGTTCTCCCAGAATCATTAAAGAATCTGGGAATTCACTTGCAAGATCAAATCCACTCTGCTCTAGCCAATGGCAGTGAACACTCCACCCTCGATCAGACATTCTCAGGCAGACCAAGGGGAAAAATGTGGACATGGGGGGAGGTTGCCCAGGAACTGATTAGTTATGGCAGATGTTTTGGACCCCCTAACCCAGCACCCTCTAAATCTGAGTCCAAGACTGCAATCTGCCAGGCTGAGTGGCAAAGTACTGCTGCTGCTCACCAGGGAAAGGAGGTGAGAAAACCCCTCCCCAGGGGAGCACAACATTAGCAAACACTAGCAAAAGGGGAAAGACATGCCCTCTGGATTAAAGGCATACAGAAGGGCATTTCCTGAAGCCTTATGGATAACCAGTCTAACACAAATTTGAAGGCATTAGTTGAAAACTGGGCAAATTCTCCATCCAAGTCAAACCCTCCCCCATCCACAGGTTCCCCCAAGTCTGTGCCTTCCACTCCACCTATTGGGACACTGACTGATTTAAGTGGGCAGGAGTCGGGAAACTCCTTGGGCCATCCCCAGTAAGTGAGCCAGGGGATGGGTGATGGCAACACCTTAGAAGGCTCACAGAAAGCTTATCTGGGGAGAGGATGACAACCTTTCCTATAGGTCTCCATACTGTGACTTACTTGACACAGGGGCACAGATATCTGCTTTGCACACTGATGATGCTGTACGGTGTGGCATTGTGTCTAATAAAAAAGGAGTAATAGTGGCAGATGCATTTGGTAACCTGCAGCCACAACCAGCCACTAAACTAAAGTGTTGGCTACTGGGAGAAATCAGTGTCACGGAGACATTAATGGTCATTGGTCCATTCCCTGTTAATTTGCTAGGCTTAGACATCTTAAAGGGCAAGTCCTGGACCAATGACAAGGGCAAGCACTGGACTTTTGGTTCAGATTTTTCATTACTTCACCTGCTGCAAGCTGCTCCCCTCTGCCTCCTTGAAAGGTAACTAATATAAAACCATATCCTTTGCCTTTGGGGGCCAGAGAAGGGATTTCCCCAGTAATATCAGACTTAAGGGAAGATGAGATAATTGTTCCCACTCATTCCCCCTACAACTCTCCCGTATGGCCCATAAAAAAGCCAAATGGGAAATGATGACTGACTGTGGATTACAGGAAATTAAATGCCAATACAGTGCCTTTGACAGCAGCAGTGTCTAACATTGCTGAATTGATTGCCACAATACAGGAACAAGCTCATCCAATTTTAACCACCACTGATGTTAAAGATATGTTCTTTATGGTCCCACTTCAGGAAAATGACCAAGAATGTTTTGCTTTTATTTGGGAGGAATACAATACACGTTTACTCAATTACCACAAAGTTATCGCCACTCTCCCACACTGGCACATGAAGTGTCTATAATTGCAGTAGACAAGGCAGTAAGGACCTATCAATATATCAGTGATGTACTAATCGGAGGTCCAGACACAGACAGGGTAGGAAATACTCCGAACTGCATTATTAAAGAAGCACCACCATATAACGAGCTACCAGAAAACAAAAGAGGCTATGCTCTATTTACTGATGGATCTTGATGTGTGGTAGGAAATCATCAGAGGTGGAAAGCTGCTTTGTGGAGTCCCACACAATGGGTTGTTGAAGCTGCTGAAGGAGAGGGCAAGTCAAGCCAGTTTGCAGAAATGAAAGCCGCCCAACTAGCCCTAAAGATTGCTGAACAAGAAAAGTGGCTTGTGCTATACCTCTATACTGATTCCTGGATAGTGGCTGACACCCTATGGAGGTGGCTACAGCAATGGAAGAAGGCCAATTGGCAACGCAGGGGTAAACCCATCTAGACTGCTGCATTGTGGCAGGACATCGCTGCATGGGTGGAAAACATGACTATGAAGGTGCGTCATGTCAATGCTCACATGCACAAAAGTCACGCCACTGAAGAACATCAGAACAATGAGCAAGTGGATAAGGCTGCCAAGATTGGAATAGTACAGGTAGACTTGGACTGGGAACAGAAGGGCGTGCTATTTATAGCCCAATGGACCCATGAAACATCAGGACATCTATGAAGAGATGAGACATACAGATGGGCTCGTGATCAAGGGGTGGACCTGACCATGGAGGCCATAACACAGGTTATTCATGAATGTGAAACGTGTGCGGCAATTAAGCGAGCCATGTGAGTAAAATCTCCCTGGAATAGAGGGTGGTGGCTGGATTTCCAGTATGATGAAGCCTGGCAAATTGACTACATTGGACCACTGCCACAAACACTCCAAGGCAAGAGCTACATACCATGGTGGAGGCAACAACTGGTTGGCTGGAAACTTATCCTGTAAACCAGGCCACTGCTTGAAACACCATCGAGAGGCACATTCTGTGGCAACATGGGACCCCAGAAAGAATTGAATCAGATAATGGGACTCACTTTCAGAATAATCTTATAAACTCTTGGGCAAAGAAACATGGCATTGAGTAGATCTATCACATCCCTTATCACCCACAAGCCTCTGGGAAGATTGAGAGGTATAATGGACTGCTGAAGACTATGTTAAGAGCGTTAGGTAATGGGACATGGAAGCATTGGGAGGTAAATTTAGCTGAAGACACTTGGCTGGTCAACACTAGGGGATCTGCCAACCACCCTGGTCTTGCCCAAAAAAAAACCCTACACACTGTGGGAAGGGATAAAGTCCCAGTACTACACATGGGGAACTGTCTTGGAAAGTCAGTGTGGGTTTCTCCTCCCACGGGAAAAGGTAAACCCATCCATGGGACTGTCTTTGCTCAGGGACCAGGGTGTACCTGGTGGGGAATGTCCTGAGTATCCATCCCAATGGAATGGAGCCCAAGATCTGGAGGGGTAGAAGAAAACCATAAAACGAGATCTGTGCAAGTGCGGCAGATAGTCAGATATGGGATCTGAGTATGACATAAATGGTATGGAATAATGGGTGGAGATTGTATTGGGTCTGGTTGAGATGGTGTTCATTTCCCCACAGTAGCCCTCACAGTACTGTGCTTTGCATTGGTAGCTAGAAGGGTGTTGATAACACACTGATGTTTTGGCTACTGCTGAGCACAGCATCAGCACTGTAACATTCATTCCACAGTCAAGGGCAAGATTCTGGGAGGGGACACAAGTAGGCCAGCTGATCCAAACTAACCAAAGGGATATTCCATACCATATGATGTCAGCTCAGATATAAAAGCTAAGGAGCAGGAAGGCAGGCATTCATTGTCTCCAATGGTTGCCTGCTGAGGAAACATTACGCGTGCTGAAGCCCTGCTTCTCAGAGGTGGCCGAGCATCACTGCTGATGGGAAGTAGAGAATAAACCTTGTTATCTTTCACTTTTCTTTTGCGCATGCAAGCTTTTGCTTTGCTTCTGCTTTAATAAACTGCCTTATCTCAACCCACAAGTTGTTTTCCATCTTACTCTCTCCCCTCTCTGGCTGGGGAGGGGAGTGATAGAGTGGCTGGGTGGGCACCTGGCATCCAGCCAAGGTCAACCCACCACAAGGTGGTACCTCCAAAAGAACAACTCTGGGACCCCCACCACCGAGAAGACCAGGATGAAGAAGGAACAGTGGGACACCGCAGGGATTCACATGGTGGTGCTATCTTTTGCTTAATGTCTCTCACTCTCTTTCTCTTCCCGCCCCCTCCCTATTTCTCTCTCTACCTCACATTTACTGTTAAATAAAATCCATACTGTTGACTTTGGCATATGGTCTCGTTTGCACCTTAATTAGGGCATAGGCATCCCTTTATAAATGCATCATAACATTCCCACATTAGGATTGGGTTAAGCATCAGTCACTAGAATACAATCCAAGATCAGGATCACAAGGACTTTGTATAACTGCAACAGGATAGATAACTACGGCTATATGGGTCAGCAGAAAGCAACCAGGAACAGCAAGCATTTATCTCAACATATGTTCCCATTAGCCTAGGTTTCGCCAAGAGCCCAGCAACACTCCTAAAGGACAGGTCAAAAGAAGCCAAACTCAAAACTTTACAAAAACTGTGTCCAACTTATCCTTCTTAGACAAGAGATAGAGGACATGGTTAAAGGTAGATCTGAGAAAGGACATATGTTTTGGCATTAACCATCTGACAGTCTGAACATAGGCATAAACATTGTAGAAATAGTCTGAAGAGATTACAAAGTCACAGTTTAGTTTATCTTTAGAGTTCAATAGAGAAATGCTACCAGGTGTCAACACAGTAGTCTCTGCTGATGCAAGCATCATCTCAGTGCATGCTGATACAGCCTTGAATCAACAAAATATGGCAAGATTATGATAGTCATCACACCCAATACTCCCTAACTGACAAGTTGAATTTCCAAAGACTGGAGAATATTCTTGATGAATGACAACGGCTATCATCTTTTGATCATTTAGCATATGCCACATCTACCTCTCATTCACAAAGTTCAGGATGCTGTGTGAGATAGCATATGCGGGATGGAGAGGTGGTTGGTGTCAGCTGGAGGCTGAAAGAGGTGTAATTCCAGGTTAAAAATAATAAGAAAGTCCCAGAATTGTCCTACTGTAGTGGCTTTTTGTGGAAATGTCTTTAGTAGCAGATGGGCTGCAGGAGTGGCTTCTGTGAGAAGACACCAGAAGCTGCCCCCATGTCCAACAGAGCCAGTTCCAGCCAGCTCCAAGATAAACCTGCTGCTGGCCAAGGTTGATCCCATCAGCGATGGTGGTAGCACCTCTGGGATAACAGATTTATCAAGGGGTAAAAACTGCTGCACAACAGCAGGCAGAAGATAGAGCAGTGAGAATATGCAAGAGAAACAACTCTGCAGATACCAAGGTCAGTGAAGAAGGAGGGGGAGGAGGTGCTCCAGGTGCTGGAGCCCATGGTGCAGACCATGGTGAAGCAGGCTGTCCCCTTGCAGCCCATGGAGGTCCCTGGGGGAGCAGAGATCCACCTGCAGCCCATGGAGGATCCCACACCAGAGCAGCTGGATGTGCCTGAAGGAAGCTGTGACCCCATGGAGAGCTCATACTGGAGTAGGTTCCTGGCAAGACTTGTGGCCCTGTGGAGAGAGGAGCCCACACGGGAGCAGGTTTGCTGGCAGGACCTGTGAGCCCATGGAAGGGATCCACACTGGAACAGTTCATGGAGGACTGTCTCCCATGGGAGGGACCCCATGCTGGAGCAGGAGAAGAATGTGAGAAGGAAGGACTGGCAGAGACAGTGTGATGAACTGACCACAACCCCCATTTCCCATGTCCCTGCACTGCTCAAGGGGAGGAGGTAGAGAAGTTAGAAGTCGAACCTGGGAAGAAGAGAGAGGTGGATGGAAGGTGTTTTAAGATTTGTTCTTATTTCTCATTATCCTGCTCTGGTGTTAATTGGTAATAAATTCAATTAATTTCCTCAACTCGAGTCTGTTTTGCCTGTGACAGTAATTGTTGAGTGATGTCTCCCTGTCCTTATCTCAACTCATGAGCCTTTTGTCATATTTTCTCTCCCTTGTTCAGTTAAGGAGTGGGCACCTGGCATCCAGCCAAGGTCAACCCACCACAAACATATAAAATATAGAAAGTGATCTGAGAAGTAGCAGCATCAACATGCACACACTCCAGAAAATAACTCATTAACAAAAAAAGAGAGGTCTATAGGATTCTGAGTTCAGATCAGGGGACATTAAAGAAAACCAAAACAAACCCAAAATAAGACCCCCAAAAAACTAAAGCAGGGCAGTGCTACTATGCTATACATCAGGTTTTATGCCTGCCAAACCAAAAAGGAACAGCTACAGTAACAGAGCATCTAAATGATAATTTTCATTTACAAAGAAATTAGTAAAACCAAACTTCTTTCATTACCATATTTTTCAGTTAATCTGAACTAAGGAAGATCTCCTAGCACCATGCCTCCTGGGAAGTACCTTCTAGATACCTATACCTCAATCTTTAATGGCTTGGAATCATATTTTATTCTATCAGCTTGCCTACTTCCTGAACCTCTGCCAGTAAGGAACTGCATAAGAAGCTGGGGGAAGCATGGTTAGGACAGCTGACCCTAACTGGCCAAAGGGATATTCCATACCATAGAATGTCATGCCCAGTATAAAAACGGGAGGAAAAGCTAGCCAAGAGTCACTGCTTGGAAACTGACTGAGCATTGGTTGGTGAGTGATGAGCAATTGCATTGCACATCACTTGCTTTGTGTATTCTAATTATTTTATCATTATTATTATTTTCTTCCTTTTCTGTCCCAATAAACTGTCTTAGCTCACCAGTTTGAGTTTTCCTATTCTCTCCCCCATCCTGCGGAGGAGGGGGGAAGCAAGCAGCTGTGTGGTGCTTAGTTGCTGGCTGGGGTTACGTTACAACAATGGTATAAAGCACATGAACAATTAAAGTATGATAGCATACTCATTAACAACTAAAAATTGAATACTTTATATCTACATTAGCACCTTGCTCAAAGATTTAATATGCTGGCCGATTCAGGTCTTCAAAGTGCTCTCTCAAACTTGAAGCATTCCCCCAAGGCCTTAAAGATTATCAGATTTCCTACATAGGATGCATAAAAACATTTGGATATATTCCAGCCTTCAAATATTAAAATATGCTTTCTTCCTCCTCCCTCTTTTGTTTTTCCTGAAGTAAGCTTACAGTACAACCAAAACACGAGTTCAAACATAATATATATGTTCTTGATGATGCTCTAAATGTTACAGGGCCCACATGTAAGTAAAATCTAATTTAAAGTGAAAAAAGCAAGCATTCAAAAACTCAGAGGTCAAGCATTAGAAGGCAGAAAAAGCACTAGTAGCAGGACACTAAGGAAAAAAAACAACTCCTCCCCCAAATCAAACATGAAGACACATGCCCAAACATGTCTCTTTCACTGGCAAAGACCTCAGAAATCTGTAGCTGTAGTACACTGGAAAGGAAGTCTTTCACACATCCTGATCATTACTAAGGAACTACCTGAATTTACCAACTGGAAGAGGCTACACAGTATGCCATAAACAGTTTGTACTAACGTCCATAAAAATAAGCCAACAGTAAGTAACTACATTTTATTAGAATTAAGATTTCAGAATGAAGATTCTACAGGCATAATATTTGGACAACTCTAGTCTGTGATTGTCCTGGTTTCAGGTAGGGTAGAGTTAATTTCTTCTCAGTAATTGTTACAGTGCTGTGTTTTGGATTCAGTATGAGAAAGGTGTTGATAACACACTGATGTTTTGGTTTTTTGCTAAGTCGTGTTTATCCTAAGTCAAGGACTTTTTTCTTGTCTCATGTTCTGCCAATGAGGAGGTACACGAAAGAAACTGGGAGGGAGTATAACTGGGACAGGTGACCTGAACTGGCCAAAGGGATATTCCACAACATAGAAAGTCATGCCCAGCATATAAACTGTGTAGAGTTACCCAGAAGGGCAGTTGATTTGGGTTTAGGAAGGGGGGTCTGGCATCCGTCGGTGGGTGGTGAGCAATTGCATTGTGCATCACTTGTTTTTCCCTTTTAATTATCATTATTATTAGCATTTACCATTATTACAATATTTTATTTTTGATTATTAAACTGTTCTTATCTCAACCTACAAGTTTTACTTTGATTCTCCTTCCCATTCCACCGGGGCGAGGGCGGGGGTGGGAAGGGGGGTTGAGTGAGTGACTACCTGGTGCTTAATTTCCAGCTGGGCTTAAACCATGACAGTGATCTTCAAAATATTTAACAGATTGATTACTAGGAAGATCACAGTCACAACTGGATTTAGCAGCATATTTTATAACATGTATAGTCATGATTCATCACCATGAAGTGCAAAGTTATTCCACAATTTCACTGTAGTCTGATAGAAGTATGATGCTCCCACATTTTTTTTAAGATTTCATTGGACATTTAGAATGGAATCTATTTCAAGACTGAAACTACAAGCACCAACATGTTATCAGATCTTTTTCCACAAAGATTCCCAAGAGGATAAAAAGTTCTTCTACATGACTATGGAGATCAACGCACCAGCACACTGAGTATAGAAATCAGCTTCCTTTTTCTTTCAAGCAAAATAAAATAAAATTAAAAAAAAAGAGAATAAACTAGACAATGTCTCAAAAATTTACCTTCAGACTTCAACTTTGTAAGAACAAAAATCAGGTAGTTGTTGAAATCTGGATACTGATTGAGTTGTTCTAGTTTCTGAAGAGAAAAACTGTTAAGGAAATTAAAATCACACACAGCATTTATAGCTTTCTGAATACGATTGAGTTATGCACTACTGCATCATTTCAAAATGCTATAACTATAAGCTCACAACATACAGAGTATGAACATTCTGAAAACAATTGCTGTAATTTTCATACTGAAGCAGTAGTTTTTTAGTTTTGTTGAAATCTTAGAAAAGAATCCAGGAACAGACACAGAAATCCCCACCCTCCCAAAACCCCCTACGTTCCTCTGTACAGTTTTAGATGTCAATATTTACACTTAAAAGCCAGTAAAACCTAAGGAATCCACTGAGACACAATCACATAATGCCATTTTTTTCTCCACAATAAATAAAAGCATTTCACCATTAAAATACAACAGCTATGATGATTTTGATAAGCTACTCACTTTAATATTAGTCATATACCTTTTTTATGATGTTAACTAGCCACAGTCTGAGCTTTCAACTACGAGAAGGTGTTTAATTGCAAATGCCCAGATATTTGTACAAAGAAGTTCATGTTTATCCATGGTCTCTTTAAAACAAAAATACTGTACACAAACCAATTTTCTAGAGTGACACTTCTCTGAATAAGCATCTTACTAGCAATACCAGCCTCTTCACTATGTTCTCTGGGGCAACTCCAAGAATTATTATGTTTCTGAACAATTAGAAGGTACATAGCTGTTTTTATAAAATTTGTCATTACTTTTGCCTCAAATTTTTAAGTATTCTGCAACTGCTTGGCTAGAACAGCAATCTGGCATTCTCCTTGTATCCTATTCTCACACCCTGGTATTAATTACTATTATGCTCAACAGTATTTTAAATCATAAGCATGCAGTGCCAGCTTTAAGTTACTAAACCTACTAGATATCATCAGTATGGTAAACAATGAAGACATTTAACAAAAAAATATTTTTAGAGGTAGTAAGATGATTTGCTTCATAGGCATTTACTTTACTTGCTGTACAGCTAAATCTCTAAATATTCAAAATTGCTAAACCCTAGCCAAATATATTTATGTTGACATTGATGGCCCTTCCAATGATCAATAGCCAGTGTCTCAATCACAAACTTAAAAAACTTCATTTTTAGATATTTAGGCTTCTTATATCAAGCAGTCTAGAGAAACCTGCCCTCTTTCCACTTAATAAGACAGTAAAGTGTACTTATCACAGCCACAAGCTCCTTTGCTGTGAAACACAATGAGATGAAAGGTAAACAGGATAGTCACAGCAAGTGAAAAATAATACAGAACATTCTACATGGCTCCTAGAAATGAATAAACACATATCCAAAGACTGTTGCCAAAGATGCCATGCCAAAGAGCTCTTTCAGAAACAGACAAGATTTAGGGTAGCATATTTCAAAATTTTTTTCTTCTTCTCCCTCTAATTGATCTAGGAATCAAAGAATAGCTTATAGGCCATATTTTCTCATCAATTTCTTCACCCACTTCAACATTTTCCTTTTTTATTCCAAGAAACATCTATATCTTCATTTGAAAAATGTTTGAAAGCCTTACCAATTCATAATTTGTTAACAAAGGGTTTGGGCTAACTTATGCTCCTCACTTTATTACATTTCAGTTCTAAACACCTAAATATGCCAAAATTGTGTCACAAAGAGCATAAGAGTCAACACATTGATAATCTTATTTTAAAAAATTAAGGACTGGAAGCACTTCAAATTTGAAACCATTGCCATCCTAATTAGACATACTACTAAAGTAGGATTCCACAATACAACAGTCATCACAAATTTTTGTGGAAACAATCTCAAAGGAAACTTTTTTTTTAATTATAGGACATGGTCTATCCAGTTGTATTAGAACCTTTTCCCAAACTGATAATACAGCGGTAAAAATGTGCCACTTATCTAACCTTTACAGGCCAGCATATGAGGATCTCCTTGAAAGCACAGGTATTTCAGCACAGCAGTGAGTTACAACTGCCATTTAAGAATTTCAAACATCAGTTAACAGCATTTTTGTTCAGTAAATTTTTATTCATCTTCAAGACAAACAGCATCGCCTATATTGTCCATCCTACACATACACTGCTATTTTTCAAAAACAAATCAGATGCCATTATTTGAAGCAGATATTTAAAATGTAATTTTACATGAAAGCTATACTATAATCACTGCTGCTATAAAGACTTTTGTATTTGAAATACTAAAGAAGAGCACCTGTTTAAGTTTGGGGCATTATCAGAACACTTAGCCACTTCTGTATATCATTTTTCAAAGGAAGCAATAGCATCTCAAGAGTCTGAAACATAGCTGCAAAACCAAGGTGAAAACTACCTCCACCTTTCAGGTAAGAACAGAAGCTTTCCAAGGTTTGACCACATCTACAATTTTCCTCTCGACACCCAAACAACAAACCAAAAATCCACAACACTAACACAAAATGCACTGCAAAGCTGCACAAGACACATACAATAGATTTCACTCTTCTTGTGAAACGTAAAAAGCGTAACGAACAGTATTTCAGGCTCAGGATTCTAGGCAGGCAGAAACATCCTCACAACGTAGCAAAATACAGTGTCAGAGCCAGCAGGCCAACGAGAGCATGCAGCCAGCGGCTCCATCAGGAACATTCCTCCCACCAGCTACGGCTTTCGCCGTGAATCCCAGCGCCGGTTAGTTTAGGAAGCCCCTGATCGTCCCTACTTTGCCGCCGGGGAGACAGGTACCTCGCGCCACATTATCAACTCAGCTTGGAGGCAGAGGCCCCCGCTCCCCCGCCCCAGCCCTCTAGGTGGGATCCGCCGAGTATGAGGGCTAGGTGCTGGCAGCGGCCCAGCGTGGGGTAATCTGGAAAAGCAGCAGATACCGAAGCAGCCACACGGAAAACAGGGCTTAAAAAGAAAAAAACCGGACCTTAGCTTCGGGCTCGCAACATGTCCCCGGACACTCGGCGGGGGAAGATGGCCTCGCGGCCTATAGGCCGCCTCGGCGGTTCAAACGCCGCGCTACGGCCACCCGCAGAAGCGGAGGCTCAGCCCACAGTGTTCGCTGTGGCGGCTCCCCAGGCAGGTCCGGCCGCCGCCTGCCTGCCTGCCTGCCACAGCGCCGGCCTGCGGCCGCGCTGCCCCTAAACGGCGCCCCCAGCCTCCCCAGCGGTCGCCCGGACCGCCGCGACCCCGCTCTGCCTGCTCCACCCGCCCGCGCGGCGTAGGCCTCGACCAAGGATACTTGTTGCACGGCTCTCTGCGTGGTGGTGTCCGGGGACTGGGATTCCTTGAGCAGCTGCAGGATCTGTAGAAGCCCCTGTTCGTCAGGCTTCCATTCATGCTCCATCTTGGCTTGCTGAAAGAACACCAAACAAGAGGCCACGATTAGCGGCGCGGCAGGCCCCGGGAGGGAGGGAGGGAGAAGCAAGCAATCAAGATAGCTAGCTACCTAGCTGCGTGACGACCGGCCCGCTCTTACCTGAGCCCGGCCCCACAGAAGGACAGCACTAACCTGCTCCTGTACACGGACTGAGTCACGGCGAATTTGCGCTCTGGCCGTAAGAGCCACCTCGCGTCCTCCTGGGTCCTAGCACCGAGCGCGCCCCGCCCGCCCGAGCCGCCTCGGGCGCGCCGGCACCGCCGTCAGCCTTTCCCTAGTGCATTCCACACCGTCAGGAGCCTGGGGGCGACAAAACGCGAGCCCCTCAATTCCGGGCGGCGGAAAACGAGGCGCCTCGTCCACATCCCTTCCGCACCACCACCCGAAACAAGAGAGAAAGCTCCAGCAGCCCCGACAGGCAAAGGGCGAAGCAAAGCCCCAGCCCGGCCTCCTCGGGAGAGCTGCGGCCCCGCACCCGCTGCACCTGGCAGCCCACGGAGGAGAAGTGGGGATGCGAATGCAGACCCAAGAGTTAGGAACGTGGTACCTGCTTTACTGTCTGCTTTACTTCTACATGATTTAGTTTAATGATGGATAGATTTCATAAGTTCTCGATTTCACGTGTAAAGAGGGAATAAGACCAACTATGCAAGAAGGGGGAAAAGGAACTCAAAAGAAACTACTTTCAATACCTAGTGTATCTTATCCTTAGCCTCAAAATACATCAGAGGAAATTTCAGGTCAAAATTAGCAATTTTTGTGTATATAGAATAGAATAGTTCAGTTGGAAGGGACCTACAACGATTTTAGAAAAAAATTTCTTCACGGAAAGGGTTTTCAGTCATTGGAACAGGCTGCCCAGGGAAGTGGTGGAGTCACCATCCCTGGAGGGATTTAAAAGACTTGTAGATGACCTTGGCAGTGCTGGAATAATGAGTGCACTTGATGATCTATAGGTTTTTTCCAACCTAAACAATTATATTCTATGATCATCTAGTCCAACTGCCTGACCACTTCAGGGCTGACCAAAAGTTAAAGCATGTTATTAAGGGCATTGATCTAATGCCTCAAACGCTGACAGGCTTGGGGCATCGACTGCCTCTCTAGGAAGTATGTTCCAGTGTTTGACCACCCTCTTCACCCTCTTGGTAAAGAAATGCTTCCTCAGGTCCAGTCTGAACTTCCCCTGGCACAGCTAAGAACCATTCCCACCCATCCTGTCACTGGATCCCAGGCAGAAGAGCTCAGCACCTCCCTCTCCATTTCCCCTTCTCAGGAAGCTGCAGAGAGCCATGAGGTCACCCCTCAGCCTCCTTTTCTCTGAACTAGACAAACCCAGAGTCCTCAGCTACTCCTCACAGGACATGCCTTCCAGCCCTTTCACCATCCTTGTTGCCCTTCTCTGGACACATTCAAGGACCTTCACATCCTTCTTTAATGGTGGGCCCAGAACTGCACACAGCACTCAAGGTGAGGCTGCACCAATGTTGAATAGAGTGGGATTATCACCTCTTGATTGGCTGGTTCTACTGTGTTTGATGCCCCCCAGGATGCATTTTGCCCTCTTGGCTGCCAAGGCCCGCTGCTGACTCATACTGAGCCTGCTGCCGATGAGCACCCCCAGATCCTTTTCTGCAGGGCTGCTCTCCAGCCACTTCTCTCCCAATTGAGCCTGGTGTTACTCCATCCCAGGTGCAGAATCCAGCATTTGGAGTGCTTACATTTCATGCCATTCATTAATGATTTCCCAATGTTTTTATATATATAAATACATTTGCATTACATACATATTATATATGTATATATCATATATATGCTATTGGGCAAAATAAGAATGTACACTGATTAAAACTGGTCTAAAATATGAAAATAAAAAACAGTAATTACTTAGCCTTTTACAATCTTATTTTTAGTCACTGTGTTTGCAATCATCCTGCTTACATCCCCCTTCAACTGAAAACTTCCTGCTTCCTCTCCTGCAGCACAGTACTCAATATGAGTGCCACACATATGCTGCACATCACAGCCTTAACAACTGTTCAAAGGCACTGAGGGCAGGAAACATTAGTGGTTCCTAACAGTGTGGCCCAGGTAATTTGCTGTGTGGTTCTTCACCTCACCTCCTCAATGCTTTCAATTAAATCCATATTTAAGTTACAGTCAACTGTCCAGTCTCAGGTGCTAACATGTGTCCCAGAGACAAGTGACTCCAGGTGCTAAGAAGTGTCCTGGGAGAGTAAAGGCTTGCCACCAGTTAATAGGAAAGGACAGGCACAAAAGTTTATATGAGGTTTTTGTGAGCAGTCCCTCTAGTACAGAAAAGTGTCAAGCAAAGGATCTGGGTTAGCCAGGCTCAGGCCATTAAAACCTATGCTCGTGGCTCACAACCATACGGGCAGAAGAGTTCTCCATACTGATGCTTGCACAGATGGAGCAGATGAAAGGTGAGGTCCAGCAAATCAAGGAAGGGCTAATTTGGGTCTCATTACCCTAACCACTGCCTTGCCAGGAAAGCCGTAGAAATTTGATTATCTTTGAGACTTTTGGACTACTGTCAAATTTGGTTGAAATTGATTAGAGCTTCAAAAGTTACTATTCAGAAATTATGACACAAGGATTACATCTGTCTAATTTTATCAGGAAACCAAGTGCACTAGACAAAAATAAGATTAAATATAGAAAACAAGGGAATAGAACCAGAAAGGAAGGTTGAGACAGAACAGGAAAAAGCAGGAAGAGAAGCAGGCCATAGATCCACAACTAAGAAAAACTGACATAGGTTTCCTTTCCATGAACATGACCAGAATTAAATCCCAGAAAGATCTTTCTGCAGTGGAAAAGAGAGAAAAAGCCTGGAAACAAACAGGACCCCATGGGAGCAGGGAAAGGACTCCTCTCTCTGAGCAGCAGCAAAAACAACTGACCATAACCCCCATTCCCCATCCCCCTGTACCGCTGGGAGGGAGGAGGGAGAACATGCAAGGAAGGAGGGGTGGGGGGAAGGTGTTTTTAAGATTATTTTACTTCTCATTCTTTTGCTCTGATCTTGTTAGTAATAAATTCAATTAATATCCCCACTTTGAGTCTGTTTTGCCCATGATGGTGATCAGTAAGTGACCTCTCCCAGCTCTTAACTCATGAATCCTTCATTGTTTTTTTTCTCTCCTCTGTCAAGTTGCATAGGGGAGTGAGAGAGCGGCTTTAGTGGGTACCTGGCATCCAGCCAGGGTCAATCCACTACATTAGGAGAGACAAACCAGGAAGGTGTGGTGATGGAATTGCCCTCTATGTGAGGCTACACTTGGAATGTATCAAGCTCTGTCTTGAGGTGGATGACAGTCAAGAGCTTATGGGTTAGGATAAAAGGGCAGATGAGTAGGAGTGACACCGTTGTGGGTATTTGCTACAGGCCAACTGATCAGGAGGCCTTCTACAGACATCTTGAAGCAGCCTCACAGTCTCAGGCCCTGGTTCTTGTGGAAGATTTTAACTATCCTGACATCTGCTGGAGAAGCAACACAGCAAAGCACAAATGGTCCAGAAGGTTCCTGGAAAGCAGGAGGATCCCACAAGGAATGGTGTGCTGCTCGACCTCATACTAACAAACAGGGAAGGCCTTGTTGGAGACGTGAAGGTTGGGAGCAGCCTTGGCTGCAGTGACCATGAGATTGTGGAGTTCAGTATCGGGTGAGGAGAAAGCAGGGCAGCAAGTAAGATTGTAACCATGGACTTCAGGAGAGCTAACTTTAGCCTCCTTAGGGATCTTGGAAAAATCCCATGGGAACAGGCCATGCAGGGAAGAGCGGTCTAAGAGAGGTGGTCAATATTCAAGGATCACTTCCTCCAGGCTCAAGAACGATGCATCTTGATGTGCAAGAAATCAGGCAAAGGGGGCAAGAGACCTGCCTGGATGAACAAGGAACTCCTGTCATTACTCAAGCACAAGCAGGAAATGCACAGGAGATGGAAGCAGGGTCAGGCCACTTGGAGTGAATTTAAAGAGGTGGTCAGAGTAGGTAGAAATGAGACAAGGAAGGCCAAGACCTAGAATTAAATCTGGCCGAGGACGTCAAGGAAAAAAGAAGGGCTTCTTCCAATACATCAATAACAAAAGGAAAACAAAGGATAATGTGGGCCCATTAGTAAATGGAGAGGGGTCCCTGGTAACAGAGGACGCAGACAAGGCAGTTACTGAATGCCGTCCTTATATTGGTCTTCACTGACAAGACCAGCCCTCAGGGATCTCTGACCCAGGAGACCAGGGCAAAGGAATGTTGGAAAGAAAACATTCCCTTGGTCAAGAAGGATTGGGTCAGAGAACACCTAGGAAAACTTGACATCCACAAGTCCATGGGCCCTGACGGGATGTATCCATGAGTGCTGAGAGAGCTGGTGGACACCATAGCGAGGCCATTCACAATCATCTTTGAAAGGCCGTGGCAATCAGAACTGGAAGAAAGCAAATGCCACTCCAGTCTTCAAAAAGGGCAAGAAGGAGGACCCAGGGAACTATTGACCAGTCAACCTCACCTCAATCCCTGGAAAGGTGATTGGAGCATCTCATTCTGAAGGCCATCTCTATCCACATGGAGGACGAGAAGGTGATCAAGAGTGGTCAGTGTGGATTCACTAAAGGGAAATCATGCTTGACCAACCTGATTGCTTTCTATGATGAAACAACTATTTGGATGGATGAGGGGAGAGCAGTGAGTATTGTCTACCTCAACTTCAGCAAGGCTTTTGACACTGTCTCTCACAACATTCTCATAGACAAACTCAGGAAGTGTGGACTAGATGAGCAGACAGTGAGGTGGATTGAGAACTGGCTGAATGGCAGATCCCAGAGGATTGTAATCAGTGGCACAGAGGCCTGTCACTAGTGGTGTCCCCCCAAGGTTCAATACTGGGCCCAGTATTGTTTAACTTATTCATTAATGACTTGGATGAAGGGGCAGAGTGCCTCCTCAGCAAGTTCACTGAGAACACAAAGCTGGGGGGAATAGCCAATGTGGCAGGAGGGCCTACCCCAATAAGGCCTAGAATCCTGTCAGAGAATGCAAACAATGCAAGCTATCCGTGGTAAGTTACCAGTGGTAATGTTTTCAGTGTTGAATTATGCTAAAACCAGCCTGGTTCACCAAACTTCAAACACACATCCTGCTTTTTGAAGTAGGATTTGACAGATAAGATGGTGACTGGCCTGTAAATTTGTGACTAGCAGTCAATCACTTTATACTATAAAAGTCCAGTCCAAATTTCATACAGTCAGGTTCTTCTAACATAACCCTTCTCAGAGTGTATGTGTGGAGATTCTTCCCTTGGGTGGGAATGCCCCCCAAGGATACTCCCTGAGGTTGAGAGAAAGAGATTTCCCCACAAGCGTTGGTATGGGTGAGTTACATCAAATCTCAATAATTATTTTCTTTTTGCTACCTTTAATATAATTGCTTCAGTAATTACTTTAATATAGTGCGCTGTCCTATCTTATACTATACTACTAGTAGTTTTAGAGTTTATACTGTGTAGTAAATAATTCTGATTAAGATCTTTTGTCTGATCATTTGTAATAATAAATGATTAATTTTATGTCATGGTCGGGACGGACTTTCAGCAAGAAAGTTTATTGGAAAGAATAGGAAGCAGCAGCAGCCATGAGCTGCCGTTTACAGCCTCTTAAATACAGCTCTTTAGACACACGTATATTACACAGATAGGTCAATTTAAATACACAAACTACAATTCTCACAGCCAATAGGTAGATTTTAGCTGGACTTTCTTAGTTCTACTTTCTCACAACATTTCTGCGCATCTGTCCCTGTTTTCCTTTGATGTTTATATTTTTCTCAATCACTCTGTTCAAAATAAGTCTCTATTCTCATGGGAACAGTGTCCTTGTTCTCATGAGACAGTGTTCTTGTTCTCCTGATGTTTTTCTCCTCTTCCCAGGGTGCATGTTGCCAGGACCAAGGTCTCCATTCCCAGTCAGCTTTTTGTTCTATATTAAGGGTCTCGGTCAAGCCTAGATTCCCCACAATTTTATATAAATTTTCTCAGTTTGCCATCATTAAAACCTGCAGGACATAAGTGGTTCAATCACACCTCTATAATTCCTTAAATTTAAACCATTGACAAAATCTGAGGCTAAGATTGTATCCAACTGCACCTAGGCTCCTCTCTGAGGAGTAGTTTAGAAAGCATCTCATGACTCAATGGCAGGGCTTCTTTAATAAATTTTGTCTAAGCCTTCCACTCTCACCCATGACAACCAATACCCCAGAAGGCTGTGCAGCCCTTCAGAAGGACCTTGACAGGCTGGAAAGATGGGCAGAGAAGAACCATATGAAATTCAACAAAGGCCAATGCAGGGTCCCTGCACCTGGGGAAGAATAACCCCAGGCACCAGTACAGGCTGGGGGTGACCTGCTGGAAGGCAGCTCTGTGGAGAAGGACAACAAACTGTCCAAGGGTCCTGGTGGACAACAAACTGTCCATGAGCCATCAGTGTGCCCTTGTGGACAAGAAGGCCAACGGTATCCTGGGCTGCATTAGGAAGAGCATTGCCAGCAGGTTGCAGGAGGTGATCCTGCCCCTCTACTCAGCCATGGTGAGGCCACATCTGGAGTGCTGTGTCCAGTTCTGGGCTCCCCAATATAAGAGAGACATGGAGCTCCTGGAGTGGGTCCAGCAGAAGGCAACAAAGATGATTAAGGGACTGGAGCATCTCTTTTATGAGGAAAGGCTGAGGGAACTGGACTTGCTTAGCCTCAAGAAGAGACAACTGAGGGGGGACCTCAGCCATGTCTATAAGTATCTGAAGGGAGGGTGTCAAGAGGATGGAGTCAGACTCTTCTCAGTGGTGCCAAGCAATAGGACAAGAGGCAATAGGCAGAAACTGATGCACAGGAAGTTCCACCTGAACAAGAGGAAGAACTTTACTGTGCGGGTGACCTAGCACTGGAACAGGTTGCCCAGAGAGGTTGTGGAATCTCCCTCACTGGAGACATTCAAGAACCATCTGGACACCATTCTATGCAATGTCCTCTAGGATAACCCTGCTTGAGCAGGGAGGTTGGACCAGATAACCCTGCTGGTGGTGCCTTCCAACCTGAACTGTTCTGTGATTCTCTGATTACTTTGAAGTTATTCTTATCCATCTCTAATCCTTAAAATTCTGTGAAGAAGTGGGAGACGGGAAAATAATTTAACTGACCGAGTCAAGAAAAAACTTCTGATTGAAAACAAAGACCATTATATAAAAAAATAGAAAATTGTTTCTTTCCGTATCCTTTGTCTTTGTTTCTTAGTACCCTCAAGCAAGAATCTTCTTGTGTAAAAAGGAAATAGGAATCAATGTTAAACTAAGTACCAGGTAGAAGCAAAAAAACTACTCATCAAAACATATGATGGCCTAGTTCAGCCCACTCAATCAGTAGAATGCACCAGAAATAAATTTGAAACATTGCGCCTATATATATATATATGTTAAGAAGACAAATGTTCACTGAAGACACGAGTCTTGAACAAATGCTGAAGCTAATCTCTGATTTCTCTATTATCCAAGCTTCAAATGTCACGCACTATCCAGAATCCATTGATACCACAACAATGCATAATATTAAAAGCAAACAAACTAATCTATATCTTTAATTTCTTTCTCTCTCCACAAACCTTGTCTTGTTCTACTAAAGTATCCACAAATAGCCCACAAATAAAATTTTTATCTTTGGTTTTGTTGCCAATACTTTCATCCCTTTACTTCTCAGAATATTCCATTAGATCAGGCTGAAATGATGCATTACTGGCATTTTTCATACAAGGAAACAAAAGAAATGGCTAAAATATATAGCATTGCTATTTCATTCAAAATCCAGTATTTAGAGTACTAGCTCTGAATGCACAAGGCAGGCTTTAATTCTTGCTTCTTCCTAGGGTGATGAACTCAATTTTTTCTGAATGTATCCTTACAGTGTACTCAGTACTATTTCTTTTAATCTCTCCTGTTGTTTTCCATTATATTATAAACAAATATTAATGAGAACTTGGATTAGAAATTTTCCTAATCAGCATCCTGTATAATAATTGACAGTTGATACTTAAAAGACAAATGTAGACAGTTAGGAGACTTATAACGGAATACCCTCTCCAACCCTCCTGTAGTCCCAGTGCACTGAAAAGAGAAATAAGACAGTGGTGCAAAACCCTCCCAGAGATTTGAACTAGTAGGAAGATGTCCCATCCCTCAAATGCCGTAGCCTCCATAACCTACCTTTGGGAAGTACAACTTATCGCTTCTAGCAGTTTTGAACCTAGTTTCAAATAATTATTCTCTAATCAAAATTATTTATCAAATCTGTCCTAATTACAGAATTGTTAGACAGTCTCAGCCACTTTATTGTTTAGAAACTTTTTCCCTGTCTTTTACTACATTGACAATATTGAATTTGTATTTTTTTTCTTTTAAAGAGAATTCTAATGTGCTCTCGGTGTAAACTCTCATTTCAGATGGACATGTGAATTAAGCTAAGCAGAATAAAAGCTCTTATAACACAGAATAAATGTGTCTATCTGAAGGAGCTCATGCAGAATAGTTATACCTGCATTATTTTGCAATGCATCCTGCCTGGAGACATGCCCTAAGCTTTGATTTAAACAAATACCGTTAGTCCTCACACCCAGCATATCAAATGAGAATCCATTCTAAAACATTTAGTGCAGTCTTCCTGAGTTCAGTCATATGATACAATATTATTATTTATTACATAATGATTTCATAGAATCATAGAAAGGTTTGGGTTGGAAGGGACCTCGAAGATCATCTAGTTCCAACCCCTCTGCCATGGACAGGGACACCTTCCACTAGACCATGTTGCTCAAAGCCCTGTCCAACCTGGCCTTGAACACTTCCAGGGATGGGACAGCCACAGCTTCTCTGGGCAACCGATGCCAGTGCCTCACCACTCTCACAGTAAAGAATTTCTTCCTAATATCCAATCTAAATCAGCCCTTTCATTTTGAAGCTATTCCCCCTTGTCCTGTTGCTCCATACCCTTGTAAAAAGTCCCTCTCCAACTCTCCTGGAGGCCCTTTAGGTATTAGAAGGTGCTATAAAGTCTCCCCAGAGCCTTCTCTTCTCCAGGCTGAACAATCCCAACTCTTTCAGCCTGTCTCCATAGCAGAGGTGCTCCAGCCCTCTGAGCCTCTTGGTGGCCTCCTCTGGACTCGCTCCAACATGTCCACATCCTTCTTATGTTGGGGACCCCGGAGCTGGATGCAGTACTCAGGTGGGGTCTCACAAGAGCGGAGTAGAGGGGGAGAATCACCCCTCTCAACCTGCTTGCCACACTGCTTTGGATGCAGCCCAGGACACGGTTAGTTTCTGGGCTGCAAGAGCACATTGCAGGCTCATGTCCAATCTCTCATCCACCAACACCCCCAAGTCCTTCTCCTCAGGGCTGCTCTCAATCCATTCTCCGTCCAGCCTGTACTTGTGCTTGGGATTGCCCCAACCCATATGCAGGACCTTGCCCTTGTTGAACTTCATGAGGTTCACACAGATCCACCTCTCCTGTTCAGGTCCCTCTGGATGGCATCCCTTCCCTCCAGCGTGTCGACTGCTTCACACAGCTCAGTGTTGTCGGCAAACTTGCTGAGGGTGCAGTCAATCCCACTGCCCACATTGCCGACACAGATGTTAAACAGCACTGGTCCCAGTACTGACCCCTGAGGATGCCACTCATCACTGGTCTCCATTTGGACATCAAGCTGTTGACCGCAACACTTTCCCTGTGACCATCCAGCCAATTCCTTATCCACTGAGTAGTCCACCCATCAAATCCATGTCTCTCCAGTTTAGAGACCAGGTGGTCACCCTCCCCTCTTGGAAAGAGCTCAGCTGTGGTTTCCTCTCGGCAGGAAGCGACATCCTCAGCACTCACCAGAAAGGATGTGGCAACACAGACAGCCCCCATGAAAACTTGCAGCCATTCAGGTCTCAGGCTGCAAGGAGTGCCAGAGCCTGGCACTGATATTAGATGGCAGTAGAGACAACAGCTGAGTGAGGTGTGACCAGGTGAATTATCTGCTCAGCCTGGTGGCAGAGCTAAGAGAAGAGGTAGAAAAGTTAAGAAGCATCAGGGACTCTGAGGAGGAGACCAACTGGTGGACCTACACTCTGGCCTCCCTGAGACAGGAGCAGACACCAGAAAGAAACCAAGATAAGAAGGGTTCTGTACCCTCCCCCAGCCAGGCAGAGGGCAGTAAATCAGAAGGAATAGGTGAATGGAGGCAAGTCATTGCTTGGGGAAACAGGCAAAAGGCCCTCCTCTTCCACCTCACCCTCCCCGGTGCCTCTGTACAATAGATATGAGGCTCTGGATGTTAAAGGACAATCAATGGATGATGAGGACAAAGGTCCCTCTCCACCAGAGGTGTTGCCAAGGTCAGAAAGGCCTACAACTTGTATCAAGACTGGTTCCACAAGGAAGAAAAGATGGGTTATTGTGGTAGGCGATTTGCTCCTAAGGGGAACAGAGCGTACAGTATGCTGGACGAACTCTTCTCTCAGTGTGAGGATAGAATACCGTTTTTGCTTGGAAGATTTTGTTACGAGGAGACAGTTTTCGCTTAGGAAGGCTTTCTGCCTAAAAGGTCAGTCTTCGCGAATGAAGATTTGGGAAAGGTCTTTACCCTTCGAGCCTGCGCAATGGATTTTTTAGGTGAGACACAGTGTGCGCTGAACTGAGCCCACCCTTTAATCCTAAGGTTCATCTGCCAGGGCTGAGCGAGCTTGGACGGTGGCAGTGAGGTCCTCAGGACGTAGGTTTGTTTAGAGTGACCTTCTCTTAGATGGATGGCCTTACGGGGCTGACGAGCTCCATCTGCCCAGAGGAGTTCCTTGACCGGGAATTGAACCCGGGCCGCAGCAGTGAGAGTGCTGCATCCTAACCACTAGACCACCAGGGGTCACCGCTGTGGCCCGGGTTCAATTCCCGGTCAAGGAACTGCCCCTGTGTCTCACCTAAAAAATCCATTGGGCAGGCTCGAAGGGTAAAGACCTTAGGGGTTCCCTGGTGGTCTAGTGGTTAGGATGCCTAAAAGGTAACTCCTTCTCAAAGGCAGTTTCAATGCTTTCTCCCCCCCCCCCCCCCCCCGCATAGCAAGAGAAGTTCTCAACCTCTCTCTCTCTCCTATGCCAGAAAGATAGCCCTAACAGACATGTACAGAGGCCTTGGGAAGATGAGGGAGAAACAGAGAGGATAAAGAGGCCCTGAGAGGGCCTGGTGTGTGCAGCATCGTTAAGAAGTGGTCCTTGCATCTGAAATGAACCTTTTCTTAATCCTTCCACTGCCTTGGCATTCTTGGGAATACCTGCGTATGTTTTACCTTACACTCAGGAAAGTCTGCTGCCTCCCTGGGGCATGGGTTGAGGACATCACCAGGAAGCTTCCTAGCCTGATGCAGCCTTCAGACTACTACCCACTACTGGTATTCCACATGGGGGATGATGAAGTCACAACATGTAGTCCAAGGGCAATCAAGAGGGACTTTAAGGCCTTGGAATGGTTAGTAAGGGATTCTGGAACATAGTTTATCTTCTCCTCTAGCCTTCCAGTTGCAGGCAGCAACATTGGAAGAAACACACGGGTCCAGTCTATGGTTCCATGGCTGGTGTCACCACCAAAATTTTGGGGTTTTTGACAATGAGATGGCCTACACAGCATTGGGCATGCTGGCATCAGATGGGATTCAGCTTTCTCAAAGGGGGAAGAGAGTCTTCACTCAGAAGCTAGTGGGGCTCATTGACAGAGCTTTCAACTAGATGTGATGGGGGAGGGAGATAATACCAGATTTGCCCTTGGCAAAGCTTAGAGGGAGGGAGTGCTAGTGAGGGCCTTTTACCAGTAACTCTGACATGTGCTGGCCACACTGGAGCAACTTGAAGTCTTACAGAGATGAGCCAGGGACTCGACAGGTAACAGAAGCCAACAAAAACACCAGAGAATTATCTGAAAGGAATTAAGGGATGTTCCTCTAGGAAGGCAATCAACCCAGCTGAGGTGCCTTTACACCAATGCACAGGGCATGGGCAACAAGAGGAGTTGGAAGCCACCATGCTGCTAGAAAGATACGACCTTGTTGCCATTACTGAAACTTGGTGGGACAAATCCCATGACTGGAGTGTGACAATGGATGGCTACAGGCTGTTCAGAAGAGACAGGGGAGGAAGGAGAGGTGGATTGAGTGTGAAGAGTTGTCTGAAGAACAGACATGAGCAGGTCAAAAGCCTGTAGGTAAGAGTCAGAGACTGAGGCAACAAAGGGAACCTTGTGATTGTTGTCTACTACAGGCCACCTGACCAAGGGGAGGGAGCCTATTGACAAAGCCTTCTTGCTCCAGATACATGAGGCATCATGCTCACAGGCTCTTGTCCTGATGGGGGACTTCAACCACCCCAACATCTGCTGGGAAAGTAGCGCGGTGAGCTGTAGGCAATTCAGGAGACTCCTGGAATGCATGGAGGATAACTTCTTGAGCCAGGTAATAGACAGCCCTACCAGAGGGGATGAGATACTGGATCTAATGGTCAACAACGTACATGAGTTAATCAGGGGCATCAAGACTGGAGGCAGCCTGGGCTGCAGTGATCATGCACTGGTGGAGTTTGTAGTCATGAGGGATATGGGTCAGGTAAGGAGTAAAGTTAGGCCCCTGAACTTTAGGAAAGCAGACTTCCAGCTCTTCAAGGAGACAGTCAATAGGATCCCCTGGGAGACTGCCCTCAGGGACAAGGAAGCAGAACAGAGCTAGCAGATTTTTAAGGACATCTTCCATGGAGTGCAAGACCTAGCGATTCCTAGGCATAAGAAATCAGACAAGGAAAGCAAGATGCCAGGGTGGCTGAGTAGGGAACTACTGGTCAAATTAAAGGGCAAGAAGGAAATGCACAGGCAGTGGAAGCAGGGACAGGTACCCTGGGAAGGGTATAAGGATGCAGTCCAGTTGTGTAGGGATGTGGTAAGGAAGGCCAAGGAAAACCTGGAGCTGAACTTGGAAAGGGACGCAAAGAATAACAGGAAGGGCTTCTACAGGTACATCAGCCAGAAAAGGAAGAAGGTATACATTCGCCCCCATAAAAAAGGGTGGCAAACTGGTAACAATAGGCAAGAAGGTTGAGGTAGTCAACTTTTTTGCCTCAGTCGTCAATGGAAACCTCTCTTCCCACACCTCTTGAGTGAGTGGACAGCAAGATGAGGACTGGGGGAGCAAAGTGCTTCTCACTGTAAGAGAAGATTAGGTTCATGACCACCTGTGGAACCTGACTGTACATAAGTCTATTGGACCTGATGACATACATCCCAGAGTCCTGAGGGAATTGGCTGACGCGGTTGCCAATTCATGATATTTGAAAAGTCATGGTGAAGTCCCAGGTGACTGGAAAAGGGGAAACATTGTACCCATCTTTAAAAAGGATGGAAAGGAAGACCCAGGGAAGTACTGACCTGTCAGCCGCACCTCTGTGCCTGGGAAGATCCTGGAACAGATCCTCCTAGAAGCTACGTTAAGGCACATGTAGGACAGGGAGGTGATTTGAGACAGCCAGCACGGCTTCACCAAGGGCAAGTCCTGCGTAACCAACCTAGTGGCCTTCTATGAATAACTACATTAGTGGACAAGGGAAGGGCTACAGACGTTATCTACCTGGACTTCTGTAAAGCCTTTGACATGGTCTCCCATAACATCCTTCTCTCTAAATTGAAGAGAGAGATGGATTTGATGGATGGACTGTTCGGTGGATAAGGAATTGGTTGGACAGTTGCATCCAGAGGGTAGTGGTCAATGGCACAGAGTCCTGATGGACATCAATGACAAGTGGTGTCCCTCAGGGGTCTGTATTCGGACCAGTGCTATTCAGTGTCTTCATTAATGACATAGACAAAGAGATCGAGTGCACCATCAGCAAGTTTGCAGATGACACCAAACTAAGTGGTGCGGTTGACACTCCTGAAGGACAGGATAACATCCAAAGGGACCGGGACAAGCTCGAGAAGTGGGCCCACAGGAACCTCATAAGGTTCAGTAAGATCAAGTACAAGGTGCTGCACCTGGGCTGGGGCAATCCTTGGTTATCAATACAGGCTGGAGAATGAACCAAATTGAGAACAGCCCTTCCGAGAAGGACTTGGGAGTGTTGGTGGATAAGAGGCTGGACATGAGCCAGCAGTGTGTGCTTGGAACCCAGAAAGCCAATCGTATCCTGGGCTGCATCAAAAGCAGCATGGCCAGCAGGTTGAGGGAGGTGATTCCACCCCTCTACACTGCTCTGGTGAGACTCCACCTGAGTACTGCATCCAGCTCTGGGGGCCCCAACATAAGAAGGATGTGAACATGTTGGAGTGAGTCCAGAGGAGGCCACCAAGATGCTCAGAGGGCTGGAGCACCTCTGCTATGGAGACAGGCTGAGAAAGTTGGAGTTGTTGAGCCTGGAGAAGAGAAGGCTCCAGGGTGACCTTATCGTGGTCTTCCGGTACCTAAAGGGCCTCCAGGAGAGCTGGAGAGGGACTTTTTACAAGGGCATGGAGTGATAGGACAAGAAGGAATGGCTTCACACTGACAGAGGTCTGATTTAGATTGGATATTAGGAAGAAATTCTTTACTGTGATGGTGGTGAGGCACTGGCATCGGTTGCCCAGAGAAGCTGTGGCTGTCCCATCCCTGGAAGTGTTTAAGGCCAGGTTGAACAGGGCTTTGAGCAACATGGTCTAGTGGAAGGTGTCCCTGTCCATGGCAGAGGGGTTGGAACTAGATGATCTTCGAGGTCCCTTACAGCCCAAACCTTTCTATGATTCTATGCACTTACAGTGTCTGGTTAAAAAAAAATAAAAATAAAAAAAGTAATGCATGACAATATAATTCTTACCGTATTCTTAGTTTTTACTCTCTTCACTCATTTCTACCCTTGGTTTTTAAAAAAGCAGTCTTATAGCTACATTTATAATACCAGTTTTGAAGCAGTATTGAACCAGAGTAAAGGAATGCAAGCAACGCACGAGGTAAAGCTATGTTACTGTTTCTACACAGAGAGATTGTTGTGTATATGAACAATCAGGTAAAATTCCTTGGTAATTAATGCAGCCTTAAACAAATAGAATAGACATTAAAACCACTACCAGTCTGCATAGAATTTATGTCATTTTATTTCAAATGCAGCATTTTATGCCAAGTGTCCTAGTTAGAACAGCTGGGACCAGTTCATCACTGGATGGGTGTAACCCAAAACTGTGTATTCTATAGCCTTCCATGCCATTTCCCAGAAACTGTTATCAATAGACCATTTACACCATCTGCCCAGAGCACGCCTGACTCCTCAGGTTATAAACCAGGTGTTAAGAGCCCTGCGAGATAGGAGGATGCTCCTGTCCTCACATCCATTGTGGAACTCCCTGCCCTGAGGGAGGTACTGAGCATTCCTGCCTGAACTGGAGAATATAATCTTGGAGTCTTGGGACTTTTTTAACCACTCGTGGGATCCAGAGAAGGACTGTGACCACCACTCTCAACCAGACTGAGACCACCACTCTCGACTGGACTGCAACCACCACTTTTCAACCAGACTGCAACCACCACTCTCGACCGGACTGCGATCACCACTCTTGACCAGACTGCAACAGCACTCTCACCAACAGGTTTTTCCCTCTCCTTTTACTTTGGACTCAGGGGGCCCAACGAACACCACTCTGTTCATGCCCCAGGGTGCTGGGTTATACATTTGGGGTTTGTGGGTTAAAACCAATTGTTTGTCTGTATAATCGTATTTATTGTATTATTTTATTAAATTGTTATTCTGATTTATAATCTCTCTTTTGAGTTTAGTTCGCTTCCCCTGCTGGTTTACCTTTAAACCAGCACAAGAAGAAACATTATAAACCAAAAATTAAAATAAAAGTAGATTATTTACTCATTTTAGAAAATCCAGATAAACCTAAGGAATTCGAACACGTAAAAATGTAATTCAATGAGGAATTTCATTGTCATTTTTACTTGAGTTGTAAGTTTTCAATATTTTAGGTGTTTAAATACTTTAATGTTGGTTTGTGAAAGATATCAGAATTGTATGTGAATCAGAGAGGGTCCCTAGCTGTGATAACTTGTTAGTCTAAATAGCATAAAGATGTTAAATAATTCTCTTAAAATGTGACCAATAAAGCAATTAATACAGAACAAATGTTTCAAAGTTTTTAAAGGTGGGTTTTTTTCTTCCCTAGAGGTAAAAGGAATGTAAATAGTGGGGAAATTGTAATTTAAAATAATTAAATTTACCTTAGATGCACAGGTCATTTAATAACTTTAAGGCTATTTTAATAAAAACCTATTGCAAATAGTTTCACTATCTCTACTAAACGAATTTGCTGGCATTCCACACATCATCTTTGTGTTAAAATAATAGTGCAACCACTACATAAACTTAAAGCTATGAAGAGTTGAAACCATGTTCACAGATTAAATCATCTATAGACAAGAGAACAAATTATTGTCTCAATCCTATATAACAGTTCTTATATATTATCATGATGTAGAATCTGGGCTGTTTTCCCTGCTAGTGATTCTATGGTCTTCGCCTCAAGGCTAAATTTACTGACCAGCAGCATTACAACATACTTTCTGCCCTTTCTCAGAGTTTATGTAGAAATTCTCCTTTGGCGCAATGTTCACAGATGCTTTGAGTCTCTCTCATACTTCTCATTCTCCTTGTATCTGCCCCTTGTAGAACATTTCTCTTTTATTTTGCAATTCAGTTGTAAGCCATATGCAAAAAAGACTTTCTTTTTTACACTTACCTAATGTATTAGAGCTTTAATTCAGATGTGGATCTTCTGGGCATCACTGCAATTCAAATATTAACTAAAAGATATTATACTCAATTGCAAAAATGTTTGGGCTATTTTCTGCATGACATGGCAGCCAATCTCTAAGTTTGGGGGGCTTTATTTTTCTCTTTATAATTCTTTTAAATCATCTTCAATAATAATTCTGATAATTTGACAATGACTAGAATTTGACTAGATTAAAAATTACACCTCTCAATTAAAAAAAATCTTTTGTAAAACATGGTCTTACCATCATAGCATACCAATACAAATAATAAAGTTTTAGGAGACTCCCTTCTGAAGGGAACAGAAGGCACCATATGCAGATTGGACCCACTCCTTAGGGAAGTCTGCTGCCTTCCTGGGGCTCGGGTTCAGGATGTGAAGAGAAAGCTTCCTACCATGGTATAGCCCTCAGATTATTATCCATTATTGATTTTTCAGGTAGGCAGTGATGAAGTTGCAACAAGAAGTCCAAGGGCAATCAAGAGATACTTCAGGGCCTTGGGATGACTGGTTAAGGGATCAGGGGCACAAGTAGTATTCTCCTCTATCCTGCCGGTCACAAGGAATGATAAAGGAAGAAACAGGAAGAGCCAGAAGATCAATACCTGGCACTGAGCATGGTGTATATCCTAGTTAGAACAGCTGGGACCGATTCATCACTGGATGGGTGTAGCCCAAAACTGTGTATTCTATGGCCCTCCATGCCATTTTCCCAGAAACTGTTGTCGGGGGGGGGGGGCCTGCGAGGTGTGGGGGGGTGTTCCTGTCCTCATACCCTTTTATGGAATTCCCTGCTCTGAGGGAACGAACTGAGCATCCTTTTATGGAATTCCCCACTCTGAGGGAACGACTGACCATTCCTGCCTGAACTGGAGAATATATAAACCTGGAGTTTCAGAACTTTTCTACCTCTCGTGGGATCCAGAGGAAGACTACAGATCACCGCTCTCAACCAGACCACAGCTCACCGCTCTCAACCAGACCACAGCTCACCGCTCTCAACCAGACTGAGACCACCACCCTCAACTGGACTGCAATCACCACTTTTGACCAGACTGCAACAGCTCTCCCACCAGCAGGTTTTTCCCCTCTACTGTGGACTCAAGGGGGGGGGCCAAGGAACACCACTTTGTTCATGCCCCAGGGTGCTGGGTTATACATTTGGGTTTGTGGGTTAAAACCAATTGTTTGTTTGTATAATTGTACTTACTGTATAATTTTAATAAATTGTTATTCTGATTTATAATCTCTCCTTTGAGTTGAGTTCATTTCCCCTGCTGGTTAACTCTTAAACCAGCTGTGGTGGTTTCACTCTAGGCCTTCCTGGAGACCAACTTGTAACCAGGAAGGAACTAGAAAAGTGATCACGGAAGTATTCCATGCTATTCCTTTACGTAACTTGAGGTATAAATAAAGCCAGTGGGAGGGATCGCTCTCTCTTCCTCTCCGGCGAGGTTCGAGAACGGTGGGTCCCTGTTTCGGTCGGGCTTATCTGGAGCTGAGGCCTACAGTGACTGCTGTTATCTGCCACGCGTGAGGGGAGAGCCTAGGACCGTGTCTGGCCATCCTGCCTGTTCGAAGGGAAGTGGTGAGATTTTTGGTAGTTTGCCTTCGGCTGGCTGTTTGACTTGTTCGGTCCTTGCCCCTTTTTGTCCTTCTCCCTTCCCCCCCCCCCCCCCCCCCCCCAGTGTGTGGTATTCTCCTTTTGTGTATCTGTCTTATATGTAAAATATATATATATATATTTTTGCTATAGCTTTGGCTGCTTGGGTTTTTTTTCTTTTCCCTCTCTGGGAGGCGGGTCCTAAAAGACTAGTCAAGTGCAGTAGTAGGAAGGGGGGAAAGAGAGAACGAGGAGATCAATCTGTAACTGACTGTGAACAATCAATTGAGATACCCCACTACCTTCGGACCAGCCGAAGTACAAGTTTCAAGTTGGCTTCCCGCCAAGTCCCCCGAAACTCGACAACACCAGCACAGGTGTCACTGGCAGAATTTTGGGTTTCTTGATCATGGGTCAGTCTACATGATGCCACGCCTGCTGGGCACACCTGTTTTAAAGGGAGAAAATGATCTTTGCACAGGAGTTAGCAGGACTCATTGAAAGAGCTTTAAACTACGTTTGAAGGAGGAAAAGGATAACATCAGGCTCTCTACAGACAAACTGGGGGAAGGGGGGAGGCATGTGACTGAGGGATGTTACCATCATGGAGACATGGTGGGATGACTCACAAAACTGGAATGCTGCAATGGGCGGTTATAAACTCTTCAGAAGGGACAAGCAAGACAGGAGAGGCAGCAGGGTAGCCCTGCACCTTAAGGGAGTGTTTTGACTGTCTAGAGCTTGGTGACGGTGATGAAAGGCTCGAGTGTTTATGGATAAGGATCAGGGGGAAGGCCAACAGGGCAGATATCCTGGTGGGAGTCTGTTACAGACAACCCAACCAGGATGAAATATTCTATAAGCAGCTGGGAGAAGTCTCATGATCACTGGTCCTTGTTCTCGTGGGGGCCTTCAACTTACCAGATGTCAGCAGAGAGGAAACAGTCCAGGAGGTTCCTGGAGTGTGCAAAACATAACTTCTTGATACAGTGAGTGAGGGAGTCAACTAAGGAACTGCCACCTTGGACTTCCAGAGGACAGACTTTGGCCTGTTTAGGGGCCTGGTTGACAGAGTCCCTTGGGAGGAAGCCCTGAAGGGCAAAGGGGTCCAGGAAATGGTTACTGACCTGCTATGCCACTTAAGATACTCACAAGCCTATGGGGCCAGATGGGATCCACTCAAGGATACTGAGGGAGCTGGCAGAAGAGCTCACCAAGCCACTTTCAATCATTTACCAGCAGTCCTGGTTAACTGGGGAGGTCTCAGATGACTGGAGGTGAGTAAATGTGATGTCCACCTGCAAGGTCGGCCAAAAGGAGAATCTGGGGAACTACAGGCCTGTCAGCCTGACCTTGGTGCCGGGGAAGGTCATGGAGCAGATCATCTGGAGTGCCATCATTCAACAGGTACAGGACAACCAGGGGATCAGGCCCAGCCAGCATGGGTTTAGGAAAGGCAGGGCCTGCTTGACCAACCTGATTTCCTTCTATGACAAGGTGATCTGCTTAGTGGATGAGGGAAATACTGTGGATATTGTTTATCTGGAGTTCAGGAAAGCCTTTGACACATCTCCCACAGCATTGTCCTGAAGAAGCTGGCAGCCCATAGCTTGGATGGGAATACTTTTTGTTGGATAAAAACCTGGCTGGATGGCTGGGCCCAGAGAGTGGGGTTAATGGAGCTACATCCAGCTGGGGTTGGTCACTAGTGGAGTTCCGGCTCAATATTGGGACTGGTTCTGTTTAATATCTTTAATGATGATCTTGACGAGGGGATTGACTGCACCCTCAGCAAGTTTGCAGACTACACCAAGTTGAGTTGGAAAAGGAGGTTGTAGACAAGTGGGGGTTGATTCTCTTCTCCCAAGCAACAAGTGATAGAACAAGAGGAAACAGCCTCAAGTTGCACCAGGGAAGGTTTAGATTGAATATTAGGAAAAGGTTGTCAAGCATTGGAACACGCTGCCCAGGGAAGTGGTAAAGTCACCACCCCAAAAGGATTTAAAGACGTGTAGATGTGGCGCTTAGGGACATGGTTTAGTGGTGGACTTGTCAATGTTAGGTTTACAGTTGAACTTGATTATCCTAAAAAGGTCTTTTCCAGCATAAATGGATCTATGATTCTAAGAAAGTTGCTCAGCATGGTTAAGACCAACACTGAGTTTTACTATTTCTTCAGAATTTCAAAATTGAACTTCAAAGTGTAACTGAACTGAGGAAAGCAGAGTTCAGTCCCACACATACTCATTACTAAATTAGCACAATATCAAAGGACATCTATATAATAACCAGTTTTTCCTAATATACAGTTACCTAGACTATAGACAGGACAGTTAGACTTCACTCAATTTAAAAAAAAATTTAAAAATTCCTTGCCTTCATTCAGGTTTTCCCAGATTCAATGTTGCAGTAACTCCACCTATACAAAAGTGTGACAACAGTGTTATGAATTTTATTATCTTAAATTAATATCATCTTATGGAGGATCCAAGGATTAAATTGCAATGGAAACATTACACTGTATATGACCACTTTGTTGAAATTCCTTTGAACTTGAGGTATCTCTTGTAATCTTCACAGAAGATACTACAAGGGATGTTCCAGAGCTCAAAAGCACATACTATAGCATATTTTCTAGAATTTCTTCTAACAGATGTAATGTTTTATCACAGATATCAAATTCTTCTTGTCGTGGTTTGGACCTTGTTTTCCCCCAGAGGCTAAGAAAAGTGGTAGACCCCAAGGGGTGGAAACCCCTAGAAGTTTTGAAATTTTCTCCAATGGGCGCTCCTGCAGAAATGTAAACATATCACAACCAGACTGGAAGAGATGAGTTGTAGTTTTTTTGGTTGTTGAGGAGAAGTGGCCATGTTGTGAGCCACGAGGTAGGGGCTCTGTGCCCCTTGGGGCCTCTGGCCCCCTCCCAGCCCTGGCTGGGGGGCTGCAGGGACCTGGAACAGCATAAAGCTGGGCTAGGTGCCTGTAGTTATGCCGGGAGGTGTTCTTCTCCATGGGCGCAGAGCAGCAGCCGGGACTGACCAGAGAAACGGTGGCAGAGAGCCAGAGATAAGGACCTGAACTGGAGGAGCAGCAGAAAACAACATGCAGCACCGCAGAGAAGACTCCTGGAAAGGGAGGAGAAAGAGAGCCAGGAGCAAAGAGACAGAGTTTGGGGTAAGACTGTACCAGATTCCCCAAAACTCCCTTGGAGACCCTCTTGGAGAAGAGGGACATGGACTCCTATTTAGGAGAAGAGTTTTAGACATGCAGCACCGGAGAGAGAGGAGCTGAGAAGCTCAGAGACGTCCCGGAGCTGGACCGGGACGGCCAGATGGAATGCGGGGGGAGTTGGCCTTGGCTCCCCCCCCCTTGCACTGCTGCCACGGTGGCAGCCTGAGAGACAGGGCACAGAGGCCCTGCAAAAGATACCAGACCGTCATGAAGACCCCCCTGTGTCTTCGTGATATGACGTGGTGAAACGACCTTGTCTGGGGTCACGAAGCCCACGGAAGACCCCTCGGTTGTGAGGCGATGGGGCCGAGAGAGAGGCTTGGATACCTCCCTCGTGAGTGCTGGCAGAAAGCCAGCTATCAGCTGCTGCATGTGGAGAAGACAGACAGACTGCTGCTTCAGAAGATGCTGCTGCTTAAGGACTGGAAGGGATCTGTCCTTCTTTCCCTCCTGGACTTTTATTTGGAGGGGAGAAGAGATCTGGTCCATTGTAAATACTATATGTCATGGTAGAGATAGTTGTGATCGTGTGTATAATGTGATATGGTATTTATTTGTACAGTCATTGTAATATATTCCCTTTCCCCCACTTTGAGTCTGGTGTGTTTTGTCTGGAAAAACCCATCTCACATTAGGTTGAGATGTGGGAGGGGGGATGGAGCTAGGGGATTGGATTATGGGACTATCTCAAACCATGACACTTCTCTACTGGGTAATTTCTGAAATTAACAACTCACCTCCTTATTTATCACTAACACCAAATCTCAATTCTAACACTTCCCGATTTCTGCTATTAACCTTTGATAAAACAAGAGCATCAAGAAAACTGGATGAAAAATATAAATTAATTCTTACTGCTGCCAAATTGATATTTTCGATTATTGTTTTCCCTACATGTAAAAATCTAAGTATCGTCTGTTATTTGTGAAAATAGCAACTCAGATAACTAATAACTTACAGACCAACTTTTAACATTTCTATCATAGTATAAGCTCAACTTGTATAACCTCAGATAATTTAGGATATAGTTATTTGTTTTCAAGGGTATACTCTTTTTCCAAAGCTTCAAGAAATAAGTGTGGCAAAGAAAGTTTTAAATCATCCTTATGTCCAATTAAATCTGCATTACTTCTGAATTTGGAAACATCCTGAAATATGCTTATCCAAAACAAGACCTACAAAAAGACCCTCAAAAGGCAGCCTCTGTTATCTTATTTGCCATTTTTTTAAAAACAAGGAGAGTTCCACCCGAGTGGAGCTGAGGTTATCAAAGCCTCACTACGCTCCATTAGCCCTGTTACCTAACAGAAAAGAAACAAAGCAATGGCAATAATGTCTGCTGATTCTCAATCTCATGTGCAGATATAAAAATCCATAATCTAAAATGAGAAAATATTAAAGCATGCAACTTCATATATTCATTTTTTCTTATCTAAAAGAAACCTTTGAAATCTTTGAAACACATTGTACAACTATTAATGAGAGACTGAATTCTGTAGTGGTTACATGCAAGATTCTCCTCCGTCTCATAAAATTCCCTTATCAGTATCATCTTTTCCAGTCCACATTTTAAAGGATTGGAAACCTAAGTAGCAAACAAAACAAAGCACACCTTGAAATGTACACTCCAAATGAAAGAAGCTGTGAAAATACTGCCAATTGTGCTTTATTTAATTTTTGTTTGCTATTTTGATTCTGTGCAATCACCAAGAAATTCAGAGAATTGCTAGAATGGACAGTGCCTAACCCAAAATATGCTTCCTTGCTAAAATGCAAGATATAAATTGTAAAATATATTACAAGTACTCATTGTCTCAGAGAACAACTTTAATAGGTTATTCTCCAGAAGGAAAACATTGTGTGAAATTACAGTGCATTATCCAGTTTTTAGTCAAGTAACACAAGACTTTCTATAGTCTTTTTCTACAGATAGGAAGATTTTGGAAGGAAAGCTGTCTGAAGATATTTGGTAATGTGACCAAATGACCAACTGGATTTTTACAAATAAAAGGTTAAAAGATTTTAAGATAAGCAGATATGTGAAGATGTGACACACAAACAAACACATACTTGCACTAGTGTATACATTTCTGTGTTAGAAACATGAAATCGTAATTTTTTTTAACCAATCATTTCCTCTCATCAGTTTGTCTACCTTAACTCCTTTTCCATGGGGCTCCAATAGCATCTCCAGACTCCAGTGTTTTCAGTCTAGTGCTGATTAGTCTCTCACAAAAGAGTGAAGAATGTAATTACATGATTCTAGTGTTCCTGTTGATGCAATTGGTTCCCATTTGTTCAAAAGGTCCATTCAAACCTGATCTTATTGAATCAGGTCCATAAGTAGTTAAAAACAAACAACTGAAGCTTTCACCTCTTATGTCAACTCCATAAGAGTGGTGGTGAAAGGTGTTGCATCCAGTTGGTGGCCAGTCACTAGTGGTGTCCCCCAGGGATCAGTGTTGGGCCAAGTTCTGTTTAATATCTTTATCAATGATTTAGATGAGGGGATTGAGTCCACCATCAGCAAATTTGCAGATGACACTAAGTTGCAGGGGAGTGTCGATCAACTGGAAGGCAGGAGGGCTCTGCAGAGGGACCTGGACAGACTGGAGAGTTGGGCTGATTCCAACGGGATGAGGTTCAACAAGGCCGAGTGCCGGGTCTTGCACTTTGGCCTCAACAACCCCATGCAGCGCTACAGGTTGGGCACAGAGTGGTTGGAGAGCAGCCAGGCAGAAAGGGACCTGGGAGTTTGGAAGCTGAACATGAGCCAGTGTGCCCAGGTGGCCAAGAAGGCCAATGGCATCCTGGCCTGTATCAGGAACAGTGTGGCCAACAGGTCCAGGGAACTGATTCTTCTCCTGTACTCAGCGCTGGTGAGGCCACACCTGGAGTACTGTGTCCAGTTCTGGGCCCCTCAGTTCAGGAAGGACATTGAGGTGCTGGAGCAGGTCCAGAGAAGAGCAACAAGGCTGGTGAAGGGACTGGAGCACAAGTCCTATGAGGAGAGGCTGAGGGAACTGGGGTTGTTCAGCCTGGAGAAGAGGAGGTTCAGGGGAGACCTCATCACTCTCTACAACTAACTGAAAGGAGGTTGTAGCCAGGTGGGGGTTGGTCTCTTCTGCCAGGCAACTATCAGCAAGACAAGAGGGCATGGTCTTAAGCTGTGCCAGGGGACGTTTAGGTTGGATATTAGGAAGAAATTCTTTACAGAGAGGGTAATCAGGCATTGGAATGGGTTGCCCAGGGAAGCGGTGGATTCTCCGTCCCTGGAGGTTTTTAAGATGAGACTGGATGTGGCACTTAGTGCCATGGTCTAGTAACCATAGCAGTAGTGGATCAAGGGTTGGACCTGCTGATCTCGGAGGTCCCTTCCAACCCAGTTGCTTCTATGATTCTATGATTCTATGGTTCCACTTACCTACAGTACACCTAATGGAGTGCAGTGAAGTCCCTCCTGATTTCCAAGCACATAGAAAGTTATATCGGTTTAGCTTTAACTTGCCTATACATCAATTTTCAAAATCCTGTGTGGAACAATTTCTTTAAATTTAAGGCTGGTTTATGATTCCTTTTTTTTTTAAGGAATGGACTCAAGCTCAGCCAATGTGAAGCTGACTGAAATAAAGGCATCTATTAGGACTTTTGCATTGATTTAGCTTATTTGGCTTAAAAAGCAGACCTGTGCTTTTTATTCTCTGATGAGAATTACTCTTATCTTTCCACACTTGTCTGCTACTGACTTTCCTTGTTTCTCTATAAGAAAGGTGGCCAAACTATAGTGCACATACCACTCATGTCTGCTTTGTGATATGCTCAATGCTGAACTGAGCCATGGCTCCTGGCTCTCACTGCTCTTACACAGGCAGCAGGGTTACCGCCTACTAAGTCCTATAAAGTCTCTGTAAACACAGTTAGGAACTACTGCAGCCACCATCTGCATCCAACAATAATGAACAGCTCTGCTGCCCCTAGGCAGACATGCACTTCCAGTTCACAATATAGGAAGAAGACCAAGACATGGTGAAGTAGGAAGACCATGATTAGGGTGACAACATGCACACAGGGGAAACTGAGGTTCCACTTCGTACTTGCTGGAAGTGAAGATTCAGGATTTGGATGTGTGCAAGGGGAAAGGATGTGGCTGAAGTGAAAAATGAGAGTAAACTTCTGCAGGTGCATGAATGGATAAGGAAGGTGAGTATGAGCATTGACCTGCAATCCTAGCTTGGAAGATGGGAACATCCAGTAGGAAAGCTGGGAGAAGAAAAGCCATAGACGAGGCTCTGGTTTTGTGTGCTGTAGTGGTTTGGACTTTGTTTTCCCCCAGAGGCTAAGAAAAGTGGTAGACCCCAAGGGGTGGAAACCCCGTGGAAGTTTTGAAGTTCTGCCCAATGGGCGCTCCTGCGGAAATGTAAACATATCACAACCAGACCGGAAGAGATGAGTTGTAGTTTGGTTGTTGTAGGAGTGGTGACCATGTTGTGAGCCACGAGGAAGGGGCTCTGAGCCCCTTTGGGCCCTTTGGGGCCTCCCAGCCCCGGCTGGGGGGCTGCAGGGACCTGGAACAGCATAAAGCTGGGCTAGGTGCCTGTAGTTATGCCGGGAGATGTTTTTCTCCATGGGCGCAGAGCAGCAGCCGGGACTGACCAGAGAAACGGTGGCAGAGAGCCAGAGATAAGGACCTGAACTGAAGGAGCAGCAGAAACAACATGCAGCACCGGAGAGAAGACTCCTGGAAAGGGAGGAGAAAGAGAGCCAGCAGCTGAGAGACAGAGTTTGGGGTAAGACTGTACCAGATTCCCCAAAACTCCCTTGGAGACCCTCTTGGAGAAGAGGGACATGGACTCCTATTTAGGAGAAGAGTTTTAGACATGCAGCACCGGAGAGAGAGAGGAGCTGAGAAGCTCAGAGACGTCCCGGAGCTGGACCGGGACGGTCAGCTGGAATGCGGGGGGAGTTGACCTTGGCTCCCCCCCCTTGCACTGCTGCCACGGTGGCAGCCTGAGAGACAGGGCACAGAGGCCCTGCAAAAGATACCAGACCATCACGAAGACCCCTCTGTGTCTTCGTGATATGACGTGGTGATACGACCTTGTCTGGGGTTACGAAGCCCACGGAAGACCCCTCGGTTGGAGGCGATGGGGCCGAGAGAGAGACTTGGATATCTCCCTCGTTGAGTGCTGGCAGAAAGCCAGCTATCAGCTGCTGCATGTGGAGACGAGAGACAGAACCTGCTGCATTAGAAGATGTTGCTGCTTAAGGACTGGAAGGGATCTGTCCTTCTTTCCCTCCTGGACTTTTATTTGGAGGGGAGAAGAGATCTGATCCATTGTAAATACTATATGTCATGGTAGAGATAGTTGTGATCGTGTGTATAATGTGATATGGTATTTATTTGTACAGTCATTGTAATATATTCCCTTTCCCCCACTTTGAGTCTGGTGTGTTTTGTCTGGAAAAACCCATCTCACATTGGGTTGAGATGTGGGAGGGGGGATGGAGCTAGGGAATTGGATTTTGGGACTATCTCAAACCATGACATGTGCTTAGAAAAACACATGACCCTGGATGCCAGAAGTTACTAATGATGATCATATACCTACTAAATAGGCTTGGAAGCCCCTGGTCTGTGCTACTTCACCATAATTTTTTCAAGTATTTCCTTTTCAGGTTCTAACAGAGTAACAGTTTTCTTCTATCTTTGTACCTACTCACCTACTATCTATTTCCTATTCTCCAAAAAACATTTTATCTTGCCTTTTCCTCTGCCTTTATATTTAGCATTGATCAATTATTTAAATCAATGCCCTTAATGGCAACTTCATACCCAGCATATTTTAAATGTTTAAGGGATTTCACAATGGCTTGTAGAAAATGTTATATAAAATTAAATTATTTAATAGGGGAATAATTTAACAGTAACTTTATATACTATACTCAAGGCTCAAAACCCACAAGTTTTCTTTACACATGAATTTTGTTTGACTAATTAAAAAATATATACAGAAACTCAAAATTTCAAAAGCATTCAGTACACAGGAAATTAACAGTGATCTTTTTGATTGATTAAGTTACACTCTGGAATCTGGTTTGGAAAGGGAAACCTTCTGGAGGTTAAAAGTGATGTTTGGAAATTTATTTCAATATCATTAAAAAATGTCATGTTCCATGGCCTCCATGTGTCCATGCATAAACATATTATGTACACTGATTTATCATGTATATGATAGATCACATACATAAACCAAACAACACTGGGTCTATACAAGTATATATCTACCAATGAAATATTTTAAAGATAAAATTTCAATATGAGCTATGGCCCTGATCTTGGGCCCCTATGGCTTTTGCATATTATACATATAGATATAAATACATATTCATTTTCTAACCATCATACGGATATGTAATCTATCAAAATATGTAGAACACCTATCCAAATCAATACCATAAAATAGTTTAAAGAAGTAGAATAGGTGACCAAAACATACTACTGTTACATGTATTTAAATGTTCATAGAATCTGGAACTGAATTAACCGGTAAAATTAATTTCTGTGGTCAAAACTAATCAAAGTTACAACATAATTAACACATGAAAATAATGGTAAAAACAGTCCTAGCCCTTTCAAAAACAAAGCAAAGAAAAATCCTCCCCCTGTTGCATATCACTGACAGAATTCTATTGACAATAATGCATTGATGAGTGCATAAGTTTCACAAACCTGTGGTCCACATTTTTCTATGACAGTGACAACACTAAGTCTACAAAAGATCTTTATCAATGAAACATTTCGAAAATAAAATTTCAGTATTGATTTTCAGCCCTGATCTTTAAACTGTACAGATTCTGCATATCAACTTTGATGAAGGAGTATTATACTTGGCCTTCTGCCACTTTCCTTTGTGCCCAAAGCAGGAGTAGGAAGGAAACTTGATTGAATAAACTCTGTCAGTCTGCTGGACAGCTCTGTGTTTACCTATCACCCGATTATAGGGTAACTCAGTCCCTGGGGTTGCTCCAATTTACACCATGAACCTAAAATTAAACACATATATCTGTTCTCTTGAATATCTGCGTATAAGGACTCCTAAACTGGAATCTAAATAAATATACTAGAAAAACGTATGTTAGATAATCCAATAAAAGTCTACATTCATAAACCCATTATTAATGTTATTTTCACCTTCCTGCCACAAGGCATGCATAGCTCAATTTAGTAGTTGTGCTTACATCTATATCAATTTTGGAAGTCACTGAAGTGTCACAGCCTATATCCAATGGCAAAAATGGTCCTTAGTCAATATTAATTCTAACCAGAGCCTTCCTCCTTTAAGACAGAGAGTAAACTGCTTTTTAATCCTGTTTTTGCAGGATCATAATTATCCATTTGCATTATATTGCTTAGAGTATAAGCTAACTAGATATTTTCACAGAATCACAGAATGGGTAAGGTTGGAAGGGACCACAGTGGGTCATCTGGTCCAACCTCCCTGGTCAAGCAGGGCCATCCTAGAGCACATTGCACACATTTGTGTACAAACAGTTTGCACAGCAGATGCAAAGTGAGGAGTTTTAGAAACAGACCATAAACTTATTTTTAAACATAGATGAGACTCTTGATTAGAAATATAGTCTCAGTTTCCAATTCTACCGAAGGTTCCTTGTGTGATCTTGGGCATGCAATTATTTTTTCTGTTTAATTACTCACATACTGAAGGGACACAACTTTTTGTTCAGTGTTATAAGGATTGAACAATACCTGTGAAGTATTAAAATACCACATTAAGGACTACTTAAAAAGCCAAGAAGGCAAGCAAACAAATTATGAACCTGTGGTGGCCAGAATGCATAGCAGAACAAGCCTCACAGTAGGAGGATCTCTTGGGTCCTGAGCATAAATTCAAGGGAGCAAACAAACAAAAGTACAAGACAAACATGGAATTTCACTCCTTTCGAATATTTCTTAGAAAAAAAAAAATTAAAACCCACCTAGCCAGATCTGGACAGCAGGGACCCTATACACCCCAGAGAGAAAGGCAGGAAATATGGTCACTTTCTTATATTCCCCAGGTGACTCACTTTCCGGCTCGGTGCAAGGGCAGAGTTTGCGGCAAGGCTGCTGGGACGGCACCAGCTGTAACACTGGGAGGAGCCGAGGGAGCTGGAGAGGTGGGCGGGTGCCCGCTCCTCCGACCGCGACTCCTCATGCCCTAGACGCCCCGTATACTGCCCACCACCCCCCCATCCATCCATCCATCCATCCATCGGCACGAGGCGGCAGAGACCACGAAAGACAGCGGGAAGAAAGGAGGCAGCCCATGGCCGGGCCCGCATGGCTCCCCTCCCAGCGGCGGCGTGAAAACTCATAAAGGCAGCCAGGCTCGCGGCTGGCTGGCTGGCTGGCTGCTCGGCTGCCCATCCGGCCCCGGCCCGCAGGCATGCAGGCAGCCAGGCAGCGGCTGCCGGAGATGGGACGTCCCAGCCCGCCCCTCGCAACCCGAACACCTACCCACACCATCCCAAACCCCGACGGCAGAGAAGTGGAGAGGGAGTGAAGCAGCCCGTCCTCTCCTTCTGCAGCTCAGTGCCCAAACCCGCTACAGTTTCTGAAATGACTGAACAAAGAGAACCTTACTCCGTTGCCACCACACCTCCGATTGGCGGGGGGGGGCGGGGCTAGGCGTGCGGAGGGCCCCACTGGCCGGTCATCCTGACAACGGCGGCCTAGTTTGGGGTCCATGGCCTCGGGTGTGATAGAGATGACAGTGAAATGGCTGCCCGGCCCCACCTAGCCTTTCAGCCCCGAGCCTATCCCGGGCTTCCCGGACAGGGCCACCTCTTCCTGCTTCCACATGGCTCACTGCTGGAGACACATGCACACAGGCCTCATGGACACGCGTTGCCTCATGCCTGGGGATGGGGCACCCACACTGTCCCCTTTCTCCTAACCTGCCACCACCTCTCTCAAAGAGGCACTAGTGTGACCACTTGGGCAGAACATACCTGTTGCAAAATGTGAAATATGCAAAATTTTCTTAAAAGGATGTTCTTTGATGTTTGATCTTTGTATACTTTCAAGCTTAATCGACAAGAAGGGAGATTTAATCCGTGAAACGGATAGCAGCTAACAAGCTCTAAGTGATGTTCAGGTGTTAGAAAAACAAATTACTTGTTGGTAGAATTGCTTTGTTAAGTTTTAGGGCTTGACACGCTTCAATGATCTCAGACCTAGGGGCAGGTTAACAAAACTTGAGAAGAAGGATGCCCACTGATAGTGGGCACAAAGAATGCAGAATTTATGGGCCACAAGGACATCTTGTGCAACTGTGCTGAAATCAACTCCAACTGGGTAAAGATAATTCTGGCAGGGGGAGATCACAACCACCGACTCATGGATCACTGACCCAAGAAACCCACTGACCCAAAAGAAGAGGAAGACTGAGCATGCTGACTAATTAGCATGGGAAGTGAGTGAATCATTAACCAATAGAAGATAGAAAACTAATTAATAAGAGAACTATGTAACTTGTGGCCAATGGGCACTAATTTCTTTGTTTGCTAAAATGTATAAATAGCACAAAGTTTTTATAGTTTGTGTGCTTGATTTGTGGAATACCACTGGACACCCAGGCTTGTGCAACTCTGAAATAAATAATCAACATCTCTCAATTGGCTTGTTGCACACCAGTAACAAATCCAATTTTTGTGGACAACATACCCACCCATGCGGAGCTCTCTTACCTCCTCAGCAGTACCTGTATCTCAGACCCACCAGCACAAATGGGCCCCTCACACGTGCCTTTCCCTCGGGGCACTGCCAGGCTCCCCATATACTACATATACTCAAAACAGACCCCTGACTCAAATGGAGAGAAGAACTGTGCCTGAGGACTAATTAGCATGAGAAGCGAGAATAGGGAGTTGAGTGTCGCGGCAGGTCTTTATATGATAAAGAATGAGTCTGCTCTCCGATGCGGGTGGAATAAAAGAGAGTTTATTCAAACTTTATGCTTCCTTTTATCCCCTAAAACCATGTGACCTTTTAACCAATGGGGTTATCCATGTAGGCGCATGCTCCCTTGGGCTTCTCTGCCCCGGTAGGTCCCATGTACCTTGGACACGCCTCCTACATCACCTCCTTCTCAATTATTTAAGAAGGTCATGAAAACAGTGCAAAAACAACAGTGCAAACAATCAGAACAGTACACTGTAAACTACCAAGGCTTGCAATGACCCAGCACATGGCTTGCTTTGGCCTCTTACACTTCTATTGTAAACCTTTTAAAGCTTTCTTATATTCCTAAAGGGTAGTGCAACTTGGAGAGATAACTTTATTAACTTAGGGTCCTTAGCCCAACCGTGCATAAACTTATAATCTTTATTAATCTGAGGGTTTTAAATAACCGGGAAGTTCAACTTTATTTAAGAAACAGGCTAAGCATAGCAAAACTAAATTCTCTCAAAGTGACCATGTAGCAGAGGTAGTGTTATTTTGTGAGGTGTTTTGGTGTTTGAGACACTTGTCCAGTCAAACAACTCTCTTATTCATTCACGCTCTCATTCACTGACGACCGTCATCCATTCATCATACACACATTCATGAATTTTTTATAGACTGCTTTTTTACCACACTGGTCGTCCTTAAATGTAAACCTGAAACATCAATTCTTTTATAACTTCTGCGTTAGTCTGGTTCTTGCTGCTGTGGTTGTGTACCTAGGTAGGGTCTAACACACCTGGAAGGAATCCCTTTCAGCCCTTTTCCAGTAGCCACACAGGCATAGCCTCTTCCCCAAGTCACGAGATCTAACGATCTCGTCCACTGTCCTGAAATCAAACCTCTTACCATGACTGGTGGTTTGGGAGAGGCGAAAGCCTGAGGCCTGTGCTGCCTTTCATACCTGCTTCTTTCATCACTGTCACAATTTAAAAAATTGAAAACGTGGCTTTTCCACAGATACTCTTGCGGGCTACACAGATTCCCCCTTTTTTTTGTTTAGCTAACGTGTTTCAGTGTGCGATGTGCCCTTTTAACAATTGCTTGTCTGATGGATGAGTGCGGAATACCTGTGACATGAGAAATTTCCTAATTTGATAGGAAGTAAAACTGTTTTATTGTCAGTTTTGATTTGGGGTACTCAGGGTTGCTAAGCAACTAAACCAGTGTGTTTTACACTCTTGGCCTTTTCTCCAGTGGGTGATGTGGCAGTTATGTATTGGGAATGCGTATCTATTTACATGTACATATTTTAATGTGCCAAATTTGGAGATGTGTGTGATATCTGTTTGCCAAATCTCATTTACCATTAACCCTCTGGGGTTAACGCCTTCCTGAGATGGCATGGGTGTGATTTTCTGACAGTCTGGGCATGACATGACATTGTCTTGTGTCAGGGTTTACCCAAGTCACTGCAGCTTTTTGTGTTCTTCTAGATGCATCTGTGAAAACCGTGAGGCCTTTCACTGGTTCATGTTTGCATCTGGTTGTGGCCTTTAAAGGTAAACTACCGATTACTGCCTACAATCTGTGTTTAGGGAGATGAATTGAAATGTCACCATCAAAGCCTGCCAAGGCAGCCTGGAATCCTGCGTCCTCAGCTAGCATCCAGTCCAGGTTGTCCTTTGCAGCTGGGGTGAAGATGTTGGCAGGACCTCTCCCATCCAGTTCTTGTAATCCTCTTCTGCCTTTAATGACGAGCTTGGTAAACATCTCATTAGTAGTTCACACAGTTTTAGGTGGTGTGTGGGGCAGAAACAGCCACTCTAGAATTTTCAATGGGTCTTTTTTCAGTCTGATCCCACTGAAACAAAACTGCAAATTGCTGGTACCTGCTGGGAACAAGGGCTAGGCAGATTTGCAGTTCAGGATTTCTCCTCCTGCCTTGTCTGCCTTCTATTGCCTTGGCACAAATGTCTAAAACCTGCTTTGCCTCTGCTATCAGAGACCTGTTAGATGTTAGGTTGGAGTCCCCCTTAAGTAGCTCAAATAGATGGTGTAGCTCCTCTGTGGTTATGCCTAAAATAGGCCTTAAGCAGTTGATGGCTCCCAGAAGTTTTTGCAACTCGTGTAAAGTGTTTTTTACCTTGAGCTGCAGTGGTTGTGGAGAAATTTCCTGCTGCATGATTTCCCATCCAAGGTAAGTCCAGGGTTGCGATTGCTGGATTTTCTCTGGAGCAACCTGTAACCCTGCATCTTGGACAGCTTTGATTAGAGCAGTAAGAGTAAATGGCAGTTCATTCTTTGTGGCCGTGGTTATTAGTATGTCATCTACATAATGGTATATGGTGGCTGTTTGATTTTTCGTCGGGCTATTTTGCATCCCCTGAGGAAGGACAACCCAGCAATAGCTTTGCATGGACTGTGCATTGTTTAAGGCCATGATGGAAAAAGCAAGCCTTGGCGTATCCTTAGGGTATAGGAAGATGATAAAAAGGCAGTTTTTTAAGTCAATGATTAGTGGTGGTCACTTTGCTGAAAGCATAGCAGGTGAGGCAAGTCCAGGCTGTAATGCTTCCGTAAGCTCTATGACTGCGTTTACTGCTTTTAACATTTGCAGCATTCCCCACCTCTCACCTTTCTTGGGGGTGCAGAATACAGGTGTATTTTTGGGGCTGGTTGTTGGCACATTGTGGCTTGCCTCAAGCTGCTTCCTCTCTTGCTCGGGAAAGCGGGTGGCAAAGAGGAGGAGGATGGCGAGCAGCACAGCAGCAAGCAGTGCGATGCTCATGGCGTGGCCTCTGCCTCGCCCACGGCACCCTTGGTACAACTCAGCCCATTCCCTGCTGTTTAGGTACTTGTGGGATGTTGCTGCTAAGGGTCTCCAAGGGCAATCCTTTTGAAAGTGGTCGGGGGTACCATAGATGTAACAACCACTTTTGGGTCTGGCTCTTTTCTGCACTCTTAGCCGGGCACTTAGTGCTGTTGCTAACGAGTCAGTTTGATGTCCCACTGAGCCAACCCCTTGACAGGTGCGAACCAGCTCGGCAATGCTGCAGCTTTCCCTTTCAGGAAGGGTTTGCAAAGCTCTTTTACAGTCTGGGTTCACATTTTCGAAAGCCAATTGCCTATACAGCATCTCTCTGGCTTTATTGTACTCAACTTGCTTGTTTAAAGCAGATTGCAGCCGATCTAAGCATCGTGAATTTGGTTCAGTACAACTTTGTAACACTTTTGTGGGGGACAGATTGCTATCTTGGTCTGTAGTGGGAAGGTTTTTCATAGCTTTTATGGCCTGTTTGGCTATTACACCGTATATCTCTGTATGGTACTTAGATTGTGTATCTATTGAACTATAATTTCCATCCCCGGTTAACTGGTGTGCTGTGACGCCTGCTCGTGGATCATTAGCATACTCAGAGCAAATCTTTTGAAAGTCAGCTAACCAGACTGTATATTGGGTGTTATTAAGAACTAATTTCATTAGATTCTTCCAGTCGTGTGGGGTGAAAAAATAGATGGAACTCAATGTCTCCAAATACTTGAAAGTATTGGTTAAGGACATGTCAGCATCTCTTACCGACTGCCTCAATTTCTCTGTAGCCTCATATGACAGAGGCTGAAATTGAGGGGGCTGACGTTGGCTAGTATCGATTGAGCATGCCTGAATACCTTTCAAGCCTCCCACTCGAAATGCCTTGTCCTGACATTGCTCCCACTTGTCAACTGACCTTCCCCCATTTGCCTCCTCGCTCCCTCCCACTGGAACTATTCCTGGTCCCTCCTCCTGATCCCTCTTTGCCTCCCCCCCTGTGGCCCCAGTAAACTCGGTTCCCTGTGGGGGGGGGGGTGGTGAGTGGTGGAGGCGGTGAGGGGGCGGGACTACCTCCCCCCTCATGCCTATGGGTGGGGCGGGGCGGCGCTGGGGCCAGAAGAGACGGGTCAGTTTCCAGTCCATGTGGCAGACAAGATGGCTGTGCCCAGTCCGAGACACATGGTCGCTGTTCATTCGCAGTGTGTGGGGGCAGGTATGCTGGATTACCTCCCACATCACTGTAACAGAGCCCCCTGCGCTGATCCCATGGCTTGGGATCACGCATTCCAGGCTGTGTTCCCTCCCAGTGACTTGTGTCCCCTTGGCTCTTGGCCCTCAATCCGAAACTTAACTCAAGAACAGCTCCTTTCCCTCCCCCCGCTGGACTTTGTGCATTTGTGTTACTATACCTGGGGGTTGTGTTGTTGCTAGCAGTTTGAGCGGGGGGTGGGGTGTGCGTTGATTGTTTCGTTCCCTTTTGTGCCTGGTGCAGGGCAGACTTTATCACGGAGTAAACTGATACTATAATGCAAGGTCCTAGGTGGCCTGCCTCGATCCTTTGGTTTAGAATGTGCTCCAGTGTTTCCCATCTGTTTAAATGTAACACTTCTGTTAGTGGGAGTGTAGGGTGTAGAGACCTAACAAATCTTATTAATTCTTGTAACTCTGCCTTTGTAGTTTCAATGTGGTAGAGTTAATGTTTTAATGTCTGGTGAGGTTTCTATGGAGACAAAGTTCCCCATGTTTACCTTAGCTCCAGGCAGCTGCTGGCACACGGGGCTGAGAGTTCTTTGTTTTGCTGCTTTTATTTTCGGTTTCTGAATTGGCTGTTTCTCTGCGGTTTTCTTTCCTCTCAGCATCTCTGTGGGGTCCGGCGCAGGTCCCCAGGGCTTGGGTGCGGTGGTGAAGGGTCCCTCGGTGCGGTTGGCGGCTCCGGCGCGGCTCTCATGGCGGCGATGGCTGCGGCAGGGGGGCTTCTCGGCGCAGCATGGTTGTTCCTCGGCAGAGGCTCACGCGACGGTGGCAGCGGCGGCGGAGCGGTGGGGGGTCCCTCCACGCGGCACGAGATCTAGGGGCAGCTCCGGCAGCGGCGGGAAGCGGCAGGGGGGTGCTAGTGCAGCTCCGACGGCAGCAAAGCGGCGGCAATGCGGCAAAAAGCGGTGGAGGTTCCTTCGGGGTCTGCAGTGCTCCTGGTGAGTCTTTCTGCGGCTTGGACACGTTGTGCTGTTGTTAGAGGCAGGCAGGGACCGGCAGAAGGTGGCTCCGGGGGTTCCCGGGGTTCGCTGGGAGGAGTGGGGGGGTCTGGTTGCCCGTGGGGTGGCAGCGCAGCTTCGGCATGGGGGGCTGGCAGGGGTGGTGGGTGTGGCGCGGGGTCCCGACAGTAGCTGTTTTCGGGCGCTCGGCTGAGCCATGGTGGTGGGGGGTGCAGGGGGGCATTTGGCAGCACGTGCGTGGCTTAGCTGTTTCCCTGCAGTTGCAGACTGCGGCACGAGCGGGAGGAAGGGCAGTTGGGTGGCACATTGGGTCTTAGGGTCCCCAGGGCATCCGGGGAGGTGGCACGGGGTGGCTTTGCTGCCATTGCTCGGGTCTCCGTTGCTTTTTAGCTGCGGAGCGCCCGGCATACACAAAACAGCTCCGAGCCCCCCTTGGCAGGGACTGGGGGTTGCAGTGTTGATAACTCACTCAGCGTTGCTGTCTCGCTGCCCACTTTTGCCTGCGTAGTCCTCGGCTCCTCTCTTCGCCACCCACCATTCCGTTTCTCCTTTTTCTTTTCTTCTTTCTTTTTTCTTCTGTGCACTTTTGCTAATATTTTTGAGCTCTCTAAATTTAGTTTCTGTTTCTCAGACACCGCTGAGAGAACGATTTACAGGCGTCTAGGTTTTTTTCGGTGAAAATTCCCGTCTCCAAACAATTGAGACGATATCCAGAATTACCAGGTTTTCTGCCTGATTCAGGATATGCTAAACTAACCTAATATAGGTTCAAGTCCAGGTTCAGGGTACCAAATATGGCGTAGGGGAACTTTATATGATAAAGAAGGATGCACGCTCTTCTGAGATGGAGAACAAAGAGATTTATTTGAATTCAGCGCTTTCCTTTATACTCTAGAACCATGTGACCTCCTTAACCAATAGGATTGTCTATTTCGGTGCATGCTCTCTTGGCCTTGTCTGCCCCGGTACGTCCCCCGTACCTTGGACATGCCTCCTACACAGGAACAATTGGAGGCAGGACATATTGTTCCATCTACAAGTCCATGGAAGACTCCCATATTTGCTATTGCAAAAAAGTCAGGTAAATGGAGATTATTACATGATCTGCGAGCCATCAACGCAGTCATGGAGGACATGGGAGCTCTACAACCTGGACTACCTTCTCCTATGATGATCCCCCATGATTGAGTCATACTGGTAATAGATCTGAAGGACTGTTTTTTCACAATCCTTTTGCATCCAGATGATGCTGTCAGATTTGCCTTCACAGTGCCTTCAGTCAACAAAGCAGAACCAGCACAGCGTTTCCACTGGGTAACTCTCCCCCAGGGGATGAAAAATTCACCCACGATATGTCAAATCTATGTTGCATGGGCCTTACAGCCATTTCGGACCCAGCATCCTGACTTATTAGTATATCATTATATGGATGATATTCTGATAGCAGGGCAAAATCTGAATGTGCCAACGCTGGTGCAGCAGTTAGAACAGGAATTGGGTCGTCGAGGCCTCAAAATTGCCCCTGAAAAAATTCAGAAGCAGGAACCATGGCAATGCCTGGGTTGGATCATTAGAAATGGTATAGTGAGACCACAGATGTTAGTCATTAACACTGCCATAAAAACCTTGAATGATGTGCAGAAGCTGATGGGTCAGGCCTGTGTGTGGAATAACCAATGATGATCTAGCTCCTCTGATGCCTTTGCTAGGGTCTGTTGCTCAGGCAGGACTTCCGAGAGAGTTGTCAGAAAACCAAAAGGCAGCTATAGTTAACATCTCAGGAAAGAAAGCTGCAGGATATGCCTGTAGATAATAGGAGACCAACCAGTGCAGTACCTACTTGTCAATTCTGGAGAGAGCAGAAAGCATCCATTGGGCATCATCCGTCAAATCGCAACCAGCATAAGAATTTTGGAATGGGTATTCTTACCATATCGGCCCAAAAAGACAATCATGACATGACCTAAATTGTTTGCACAGCTTGTCATAAAAGGGCGACGGAGAATTGTCATGGTTTGAGATAGTCCCAAAATCCAATCCCCTAGTCTAAGCCCCCTCCCATATCTCAACCTAATGTGAGATGGGTTTTCCAGACAAAACACACCAGACTCAAAGTGGGGGAAAGGGAATATATTACAATGACTGTACAAATAAATACCATATCACATTATACACACAATCACAACTATCTCTACCATGACATATAGTATTTACAATGGATCAGATCTCTTCTCTCCTCCAAATAAAAGTCCAGGAGGGAAAGAAGGACAGATCGCTTCCAGTCTCTTAAGCAGCAGCATCTTCTAAGGCAGCGATCTGTCTGTCCTCTCCACATGCAGCAGCTGATAGCTGGATTTCTGCCAGCACTCACGAGGGAGGTATCCAAGCTCCCTCAGCCCCCTTGACGCAGGCAAAGGGGTCTTCTGTGGGCTTCGTAACCCCAGACAAGGTTGTTTCACCACGTCATATCACGAAGACACAGGGGGGTCTTCATGACGGTCTGATATCTCCAGGAGACTCAAGCTTGCAGGGCCTCTGTGCCCTGTCTCTCAGGCTGCCACCTTGGCAGCAGTGTGAGGGGGGAGCCAAGGTCACCCCCTCTGCATTCCATCTGGCCGTCCCAGTCCAGCTCCGGGACATCTTTTGAACTCCTTAGCTCCTCTCTCTCTCTCTGGTGCTGCATGTCTAAAACTCTTCTCCTTAATAGGAGTCCATCTCCCTCTTTTCTCAGAGGGATCTCAAAGGAGTTTGGGGGGTCTGGTATCAGTCTTACCCCCAGAACTCTGTCTCAGCTGCTGGCTCTCTCTCTCCCTTTCCAGGAGTCTTCTCTGCGGTGCTGCATGTTGTTTCTACTGCTCCTCCGGTTCAGGTCTTATCTGTCCTGGCTCTCTGCCACCGTTTCTCTGGTCAGTGCCAGCTGCTGCTCTGCGCCCATGAAGAAAACATCTCCCGGCTTAACTACAGACACTTAGTCCAGTCTAGCACTGTTCCAAGTTTCTGCAGTCCCCCCCAGCCAGGGGCTGGGAGGCCCCAGAGGCCCTGAGGGGCTCAGAGCCCCTTCCTCGTGGCTCTACAACATGGCCACCTCACCTCAACCACCAAACTACAACTCATCTCTTCCGGTGAGCTTGTGGAATGTTGACATTTTTGCAGGAGCACCCATTGGGCAGAATTTCGAAACTTCCAGGGGTTTCCACCCCTTGGGGTCTACCACTTTTCTTAGCCTCTGGGGGAAAACAAAATTCAAACCACTACAAGAATTTGTGACTTAATTGGCAGAGATCCATCTGTAATATTTGTACCAGTCTCCCAGAACTATTTGGAGTGGTTGCTTGAGAAGTCAGAACCATTCCAGATAGCCATGGCAGACTTTGAAGGTCTAGTCACAAATCATTATCCATCAGACAAATTGTTACCTTTGCTGCAACATCAGACAATTGAACAGCTTGTGTTGCTCTCAGATGATCCAGTTGATGGAATTACTGTCTCCAAAGGACACTCCTCCCGTCCCATTTATTGGTTGCCATACTGGTCTCATGATTGGACACTGAGAGGTTACATTAGTTAGTGTAAAGGGGACTACTGACCCTAACAATTCTAGCACCTGCAAGGGAATGGGGCTACTGACATTGAGCTTTTCAATTATTGTCTTTTGTATCTGGGCCCCTTTCATACTGGGCCAAACTGAGTGGTTACAAGAGGTGGCATTTCCTTCTGTCCACAATGAATGCAGCTCTGAAATGTTGGGTCCCCATTCCTGATATTCTCGTAAAGGCAATGTAGGAAAACCTATAAGACAGGTGTGAAAAGGGTCTCCTGAAGTGGCTTCCGATAAGCAAAAGGATGACTGTCCTGTTTTGTGTGCCCAAGTTACCCACGTTTTGTCTTGGGTTGATGTTCAACACACTACCTTTACCCGAAGCCCACAGGGCCATCCAGGCTAAGAAGGTCCCGATGCACCTTCTTTCCAGGTCTTGACCCATCGAACAGGTATCCAGCGTATCCCAGTATCTGTAAGCACACAAACATATCCTCGGCCAGTCATTTTTACCTCTGCAGGACCTTTCCATTCTCCTATTACCAAATCGCGATACTGCACCAATATCTTGTCCAAACACTCTTCCCTACCTGTTTTAAGGGAACTACTGTGTATTACAATGGGGGGCTCCTGCCGCTCGCCTGTAAGACGCAAAAAATTTAAAACGTACAAGGCTTTTGCTAATCTATCATGAGGACTTTCCAACTCCTCTCCCCCTTTTTGTTTTAGCAAAAGCGACTTTAATGTGCCATGTGCACGTTCAATGATCGCCTGACCAGTAGGAGAGTGTGGGATGCCAGTAACGTGTACAGTTCCCCAGTTGTGACAAAACCACTGAAAACGTTGTCACACGTAACCTGGGCCCTTGTCTGTTGTCAGCTGTTTTGGTACCCCTAATGCTGCAATGCAGGCTTGCATATGCTTGATGATGTGCTTGCTTGATTCACCTGTTTGAGCAGTTGCCCACATGGCGTGTGAAAAGGTATCAATGTAACATGAACATACTTCAACCACCCAAATTCTGCTACATGTGTAACATCCATTTACCACAGTTGTAGGGCCTGCAAACCACAAAGGTTGACCCCAAGCCCAATGCCTACTCCAGTCTTTTGACAAGATGGACATGACTGAACAATACCCTGGGCATCCGCAAAGGTTATTCCGAACTGCCTAACTAACGTCTTTGCTGATTGATGCAAAAATTCATGCAACAAAACTGCTTGCTGAAATAAGTTAGCCGGACGCCCAGCCCAGGTTGGAGCCACCAACTGGTCTGCCTTATTATTGCCAATGGCTAACCCTCCACATTTCTGATGACTGCGAATGTGAGTTATGAAATAGGGTTGAGTTCGTTGATTAACAAGATGTAACAGCTGTAACAGTAAGGAATGCAACCTGTTGTTTTTCACTGTTTTGACCATTGCTCCCTCAATTCTCATTGCTGTTCCGACCACATACAGGGAATCAGACACAATATTCACTGGAGCATCCTGCCATCGCTGAAAAACCCACAGAACAGCCCTGAGCTCTAAGGTTTGTAAAGAGTCCTCTAAAATCCCGGGGAGCAGTTGACTCTGCCAGCTCCTACCTGTCTTCCACGTGATGGCCGCTCGCCTTGATTTCTTCCCAGCATCAGTGAATACTGTGTCACCCTTAACTGGTATCTCAGATCTCATAATTCGTTGCTCAATCTTCTGATGCTGCAGCAATGGCAGCAGCTTGGCCACAGGGTAATGAATACTGATTTTTCCTAGAAAATCTGCCATAGCTATTTGAAATGCATTAGAGCATTCTTGTAACCACGTCAAATATTCCTGAGCTATGGGAACAATAATGGTCTGTGGTTCTTTACCTGTAAGGTCAATAGTTCTCCTTCGACCTTTTATGATCAACTGAGCTAACAATTCTGGCCTAGTTACAACTGTCTTTCCAGAACATGCCGAACCTGGGCAGTAGCCGCAGGTGAGCCAAAAACAAGCAGACAAACAAACTGACCAACCGTTCCGGCCCCCGTACTAATCCAAGGCTGGGGTGCCTTTCAAGGCCCCAGCTTGACTGGGACCCCCATTGCTCTAAAGGAACCCCACTATCCACCCTGACCATATCCTTCCTCCACTGAGTTACCACGTATCTTCAGGTGCACTGCTCACCTGTGACACTTCCTACAGGAGTGCCCCGCTCTCCCTCCTGCCAATCAGAGGACCCCATGGCCCACACTATACCCCTCCCCTCTCTTCCCCCACCCTGATTCCCCTGTACCCCCCTTCCAAACCCCTTAACCCCCCTCCCCCTTCCCTTCCCCCCCAAACCTGGAACGGTAAACCTCTGTGGGCTCCGAAGCTGCTCTCTCCTCCTCCACAGGTGTGCAGCAACTACAGGCAGGCTCCCCCACTCTCTCTCTCCCCTCTCCTGTTGTGGCCATGCCGGGGGACTCCCAGCCAGCCCAGGACCCCACCACACACACGCAGCCAGCCCGGGGGATCTTCTTATGTTTGTATATAAATAGATGATAGTAAAGTAGGAAATGAAAGACTTCCCAAACCGTTCTAACAGGAACATAGCCTGTGTGCCCCTGTGTGGTTGCGAGCTATGCTGGCGATGGCACATGCCTTCGGTAGGGTCGCCCATGCCAGACAGGTCAAAACAGCAGGGTCAGATACAATACATCCGTGGGCAGGATGAGCTCGTTAGCCTTCTGGCAGTCATCCTAGGAGAAGGACAACTCTAATCCCAAACCCGGGCAGATGGAGCTCGTTTAGCCCTGTAAGGCCATCCATCTAAGAGAAGGTCACTCAAATCAAACCTACGTCCTTAGGACCTCACTGCCACCGTCCAAGCTCGCTCGGCCCTGACAGATGAACCTCAGGATTAAAGGGTGGGTTCAGTTTCGCGCATACTGCATCTCACCTAAAAAAAATCCATTGCGCAGGCTTGAAGGCTTTACCCACATGCAAAAAGTCCTGTAGTGACGGGTGAGGGTTGAAACGGCAGGTGAAAGGTGCACTGGAAGCCGCAGACTCAACTCCGCATGCAGGCGGTTCAGGATATTGGTCATTTGAGACTGACCGGAGATGACAGTCTCTTGGGGCAGCACCCTGAACGACCAAGCAGCCTTTCCAAGGACAGCACTGCTTGCTCCACTTGGAGAGGGGCCTAGAAAAGGTGGCCTAAATAAAGCTCATCTACACTTTCACCCGGTTGGTTAACCGCAGGCCAACAGGCATCTTCTTCAATGCGGTCGCACAAAGATCAAAAGACAAAGGCATGCACCTGCCTCCAAAGGTGTACCTAAATTAACTCTAGCATGTTGGAATATCAGAATCATGCTCGATTCTGCGGATGGCGGACGTCCTGAGCAACGTTCTGCCCTAATTGCGCATGAACTGGCTCGTCTCAGCATCGACATTGCTGCTCTCAGTGAAGTTCGCCTTCATGAGGAAGGCAGCCTCAGAGAACATGGTGCCAGTTACACACTCTTTTGGTCAGGTAAGCCCAGAACCAAAAAACACCTCTCAGGTGTCGGTTTCATGATCAAAAACTCTATTCTTCCCAAACTTGAAAATCTGACCGCATTATCTCCCTACGCCTTCCACTCCACAACAAACAACACCTTGCCGTCTTTAGTATATACGCCCCAACCCTCCAAGCTGACTCTGACGAAAAAGATAAATTTTACGCTGACCTGCACCGCCTTACCCAAAAGGTGCCCGCAGATGATAAGATCGTTATCCTTGGTGATTTCAACACCAGAGTAGGTAAAAATTTTGAAGCCTGGAAAGGAATATTAGGTAAGCACGGTGTTGGAAACTGCAACGATAATGGTCGTCTTCTGCTAGAATTCTGTGCAGAGCAACAGCTCACCATCACTAATACTATCTTTCAGCAGAAAGACAGTCTGAAGACAACCTGGATGCACCCCAGATCCAAACATTGGCACCTCATCAATTATGTCCTGGTGCGACGGAGAGATGTTCGCGATGTCCATCACACCCGGGTGATGCCCAGTGCAGAATGCCAAACAGACCATCAGCTGGTGCGCTGTAAACTCAACTTCAATCTCAAATTCAAACCTAAAAGGGGCAGTATCCCAAGGAGAAAACTCCAAGTTAACAATCTCCAATCAGCCACAGTAAGAGATAGATTCCAGGCAAACCTTCAAACTCGGCTTGAAAACCATTCCACAGATTCTGCAGACTCCTCTCCTGAAACAATTTGGCACCATATTAAAAACAGCATCCTGCAAGGTCTGGTTTGACGAAAACAATCAAGAAATCCAGGACTTGTTGAGGAAGAAGAGAACCGCCCACCAAGCACACTTTGCACTGCCATCCTGTCACGCAAGAAAAACAGCCTTTCGTCTCGCATGCAGCAAGCTCCAACAGAAACTCCGTGACATCCAGAACAAGTGGTGGATTGATCTAGCTGAAAAAACTCAATTATGCGCAGATGCAGGTGATCACAAAGGTTTCTATGTGACCTTGAAAACAGCATACGGGCCTACATACCAGGTACAAAGCCCTCTACTCAGCGCTGATGGTCAAACGCTTCTAACAGATAAAACCTCCTTTCTGAATCAATGGTGTGAACACTTTCAGACTCTTTTCAGTACCAACCGCGTAGTCCAAGACTCAACAATTCAGTCCATCACACAACAACCAGTAAAGTATGAATTGGATACTGCCCCCACTTTAGGAGAAACTCTCAAGGCCATACAGCAGGTGAAAATCATCAAGGCAGCTGGGGTTGATGGAATTCCACCTGAAGTCTGGAAATATGGGGGTCTTGCACTCCACACCAAATTTCACGAGTTTGTGGTGCACTGTTGGGAGCTCGGTGAACTACCATCAGACCTTCGAGAGATGCAGTCATCATCACTCTGTATAAGAAGAAAGGAATTAAATCAGATTGCTCAAACTATCGTGGTCTTACTCTGCTCTCCATTGCTGGCAAAATCCTGGCAAGAATACTCTTGAACAGACTAATACCCACTATAGCAGAAGGAATCCTACCTGAAAGTCAGTGTGGTTTCAGAGCCAACAGGAGCACCACAGACATGGTATTTGTTCTCAGACAACTGCAAGAGAAGTGTAGGGAACAGAACAAAGGTCTCTATGTGTGATGGTTTCAGTCTAGGCCTTCCTGGAAACCAGCTTGTAACCAGGAAGGAACTAGGAAGGTGACCAAGGAAGTATTCCATGCTATTCCTTTACGTAACCCAGGGTATAAATAAGGCATTGATAAGAGAGTTCGCCCTCTTTCCTCTCCGGCGAGGTTCGAGAACGGTGGGTCCCTGTTTCGGTTGGGCTTATCTGGAGCCGAGGCCTACAGTGACTGCCGTTATCTGCCACGCGTGAGGGGAGAGCCAAGGACCGTGTCTGGCCATCCTGCCTGTTCGAAGGGAAGTGGTGAGATTCTTGCTAGTTTGCCTTCGACTGGCTGTTTGACTTGTTCGGTCCTTGCCCCTTTTTGTCCTTCTCCTTTTTTTTTCCTCCCCCCCCCCCCCTTCCCCCCCTGGTGTGTGGTATTCCCCTTTCGTGTATCTGTCTTATATATAAATATACATATATATATATATACATATTTTTTGCTATAGCTTTGGCTGCTTGGTTTTTCTTCTTTTCCCTCTCTGGGAGGCGGGTCCTTGTTGTCAAGTTTCGGGGGACTTGGCAGGAAGCCAGCTCGAAACTTGTACAACATTTTTGGTGTCAGGAGTGGGATATTTTGGTTAAGTTTGGCTTGTTTTGATAAACATTTTCCAGGAAGACAGCTAAGCTCGGTGTTGTTTTGCAAGCCAATCTATTGTTTTGGGAACAGGTCTGGGAACACTGCCAGAGTCTGGGAAAACAGCCAAGGAAACTTTGTTTATATAAAACAAAAGTTTGTTTTGGGATCAAGAAGAAATAATAACAAAAAGCAATGGCTATTTCATTAATTTGTCTTATAATTCTAGCCGTCTTTACACCTGTGTTAGGCTACTCTATAGGGAGACGTCCAGACCTTGAGGATGGATGGAACGAATTGCTTCCATCCTTTAATTTTGACATCGAAGGTTTGGTAAAGGAGATCCCCATGGTTAAAATCGGCTCTAATTACTATATAAATCTTATTGCAACAGTACTGTCATTGATAAAGGTACTGGAAGTGCTCCTTAAACTTGGAAGAATGGGGTTCCGTTGCTCTCCCTCTTGTAGGAAAGATCACACCTCAAAGGGATTCGCTGGAACTTTGGAAAGGGCTGCCGACAGGCCAGTCCCCGGGTGGCATGGAGCTTGGGGAGATTTCGGTAGATTAGTAGGACGTGTGTCACCCCCCATTAATTGGGAGTTCACACCAGAACAAATGTTTGATTCTGGTGAGATGGCCCACTGTTTGGCAGAAGGGTGTTTTTCCTACAAAGATCCGAATATGCAATTCTCCGCTTTGTGCTGGGGCCTGGCTAATGCTTATCGAGCTGCCATAGACCACCTTCAGAGGGCTAAGGTCGACACAGAGACCCAAACCACGCCACTTGAAACCAGTGATGTCCCTATTAGGTCCACAGAAGTTGGGGTCCAAACACAACTTGAAGTCAATGACATTTCTACTAAGTCCACTAGAACCGGGACTCAAGCTAAGAACCGGAAGATCATCATTGCCCCTATAAAGAAGAAGAAGACGTGGGTAAGGGAGATCGAGGAACTTACGGACCCATCTCCGCAACCAGAACGCACAGAAGAAAGAGAAGAAGAAGAAGAAGAAGGAATAGAGGACGTAGTGAACGAAGGAGCGGCAGCAATGGGAGAAGGAGCAACAGCAAGTGATGAAGGCGCGACTGCGAGAGAGGAAGAAGTGGTTGTGACTGAGGAAGGAGCGATTGGAAGAGAAGAAGCAGCTACCAGAGAGGAAGAAACGGCTACACGGGAAGGAGCACGTCCAAAGGAACTAGGGGCACGCCCAAAGGAATACAGAACAGCACCAAGAGAAAAGAAAGCAACAGCACAAATGGCCGGTGGTATATTGTCGCTTGATGATTTATATCCTGACTACAAATTCAGTGTTACAAAGGACGCAAAGAAGGAGCCAAAGCATCCCCCTCAATTGGAGGGGGAATTATCTCTACCCCTCCAGACCCAACCTTCTCTTGGAGGTGTGGATGATTGGAAGAAGCCCTTATCTTGGCACCCGAGAGACTACTCGCTACCTCCACCGGCTGGGTATCGTGAACGACGTAGAAGTCCATCTCCACGGCGTGAACGACGTAGAAGTCCATCTCCACGGCGTGAACGACGTAGAAGTCCATCTCCACGGCGTGAACGACGTAGGAGTCCGTCCCCACGGTATGAACGGCGTAGAAGTCCATCTCCACGCCATGAACAACATAGAAGCTTATCCCCATGGCATGCCCAGTCTCCATCTCCACGTGAGAGATACAGGGAGGAGGCAGGAGCGGTTCCACGTAAGAGCGGAAGAGTAAAGAGGGAGGTAGAAAAGATTCTACGTGGGAGAGATGGCCAAGAAATAATGCGAGAAAGCGAAATTATACAATCACTGACCACAAGAGAGCTTAGAGATTTACGGAGAGATTATATGCGCTTGCCTGGTGAACAAATCCTCGCCTGGCTGGTGCGATGCTGGGACAAGGGAGCTGATAGTCACATAATTGAAGGTGACGAAGCACGACAACTGGGATCCATTGCCCGAGACCCTAAGATAGAACAAGAAATGGGAAGGGAGAAAACGGCATCCAGTCTTTGGCTCCGAATTCTTCATGCTGTGAGGGCGAAATACCCGTTTAAGGAGTCCCTGAAGAGTTCTTCGAGAAGGTGGAGGACTGCGGAAGAAGGCATCCAATACCTGCGGGAATTGGCCATGCAGGAAATTGTCTACTCTGATCCAGAATATTATGACATCCAAGTTCCCGAGAATGTTCCTTGCACACAACCAATGTGGAAGAAGGTAATTCAAGGTGCCCCTAAACCATATAGGTATTGCTTGATAACCGCATATCATCCAAAGATGGATGAACCAAGTGTGGACACCATGTGTGCTTGGATGAGGAGCATAGAGGAAAATCTGGAAGACCCCTTCGACCCTCTATACCGACACCCCTATGATAGGGAAAGAATGGAGAGAGATTATGAATATTCCAGATATGAGGACGACCTTAGAGACAGAGAGGACAGAAGGTATAGAGATTACCAGGAAAGGCCAATGGGAAGATCATGGCGGGACCGACAAAGACGACCTCGGCCTAGACCTCGATCCTGGTCTCGATCTCGCTCACGGTCCCTGTCATTCACAAGTCAAAGGAAAGAGAACTCTAAACGTTGGCCACGTAACCAACTATGGGCATACCTTCGTAGTAAAGGAGAAAACATGAAGAAGTGGGATGGTGAACCCACTTTTAAGCTTGAAGCTAGAGTGAGGGAGCTGAAGCGAAAGAAGACTGACAAGAAAGTTGTCTACGTAGTAGACGGAGATTTCTTAGAAAAGAAACTGCGATCGCCGAAACACGAGAAGATGGAGGTCCGCTTCGACAACGGTAAAAAGTCTAAGAAGTCAAAGTCAAACTCTGACGACGAATGCTCTGATCAAGACCAGTAGAGGGGCCCTGCCTTCTGCCAGGAGAAGGAGAGGGACCAAGAAGATAACCGAGTTTACTGGGCTGTGTGGGTTCGATGGCCTGGCACATCGGATCCTCAGAGATACCAGGCCTTGATAGATACTGGAGCCCAGTGTACTGTAATGCCTTCGGAGTATAAGAGTACCGAGACTGTTACTATTTCTGGAGTGACCGGAGGGTCTCAAGAATTGTCAGTGGTAGAGGCAGACATGAGCTTGACGGGAGACCAATGGGAAAAGCGTCCCATTGTGACGGGGCCAGAAGCCCCTAGCATCCTTGGTATGGACTACTTAAGGAGAGGATACTTCAAGGACCCGAAAGGGTACCGGTGGGCTTTTGGTATAGCCTCGGTGATTGAAGAGGAGTCCAAGCAATTGTCTGCCCTTCCTGGCCTCTCAGAAGACCCTTCCATTGTAGGATTACTGCAAGTTAAAGATCAAGAAGTGCCAATAGCCACAACAACTGTGCACAGACGACAGTATCGGACAAACCGAGATGCTGTGATCCCTATCCACAAAATGATCCGGAAGTTGGAGAGCCAAGGGGTGGTCAGCAGAACCCATTCACCCTTCAACAGCCCCATCTGGCCTGTGCGTAAATCCGATGGAGAGTGGAGACTGACTGTGGACTATCGTGGCTTAAATGAAGTTACGCCACCGTTGAGTGCTGCCGTACCAGATATGTTGGAGCTCCAATACGAGTTGGAGTCCAAGACAGCAAAGTGGTACGCCACCATCGACATAGCCAACGCGTTTTTCTCCATTCCCTTAGCGGCAGAGTGCAGGCCACAGTTTGCTTTCACCTGGAGGGGCATTCAATACACCTGGAATCGACTGCCCCAGGGGTGGAAACACAGTCCAACCATCTGCCATGGACTGATCCAGGCCACACTAGAGAAGGGTAAGGCTCCCGAACACATCCAGTACATCGATGACATCATTGTATGGGGGGATACAGCAGAAGAAGTTTTCAAAAAAGGACAGACGATCATCCAGATTCTCCTCGAGGCCGGTTTCGCTATCAAGAAGAGCAAAGTCAAGGGACCTGCCCGAGAGATCCAATTCCTAGGGGTGAAATGGCAAGATGGACGACGCCAGATACCAACAGACATAATCAACAAGATTGTAGCAATGGCTCCCCCCACAAACAAGAAAGAAACCCAAGCTTTTCTGGGAGCAATAGGTTTCTGGAGGATGCATATCCCAGAATACAGTCAGATTGTGAGCCCTCTTTACTTTGTGACCCGTAAAAAGAACAACTTCCAGTGGGGTCCTGAGCAACAACAAGCTTTCAGGCAGATCAAGCAAGAAATTGCACATGCCGTGGCTCTTGGACCAGTTAGAACGGGACCAGATGTAAAGAATGTACTCTACTCTGCAGCTGGAGATAAAGGTCCCTCCTGGAGCCTCTGGCAAAAGGTGCCTGGCGAGACACGAGGGCGACCACTGGGTTTCTGGAGCCGAAGCTACAGAGGTTCTGAGGCTAATTACACCCCTGTGGAAAAGGAAATCTTAGCGGCGTATGAAGGTATACGAGCAGCTTCAGAGGTAATTGGTACTGAAGCACAGCTCTTCCTGGCACCCCGATTACCAGTCTTGAGCTGGATGTTCAAAGGGAAGGTACCCCCTACGCATCATGCCACTGATGCCACATGGAGCAAGTGGATAGCCTTGATTACGCAGCGTGTACGATTGGGAAGCTCAAATCGCCCTGGAATTCTGGAGGTTATCACAAATTGGCCTGAAGGTGGGAACTTCAGTCTGGCAGAAGAAGAAGAAGAGCCAGTGAGCCGAGCTGAAGAAGCTCCGCCATTTGATCAGCTGCCAGATGAAGAAAGGTGTTATGCCCTTTTCACTGATGGTTCTTGCCGTATTGTAGGAAGGAACCGGAAGTGGAAAGCAGCCGTTTGGAGTCCCACCCGACGAGTGGCAGAAGCTACTGAGGGTCAAGGCGGGTCGAGTCAATTTGCAGAGCTCAAAGCCGTCCAATTGGCCCTGGACATCGCCGAACGAGAAGGATGGCCGAGACTCTACCTCTACACAGACTCGTGGATGATAGCCAATGCTCTATGGGGATGGTTAGACCGATGGAAGAAGATGAACTGGAGGCGTGGAGGAAAACCCATCTGGGCTGCTGACTTGTGGCAGGACATCGCTGCCAGAGCGAAGAGTCTGAATGTGAGAGTCCACCATGTAGATGCCCATGTGTCCAAGAAGCAAGCTAATGAAGAACATAATAACAACAGAGAAGCGGACCGAGCTGCACAGATAGGGGTGTCACAAGTAGACCTAGACTGGCAGCAGAAGGGAGAGCTGTTTCTGGCTCGATGGGCCCATGATGCTTCCGGTCATCAAGGCCGAGATGCCACTCACAGATGGGCACGAGACCGAGGGGTGGATTTAACCATGGATATCATTTCTGAAGTTATCCATGATTGCGAGACCTGTGCCGCTATTAAGCAGGCGAAAAGACTGAAGCCCCTGTGGTATGGTGGACGTTGGGAGAAGTATAAGTATGGAGAGGCCTGGCAGATTGATTACATCACATTGCCACAGACCCACCAAGGTAAACGCTATGTGCTTACCATGGTGGAAGCAACCACCGGATGGTTAGAAACATATTCGGTACCGCATGCAACAGCCCGAAACACCATCCTAGGCCTTGAGAAGCAGGTCCTGTGGAGACATGGCACTCCAGAGCGAATTGAGTCAGACAACGGGACTCATTTCAAAAACAGTCTAGTGGCCACTTGGGCACAGGAGCATGGTATTGAATGGGTATATCACATTCCATATCATGCACCTGCTGCAGGAAAAGTAGAAAGGTGTAATGGACTGTTGAAGACGACTCTGAAGGCACTAGGTGGGGGAACTTACAAAAATTGGGACAAGAATTTAGCCAAGGCCACCTGGCTAGTCAACACCCGAGGCTCTGTCAACCGAGCTGGTCCTGCCCAAGCAGAGTCCCTCCACACTGTAGATGGAGACAAAGTTCCAGCGATCCATCTAAAAGGTATGTTAGGTAAGGCCGTTTGGATCACTCCTCCCTCAGGCCAAGACAAACCCATTCGTGGGATTGTCTTTGCTCAAGGGCCTGGATATACTTGGTGGGTTATGAGGAAGGATGGAGAGGTCCAATGTGTGCCTCAAGGAAACCTAAGCCTGGGAAAAAACTAATTCTGTGCCTTGAGTTGTATTTTACAGGAGACCAGACACCAGACGGAAAAAAAAAAAAGAGAGACCCAAACAAAGCTGATACGAGAATCTAAGGATGGCCGATGATGACACAGCCCAAACCAATGAGCCAGCCCTAAACCGGAACTGTGATTATGACGAAAGGGCCAAGAACACAAATCGAGTTGCTGGTGGTGCTGATCTTCAATGACAGACGACAACCTTCGAGAAAAAATAAACATGGACTATATATATATATGTGTATATGTACGGGATAGAGACAAACACAATATACAGGTGTTACGTAAAGAAATAGTATGGAATAAGGGGTGGAGAATGTGATGGTTTCAGTCTAGGCCTTCCTGGAAACCAGCTTGTAACCAGGAAGGAACTAGGAAGGTGACCAAGGAAGTATTCCATGCTATTCCTTTACGTAACCCAGGGTATAAATAAGGCATTGATAAGAGAGTTCGCCCTCTTTCCTCTCCGGCGAGGTTCGAGAACGGTGGGTCCCTGTTTCGGTTGGGCTTATCTGGAGCCGAGGCCTACAGTGACTGCCGTTATCTGCCACGCGTGAGGGGAGAGCCAAGGACCGTGTCTGGCCATCCTGCCTGTTCGAAGGGAAGTGGTGAGATTCTTGCTAGTTTGCCTTCGACTGGCTGTTTGACTTGTTCGGTCCTTGCCCCTTTTTGTCCTTCTCCTTTTTTTTTCCTCCCCCCCCCCCCCCCCTTCCCCCCCTGGTGTGTGGTATTCCCCTTTCGTGTATCTGTCTTATATATAAATATACATATATATATATATACATATTTTTTGCTATAGCTTTGGCTGCTTGGTTTTTCTTCTTTTCCCTCTCTGGGAGGCGGGTCCTTGTTGTCAAGTTTCGGGGGACTTGGCAGGAAGCCAGCTCGAAACTTGTACACTATGTAACCTTTGTTGACCTCACCAAGGCTTTTGATACCGTGAGCAGAAAAGGTCTGTGGCAGATTTTGGAACGTTTAGGTTGTCCCCCCAAGTTCCTTAAAATGATCATCTCACTCCATGAGGATCAGCACGGCCAAGTCAGATATGGCAACACACTTTCTGAGCCCTTTTTAATTAAGAATGGTGTGAAACAAGGCTGCGTTCTCGCTCCTACCCTATTCACAGTCTTCTTTAGCATGATGCTCCAAAGGACCACAGCAGACCTCGATGATCAGGACGGTATCTATATTCGATATTGTACTGATGGAAGTCTATTCAATCTAAGGTGTCTGAGGGCCCACACCAAGACCTTAAACCATCTTGTCCTGGAGTTGCTTTATGCTGATGATGCCGCCCTTGTCACCCACACAGAAGCAGCTCTGCAGCGTTTAACATCTTCCTTTGCAGACACTGCTGAGCTCTTTGGGTTGGAAGTCAGCTTAAAGAAGACAGAAGTTCTCTATCGACCTGCACCTCAGGAAGTCCCCCATCATCCCCACATCACCATTGGCCAATCAGAGCTCAAATCAGTCCAGCAGTTTCATTACCTTGGTAGCCTCATCTCCTCAGATGGTAAGATTGACGGAGAGATAGACAACAGGTTAGCAAAGGCATATAGTGCTTTTGGAAAACTCCACAAAAGAGTATGGCGTAATAAACACTTGAAGAAAAGTACCAAGATCAGTGTTTACAAAGCCATAGTGTTGTCTACTCTCTTATATGACTCCGAATCATGGGTCATCTACCACCACCACCTGCGTCTCCTAGAATGCTTCCATCAACGCTGCCTCCGTACAATCCTAAACATCCACTCGTCAGATTATGTGACCAACACATCTGTTCTAGAGCAAGCAGTAGTCACAAGTATTGAGGCCATGTTGCGGAGAACATGGCTGCGATGGGCAGGGCACTTCTCAAGGATGAAGGACCACCGCCTCCCTAAGATCCTGCTTTATGGTGAACTTGCCACTGTCTGCTGCATGAGAGGAGCCCCGAAGAAAAGATACAAGGACTCCCTGAAACAACATGTCAGCCTTGACCATATTGATCACCATAACTGGTCTACTCTGGCCTCAAATTGGGACACCTGGAGACACACCATCTATAACGCAGCTGTCTCCTTTGAGAACACATGCAGAATCACTCTCGAGGAGAAAAGGCAACGCAGAAAGAACCGTGTCTTGCAGAATACACCATCTAAGGAGTCTTTCTGCTGTGCCTTTTGCAATCGGATATGTCTGTCACGTATTGGCCTCATAAACCACCAGCGTACCTGTAACAAATGTGGATAGAACCTTCCCAAATCTTCATTCGCGAAGCCTAGCCATGAAAAACAACTGTCTTTGCTGGCTGATATGGCAAAAACAACCATTCCAAAATATTCAGGTTTTTATTACCTGTTATCTGACAAATTAACCCAATGGGGTGCTGTCTTTCCCCTCCCGAGTTAATGATCATCACAGTCACTGCACATTCTGCTATTATGCGATTGCTATATCCTGCCACTATTTTGTCTGCTATTTCTTGTAAAACCTTGTTTTACAGTGCAGTGAGTTCCTTGTGCTCATCTGCATTAGTAGATGTTCCCAGCAGTGGCATAAGAGGATGTATGTCATCGTTGGTGATTCCACACACAGGTCTAACCCACTGAATATCTCCTATTAGTTGATGTACATCTGCTAAGGTTGATACTTGTGTCTTTACATTCATTTTCTGTGGGCACACTGTTCCTTGGGGTATGATCCATCCTAGATACTTCCATGGATCACCTTTTTGTACCTTTTCTGGGGCAATTTTTAACCCTCGCTTTTCCAACTGTTCCTGTAACTTAGCCACGGTCAGACCTACCTCCAATTGTTTTCCTGCAATCAGAAAATCATCCATATAGATACACTAGCAAGTAGGGATGTTCCTTTCTAAACGGTTGCAATGCCCATGCAACGTACATTTGTCACAACGTGGGGGAATTTTTCATACCTTGGGGCAAGGTTACCCAGTGATAACATTTGGCGGGTTCGACCTTATTGGTAGAAGGCACGGTAAAAGCAAACCTCTCTGCATCCTAAGGATGCAAAAAGATCGTAAAAAAACAATCTTTCAAGTCAATAATTATGATATCCCAATCCTGTGGAATCATGACAGGGGATGGGAGTCTTGGTTGTAACGCTCCCATGTCTTCTATGACCTCATTAATGGCACAGAGATCATGCAAAAGACGCCACTTTCCAGACTTTTTGGGAATGGTAAAAATCAGGGTGTTCCAGGGACTAGTGGATGGTACAATATGCCCTGCATCAAGTTGCTCTTGGACCAACAACTGAACGTTCTTCAGCCTATGGCCTTCGAGCGGCTACTGATTTACCCAGACGGTGGTGTCTGTCTTCCATCTCAGTTTCAGGGTTGGCTACCTCTCAGTGACTGCCCCTAAAAAGGGTCTGTCACTAGCCTTGCTCCTAACTGACCTTGTCCGAGTAACACAACAGGTAATGCAAGAACATACGACCTAGTTCCTACCGACTTGCCATCCTTAAAGCAAAAGGTTATCACGTCACGACTTATCCATGTCTGTTGCACCCCACCCACTCCCACCATGCCCGTGGGGGCTGGCATCAAAGGCCATGCCGGTGGCCACTTATGACGAGGAATAATGGTGGCATCAGCACCTGTATCCAGAAACATTGTCAGCTGGGTGGACTGTCTGCTAGGATGCTGCACTATCACTGTTTCTTCTGGCTTTCCTCTTTTAATATCTATGGTCAGTAACACTTCCGGGGCTCCTGTAGAACCGAAACTCCCTTCTCCATGGTCTTTTTCTGTTATGTTCGGGACCTGGCAATGAAAGGGGATGAACTGGGCAATTTTGCTCCTGGCTGGAATGGTAATTGGTGGTGTCAGAGTATATACCATAATTTTGATAACACCCAAATAATGAGCATCGATCAATCCTTTAACAACAAAAATACCTTGTCGAGACACGGAAGATCTTCCTATTAATAATGCACTAAGACCTTGGCCTAAGGGTCCCCTTAAGACCGAATCTACTATCACTACCTCTTGTGTCTCAAGAGTGACATCTACCGCTGTTGCCAAGTCCACTCTGGCGCTGCCGGTGGTGGCGGTGCGGCAGCTGTCCAAGCACCCTGACTTGCAGTCATCGCGCGAGGGGTCAGTGTGCTCAGCCTCCCGTTTCTCTTTTGCCTACACTCGTGTGTGTTATGGCTATCTTTCTGACACGTTTCACACCACTTTGAAACAGCAGCTCCTTGAGGTCCACTCTTTTGACCTGCAGTACACTGAGCTTTAAAGTGTCCCTTTTGCCCACAGTTATAGCATTTTTTCTCTACCTTCCCTTTACCTGACTTATTTCCTTTTTGCACCAACGGCTTTACTGCCACTCCAACAGCTGTAGCCACATAAGCGGCCTTCTCCTGTTGAATTATTCTGTCTGTAGCTTCTAATAGCTGAGCTGTTGTAGAACCTCGGGGCAGGATACTCAAAGCTCGTTTAGTTTTTTCATTGGCATTGTCATAGGCTAACATGTCCAAAAATTTGACCTTCATGGCCTCATCTAGGTCGGGATTTGTATTAATTGCGTGATGTAACTGATCAATAAACTTCCCAAATGGGTCTGTTGGCCCCTGCTGTACCATAGTAAAAGATGGGGCTGTTCTATCGTCATGCACTGCCTGTACTGATTTTTGTGCCAGCTCTTGACTGAGCTGCAATACTTCATTGGGAAATTGTACCTGCTCCCATAAGCATTTGAGTTGTTACCCCAAAGAGAGGATCCCCCTGTTGCCTAGGGGTTGCAGCTGCTGTATCACATGCTGCCTGCCACTTCTGATAGAATTGCAACTGCTGATGGGGAGATAGCAAAGTGTTAACTATCATCCTAGTATCATAGGGGGTCATCAATGTAGAAGAAAACAAGTGTTGTAACACAGATATAGTATAACCCGATTTTAACCCATACTGAGTGATTGCAGCTTTAACTTCCTTTAACATCTTCCAGTCTAAGGCCTGGTAGCCCCTGTTTCCCCCCCATCTACTATAACCAGAAATGCATGAGGACTCAATGACAAAAATTCTCTCTCTATCATAGCGTCTCACACAATTCCCTTCCATCTTTGCACCAGACCCTCCCCACTCGCGCCATCCCCTGAACCCCCAAACAGCAGATTTACAGATCCTCCCACCACAGTCCCACCCCCTCCCCCCTCTATGAATGGACTTTGCGGAGGTGGTGGGAGTGACAGGAAAGGGTTTGGGGGGGGCTGCGCCTGTACGGGGATGGGGCGAGCCGGCAATGGCATAGGGGGTGAAGAGGGCTCCTCCCGCCTTAGCTCCTTTTCTGCCACGGATACCTCCAAATCTTTCAATGGCCGTAGGAGCTCCTGCAGCTGCGCTCGCTCCTTTGTAGCCCTTCTTCCATCCTGAGAGTCCGATTCCGAGCCCGGCGATGAAGGTGCAGACAGTGGCAATGGCGGGTACAGTGGTGCTGCGCTGTGTGTTGGTCCACGGTCCCCTTTCCCTTCCGTTTTTTCTTGCCGAGACTGTCCCGCCGGGCCCAGCGGGGGGGGGGGCAGTGGCAGAGGCGGGTCTCGACGGTTCGGGGCTGGCAGAGGGCAGCGGTGGCGGGAGCTCGGTGCAGACCATGGTAGCGGCAGGCACGGGCGGGTGAGCAGTGGGACTGGCATCGTGGTCACTCGGAGCAGCGGAGCTGCTGTCACTGGGCTTGCTGCGGGGGAAGGTGCTGCTGGTGGTGGAGTGCCCCGTAGCCAGCATAGCAGTTACAACAGTCCCTCCTGGGTCACTGGCTGATGGTCGGGGAGGGACCTATGTCTTGGAACCAGCCGGCAACGGGATCGGAGGAATGGCAAACAGATACTGGGAAACCCAGCTGCCCTCTTTACTTTCAGTTTCGTTGCTCGCTAATGCAGCATATGCCGAGGCAGTAACCTGCCGCTCAGTTCTCATGGATTTCAGTGTCTCGGTCAACAGCTGCCACAATGTTGGATAGCGGGTTGCCTCCTTAGATCCTTTACTGATCTCTTCCCACAGCTGCTTTCCTATATTTTCCCATACCGGGACTTCAAAAGCAGCACTTACTGTGGGGATAAGCCCCTTATCTCGGGACCAGTTCAACAGCCCTTTGAGAGCACCCGTATCATAGGTTATCCCTCTCTTGTAGTAGATATGTTGCAGGAGCTTAAGCACCGCTTCTTCCTCTTTACTAGGTGCCGTCCCCATCTCCTCCCCAGCCGCTCACCTGATCAGGGTGAGATTCCAATTCGTCTCTCCGACACGAGCTCTATTCCAATGCCGGGGCAGCACGGCTACGACTGGCTTTCCCGCACCCTCTTTTTCAATGCCGATGCAGTCCTCGGGGAACACGGCAATCTGAGAGCCCCTGTTCCAGGCGCCACCTGCTGTGGCAGGAGTTCAGAAACAATGCACAGACGATCAATATGATCAAACAATGTTCAATTTATTATTTAAACGACTTAGTTTTTATACAGTCATCTCCTTCTGGGTACATGATTACAACAAAGCGATTGGACTGCTCAGTCCGTGCACGTGCTTCATGCCTTTAGTTCATTGATCCCGATGCCCTGTCCACGCGTCCTGACTAATCGATCCGCCTTAGGGACTTTCCAGGGGACTTTCCAGCTTTCTCTTTATCGGTCACATACACACAGTTTCACATAACTTGCAACTATAAACACATAGTTTCACACAACTTGCAACTATAAACTTTTTTTCTTTTAATAACCTCCAAAGTTATGTCAAGTGAGGCCTACCGCTCCTCAGAGCTGGTCGTATGGATTGTTCACAAAGTATCCATTGTCCTGTAAATACTCCACGAGGTCTTCATTCTAATTTGTTATCATCAGCAGACTTCATGATTCATCAAGATAAAATACCAGTTTATAGTTTGAAGGTGAGATTTGGGCATCAATAATGAACCTCACACTATCAGAGAATTAAGCACTGACTGATATACACATTTCAGGAAAAGTTGGATTCATTACATCCAGACTGCTAAATAAACACCACTAATACTTGTAGGGCCCAGGTATCTCAGGACATGATAATGATTGCTGACAAGAGGTGATGCTAGCTTACACCTAGTTCTAGCAAGTAGGAAGATAACAAGACATGGTCATAGAAAATTGTCTTAAAGTGTCCTGGTTCCGACCAGGACAGAGTTAAGTTTTTGCAGTAGCCATGAGCAGGTGGAGCCTGGAGCAATGTAGGCATGGCTAGGAGGTTATTCTATACCACCTCACAGTCATTGCTGAGGGTGGGGGTAAGGGACTCTCTGACTTCCAAGAAGGGCAGGGCTTCTGGTGGAGAAAATGTGCTGGAAGGGGGGAAGCCATCCACCATTGTTCATTGTCACCCAGAGTCCACAGTGAGCATTTTTTGCATGAGTCACTCTCTCTTTTGTATACTTTTGTTATTAATATTGTTGCTGTTATTGTTAATTTTTGTATCTCATTGCTGTTTCCAGTAAATTGTTCTTATCTCAACCGGTGATCTTCACCTTTTGTGCCTCCAATTCTCAGCTCCAAGGGGGAAGGGAATGTCGCTGGGTATCTGTCGAAGGGTCTCGGTTTGAAAGGGGGAAGAAGGACAGACAACACACACGAGGATGGTGAGACAAAGAGATGTCTGCCTGCTACGCTGAGCAGGCAGCTTTTTATTAGGTGCCAAGTTCCCCTTTTCCCATACATACATACTATAAACATTTTCCTGCAAAACACCCAGGAATGCAACACCTGCAGTTTGTTAAAACAGCTTGACCTTGTACTGTCCAGCTCTCAGGGCTGTTTCCATGGGAATATGCAGTTATCTCCACCTTTCTCAGGGGAACGGTCTTACTCCCCTCAATGTCTCTAGCTCTTCTACTTCCAGGGGGCCCCGGAGTTCCATGGGCCTGCCATCTCCCCCCACAAGGGAAGGGAAGGGAAGGGAGAAAGAGAAAGCAGCATGTGGTTTGGGAGAGCCTAGGTGGGGGCACTGAATTGGGGAGTACCATTCCTAAACCACAACATTAATTGACGCCCAATGTGCAGCATGAAGGGTTGAGATAACAACAGATCAGCCCAGAGTGGGTTGGAAACAAATTTGATCTAAGTATTTGTTGCATTAGGTCCAGAGCCACTGGTCACAATGTTGCTTGGTCTGTTCATCTGGGTGTGGTACCTAACCCTGTATATGTGTGGTGGGCTGACCTTGGCTGGATGCCAGGTGCCCACTCAGCCGCTCTATCACTCCCCTTCCCAGCAGGACAGGGGAGAGAGTAAGGTGGAAAAAACAACTCATGGGTTGGGATAAGGCAGTTTATTTAAAGCAAAAAGCAAAGCGAAGCTTGCACACGCAGAAGCAAAAGATAGCAGGGTTTTTTCTCTACTTCCCATGAGCAGCAATGGTTGGTCACTCCCGAGAAGCAGGGCTTCAGCATGTGTGACGGTTTCTCAGCAGGCAACCATTAGACAATGAATGCCTGCCTTCCTGCTCCTTGCCTCAGCTTTTGTATCTGAGCTGACGTCATATGGTATGGAATATCCCTTTGGTTAGTTTGGGTCAGCTGGCCTACTTGGGTCCCCTCCCAGGATCTTGCCCTCGACTGAGGAAGGAATGTTACAGTGTTGGTGCTGTGCTCAGCAGTAGCCAAAACACCGGTGCATTATCAACACCCTTCTAGCTGCCAATGCAAAGCATAGCACTGTGAGGGCTACTGTGGGGAAATGAACAGCCAACCAGACCCAATAAAATATGTTCCCGTATGTGCTCCTTGCAATGCTCTTTTTCAGAGCAGGGAAAAGGATCAAGATTGCTTTGTTGCTGTACTGTGTGATATCAGCTTATAACATGATAACATAAAAGGCAATGAGTGTCATTTGGGATGTGTATTCAGTGTTGCTCTCCTGCCCTGACCTTGGGTGCCACCTCTGGGGAATTCATTAATAATCATACCCAGTCTGTGGGGGGAACATGGGAGGATGATTTTCTCCAGCTTTTCACCCCCTTTTCCTCCTTTGGACCTGTTATAACAGCTTTTGAGAATTTCGAATTCCCTTTGGATGTTAAGGAAAGCATATTCTTGTTGCTTGGTCTGCCAGGTCTTCTCAGTACAGTCCACACCATGTTTAGAGTTGCAAAAGAGATTTCTAGAAAGGCCTTTCAGAGATCTGCTCTGAGGGAGGATAGTTATGTGTGGCATGGAATGTGGGAGGACATGGGTCAGTTTTTGGGGAAATTCTCCAATGATTTGGGAGTTCACCCCTGAAAAACTCCAGGATCCTGCTAAAGTGACGGAATATTTTCAAGAAGAATGCTGTGGCAACTCCAGAGATAAGCAACTTATTGCAATCCATGCTGGTAGCACTCACCCCTATACAGAAGAAGAAATCCAAGACCAAATGAGTTCACTTAAGTGAGGGATGAAGAGGAAGCAGGGCCCTCAGAAAAGGAGGAAGAGGCAGGGCCAGACATAATCACCCAAGCTCTATCTCCGAGTGAACTGTGAGATATGTGAAAAGATTTCAGCCTCCAGTCCAATGAGCTCCTAGGGATATGGTGTGAGGAACTGGACTTTTTTAATTGCCTTAAAACATTGCTACTGGAGGGGCTGTGCAAACCTCCTGCCAGGGGATTGAAGATAAGGCTGAAGGGATGAGGTGTTAGATTTGTGAGGCTATAGGGGCAAAGTCTTGGGCGTGTGATGCTTATCTCCTATCAGCCAGGTTGTGTCAAAATGAGCCTTTTGTGCACACCCATACGCTGCCCTAAAGAATGTCTGGCTTTTAGCAGCAGTACCTCCGGGGCAGCCCTCCCTCCCCAAGCCTAAATGACCGCAAAAAACAGGGCTTCCAGCTTCTGCAAAAACAGCCCCCCTTCCCCCACAGGGTGGCACCAGGAGGGTTTCTGAAGGTATATAAACCCAACAAATTTTGTGTCTCGTGGGCTTCTCTTCCCCACCACTCCCTGATGGACCAAGACACCACCACCACCACCACCAACCAAGTTCATCGAAGACCTCTGAAGTGGTGACCATAAAACTTTTATTCTCTTCTCTCTTTCTTTCTTTCTCTCTTTTCCCTTACACATTTCTTGGGTGGCTATATTATAACCTAAACAACTAAATATCCGTTTTCCTTTGCAATACTTTTATGCTTTATATTGCCATATTACTATGGATAATAACAACCAAAATGGCTACATACCTGTTTTCCTTTGCAACCAAATTGTTCTAAAATAAATCTCATATATATATATATATATATATATGCAAACATTGATCATCTAGTATAATTTTTCTTTAATTCACTCCAAGGAATTCAATAACGAAACAGAAGGTACTCCTGCCTGGTAGGGTGGATCATAATACATGGCTGCTCCGATGCTGGGATATCATGGCCCACGATATGAAACTAGATGGTAGTGAAGCCAAGCAACTGGGATTGTCCTGGGATGTGGGCATTGACAAGGGGATTGGGAAGAGGACAGAAAGTCAGCCTCTGGAGGCAACTCCTGTCAAGTGTGAGGGAAAGGTATTCTCTAAAGGATGATCTAGTAGTGTGCCAAAGCAGGTGGAATGCCATGGAGAAAGGTATCCAGTACCTGAAGGAATTAGCTGTGCTGGAGGCAATTTATAGGGATTCAAATAATGAGCAGTCCCCTGTAGATCCAGATGAGGTCCAGTGTACACAATGCATGTGACTAAAGTTTGTACGGAGCATGCCATCATCGTATGCTGTATTGGGTCTGGCTGAGCTGGAGTTCATTTCCCCATAGTAGCCCTCACAACGCTGTGCTTTGCATTGGCAGCTAGAAGGGTATTGATAACACACCAGTGTTTTGGCTACTGCTGAGCACAGCATCAGCACTGTAACATTTCTTTCTCAATCGAGGGCAAGATTCTGGGAGGGGACCCAAGTAGGCCAGTTGACCCAAACTGACCAAAGGGATATTCCATATCATATGACGTCAGCTCAGATATAAAAGCTGAGGCAAGGAGCAGGAAGGCAGGCATTCATTGTCTCCAGTGGCTGCCTGCTGAGAAACCATCACATGTACTGAAGCCCTGCTTCTTGGGAGTGGCCGACCATCGCTGCTCATGGGAAGTAGAGAATAAACCTTGTTGTCTTACGCTTCGCCTCTCTTTTGTGCGTGCAAGCTTCGCTTTGCTTTTGCTTTAAATAAACTGCCTTATCCCAACCCATGAGTTGTTTTTTTCCACCTTATTCTCTCCCCTCTCTGGCTGGGGAGGGGAGTGATAGAGCGGCTGGATGGGCACCTGGCGTCCAGCCAAAGTCAGCCCACCACATATGCCAACTCATTGGCATTGGTGTGAATGAAAGGAGAACAAACAGTGCTTCAGGTGACTACCCGATTCTGACAATATGAAGACCATCTTTTTTCCTCCCTACAAACCTGTGCCTTGGCTGTGGAAAGACTGTCCAAGGCTGCAGACAGATTCAAAAGGCAAGTTAGAGAAGAAATGTCCCAAGCTAGACCAGTACGGACCAGAGTCCTTGCTATTGGGAGCAAGTGCCCCCATGCTAGAGAGAGAGGGTACACACCACAAGCTAACCACTGGTTTTACCTGCATGACCATGGAGAGGACATGAGGAAGTGGGATGGAAAACCCACCTCTGCCCTAGCAGCACGGGCACATGAGTTGAGAGGAAGAACAACCACCACAGGAAATTCTTCAAGGATAAATGCCACTCCAGTTTCCAGTGGGCAAGTCCTCAAAACAGAAGGGCTGATGTTACTTCTGATCCTCTTGAAGTTCACATTTACAAGAAGTGAGCAATGAGTACCGTGACCAGAACTAGAGGGGCCCTACCTCCAGACAGGTGGGGGAAAGGGACAATCGGATCTACTGGACTGTGTGGATCCGATGGCCTGGCACATCAGACCCACAAAGATATAAGGCTTTAGTTGACACCGGCTCACAATGTACCCTGATGCCATCGAGATATGTAGGGGCAGAATCCATCTCTATTTCTAGGGTGACAGGGGGATCCCAACAACTGACTGTACTGGAAGTTGAAGTGAGCCTGACTGGGAATGAATGGCAAAAACACCCCTTTGTGATCAGCCCAGAGGCCTTGTGTATCTTTGGCCTAGATTACCTCAGGAGAGGGTATTTCAAGGACCCAAAAGGCTTTTGAGATAGCTGCTGTGGAGACAGAGGAAATTGGACTGTTGAATACTTTGCCTGGCCTCTCAAAAGGCCCCTCTGCTGTGGGACTACTGTGGGTCGAAGAACAACAGGTAGATTGCTACCACAACAGTGCTTCGTTGTCAATATCACACCAGCCGGGATTCCGTGTCCCCCATCCATGAGATGATTTGTGAACTGGAGAGCCAGGGAGTGGTCAGCACGATGCACTCACCCTTTAATAGTCCTATATGACCAGTGCATAAGTTCAATGCAGAGTGGAGACTGACAGTAGACTATTGTAGCCTGAATGAAGTTACACCACCACTGAGAGCTGCTGTGCCGAACATGCTGGAACTTCAGTACGAGTTGGAGTACAAGGAAGTGAAGTGGTGCCACCATTGACATTGCTAATGCATTTTTCTCCATTCCTTTTGTAGCAGAGTGAAGGTCACAGTTTTCTTTCACCTGGAGGGGCATCCAGTACACCTGGAACCGACTGCCCCGGGGTAGAAACACAGCCCAAATATTTGCCATGGACTGATCCAGACTGCACTGGGAAAGGGTGAGGCTCCAGAACACTCACAAGACATTGATGATATCATCCTGTGGAGCAGCACAGCAGAGGAAGTTTTTGCGAAAGGGGAGAAGATAATTGAGATCCTCCTGAAGGCCGGTTTTGCCATATAACAAAGTAAGATCAAGGGACCTGCCCAGGAAATTCAGTTTTTAGGACTAAAATGGCAAGATGGATGTCTTCAGATGCCAATAGACATAGTCAACTGAAACTAAGAAATCACACCCAAAGTATCATTGGATGGAACATTCCTTTAATTTGTCATGATGGGAACATGGGGAATAATTTGCCATACATGCTCACAAAAATACAGTTCTTTCCAATATTTATACATTATAACAGCTAAAGTTGCCTCCCAAAAGCCACCTCCCCTTATTACATGATCTTATGCTCAGGTGTGCTCAGGTTTCACCTGGTTGCTCTTTCGTGGAGCAAGTCTGCCATCTACTGTGTCTTTTGAGTGGGGAATCTCACTTTGGGGGTCGTTTTACTTCAGCCTCATGTATTCCTCCTCACTAAGTCAGCAAATTCAGATTGATGATTCCAACCTGTGACCCTCATCTTTGCTCACTATAAGACACATCTATCACTAGCTAAAAGATAACAGAAGGTTATTCCCTACAAAAAAATTCTCTATTGTATTTAATTCTTAGCAGAACAGCCTCTATTGATTGTGCCCTTTGAAGCATATGTTTCATTTAGTTAACTTCCTTCAGGTGGATCATTTAGCAATTTTCAATTATCTTTGCTTCCCTTACCCTTACCCTGCAACACTAAACCATTACATGTATACCAGAAAAATAATCAAAATGGCAAAACTCAGAAAAGCATACATTTTGGTTGATTAAGATACAACTTCTAAGGTCAAAAGCAGAAATGTTGTCTCCTTTGTTTCACAACAAAATAGCAGCTATGTCCCTACCAACCAGCAAGAAGGAAACACAGGTTTTCCTAAGCACTGTGGGGTTTTGGAGGATGCATATTCCAGATTACAGTTATATTGTAAGCCCTCTCTATCACGTGACCCGGAAGAAGAAGGATTTCAAGTAGGGTCCTGAACAACAGCAAACTTTTGAACAAATTAAACAGGAGACTGTTCGTGCACTAGCCCTCAGGCCAGTCAGGACAGGACAAGATGTGAAAAATGTGCTCTACACTGCAGCTGGGGAGAATGGTTGTGGGGAGGAAGGCATTGAAAATAGAAGATTTAGTGAGAAGATACTTTTAGTTGTTTTCACTGAAGATAATTCTGCATCTGGGGATGCTAAGAATACTTTTTCAGTGTGGGAATTTTCACATACTGTGTTTCCTTTGAGTTGTTTTATGTCTGTTGAAAGAAATGGAACTCTCTCAAAGAAGATAAGAGAATGTTGTTAAAGACTTAGAAGCATTCTTTCCCACAGGCTTGGGGGGAAGGGAGATGAGAGAGTTTAGAATTGTAAAAACACATCCTGTTCTGACTTATCAGTGTATGTGTGTATCCCTGCAACGATGGATTTAATCTATTCTTCACACTTCAGCTGTGAGTCGTGGCCATCTTGGTTAACCTGCATCAATCAATTCCCACATGTGGCGTAGTCAGCTACAACCAAGAGCGACCACGCCATGGCTACAGAGAAAGTCGGAGACTGGGGAGGCTATGGCAGTGACTCCCTGCATTTTGGGATGGCCCATCACTGAGCACTGGACCCCTGTGGCTGCTTTCCTAGGGACGATGGCTCTACCAGAGGCAAGGCTTGAAATGAATGATGCAGCAGCAGTTACTCTGCAGACGATGTGCGAATTACCATGGAAAGCATCATGTAAGTCTGCTTGCAAGTTAGAGGGGAGATTGGGATGGTTATTAGTCACTGGTCTCAGGGATCTCAGTCGTGAGAGTACAACCCTACAGGATTGAATGAGAGAGCTGATAGATAGGAACGGTGCTTTAAAAGATGTGAAACAGTTTATGTGAGCAGTGTTTACTGCTCAGGAGGAGTGCTGCTATGAGCAGGAATGCATTATAGAATGTCTGGTGGTGCACATTGCTAACTGTCAGGGGTGACAGCAGGTCTGTTAGCAGCCTGGCACTTAGCAACGAAGCAATCGACATTGACCAGATCACGGTATACCCCTGAAAGGAGGAGAACACACAGCATGCAGAGCAATGTGGGCAACTTTCAGAAAGGAAGAAGATAGAAGACAGAAATGGACTTCCTGTTTTTTCTGCAAGTCAGGATGACTCGACAAAAGTTGTGTTTGCTATTTTGCAGCCAATCCTGGTGTATGTTTACATGAAAGTACCAATAGTAGATTGACATGTGTATGGCCTGATGGCCTGATGTATGTGTACCAATAGTAGGTTGACATGTATATGGCCTGATGTATGAAGGCACCAATAGTAAGTTGACATATGTGTTGTGTTAAAAGTATAAATGTCTGCAACCTATTGCAATAAAAAGCTTCCAGCCTTCTTGCTATCCTGTCCCTGCTTTGGAAGAAAATTCTATGTCACTTCGGCCGTCCCAACTTAACAGCGACATTTGGCGACTCCGACACGATTACTGCGCCAAAGAAGATTTATCTCCGAGAGAGAGTTCAAAGAAGATTTTTCTCCGAGAGAGAAAGAATTTTTGCAGTGACTTGTCTCCTAGAGAGAGAAAGAGCAGTAAATTCCTCTCCTAGAGAGAGGGGGACTCGTGGGTTGACGCACGAGGGGGACGGAGCCTGGTGAAGCTTGAGAGCGGTGGGATTCCGCAAAAAACAGATCTAGATCTGAGAACTTTATCGACCCCTCATTAGGTAAGCTAATGGGGGGTTCCACCGGGGACAAAAATTTTGACAGTGGAACAGCATATAACGAAGGAGGAAAGTGTAGTTTTATCTACATGGAAATCCCTCCTTAATTGAAAGAATGTCAAGGTTAATGATTTTGCATTACGATGTGTGCTATTATAGTGCAGAAAACAGGACTTTGAAGCCACATCTAATACTGCTTTTAGTATATCTGCGTGGCAGAAAGTGGGTGATAAATTATGGGATGAAATATCGAAGGGATCGAAAGACGTAAATGATCTGGCAATTACCTGGCGTTTGCTGTTTGATACTCTGAAAGAGTAGCAGACAGAACAGGAGACAAGACAAAGTGAAACGAAATCAGCTACAGTACAGAATGCTTCAAATTTCTAGGAAGGGAGTTCAATAGATACAATAACAGGACAGCTAGAGACCTTGAAAAGTTCAGAAGATCCAACTGGCAGCAATCCAAGACACCTGCAGGCTTTGCAGTGTTCACAGGGAGGTTTAGTTGACAGCAAAAATGAACTTAAGCCGAGTCGTAAATATCCTACACCTAACGAGCAAAGTAAAATGCCTCAGCGCTGGACATCCCCAGCAGATATCACCCCGTCTCCCTATAAGACCCCTGCTCAGCAGTTGGCAGAGTTCGAAGCTCAGGACAAATGCCCGAAGTCCTCTGCTTCTCATATTGATCAGGATGAAGTAGACCTTCCACCCTCTCCTAATCCACTTTGTACTGCATTGCCTAGTAGCGATGAGGATGAAGAGGCTGTAGCTAGTCAGTCACCCTGTCACTGATAAAATGGAAAGAGCTGCCTGTCAGCCCCCTGTCAAAGACCAAAAAGTAAGATCTACTTGTTGGGCCCTCCGGAAAGCAGCAGAGCCATGGACCCTGCCCCCTGTGACTGTTACAGTGTTGCCTAGTGTAGTGGTTTGAATCTTGTTTTCCCCCAGAGGCTAAGGAAAATGGTAAAACCCCAAGGGGTGGAAACCCCTGGAAGTTTTGAAGTTTTACCCAATGGGCGCTCCTGCAAAATGTAAACATTCCACAAGCTCACCAGAAGAGACGAGTTGTGGTTTTGGTTGTTGTTGAGGAGAGGTGGCCATGTTGTAGAGCCACGAGGAAGGGGCTCTGAGCCCCTCGGGGCCTCTGGGGCCTCCCAGCCCCTGGCTGGGGGGGGGACTGCAGAGACTTGGAACAGTGTTAAGCTGGACTAAGTGTCTGTAACTGAACCTGGAGATGTTTCTTCATTGTGAGTGAGCAGAGACAACAGCAGCAGAACTGCACTGACCAGAGAAACGGTGGCAGAGAGCCAGGACAGATAAGACCTGAACCGGAGAAGCAGCAGCAACAAAGGCATACAGCACCAGAGAAAGAACTCCTGCAAGGAGAGAGAGAGAGCAGCAGAGCTACAGAGTTTTTGGGGGTAAGACTGAACCAGACCTCCCCCAAACTCCTTTGAGACCCCTCTGAGAAAAAGAGGGACATGGACTCCTATTATGGAGAGCAGTTTTGGACATGCAGCACCAGAGAGAGAGAGGAGCTGAGAAGCTCAGTCGTCCTGAGAGCTGAGCCAGGACGGTGTGGGAGGTTGGCCTTGGGGGTCCTCCCTTGCTGCAAGCTACAGGGAAGCTCGCAGCCTGAAAGCGGGGCACAGAGGCCCTACAAGGAGCTTGAATCTCCTGGAGATACCAGACCGTCACGAAGACTCCCTGTGTCTTCGTGATATGACCGTGGTGGAACGACCTTGTCTGGGGTGAACGTAGCGCACGGAAGACCCCTTTACCTGCGTCAAGGGGGCCGAGAGAGGCTTGGAGGCCTCCCTCGTGAGTGCTGGCAGAAATCCAGCTATCAGCTGCTGCATGCATGTGGAGAGGACAGATGACTGCTGCTGTAGAAGATCCTGCTGTTCAGAGACTAGAAGGGATCTATCCTTTTTTCCCTCCTGGACTTTTATTTGGAGGGGAGAAGAGATCTGATCCATTGTAAATACTATATGTCATGGTAGAGATAGTTGTGATCATGTGTATAATGTGTTATAATATTTATTTGTACAGTCATTGTAATATATTCCCTTTCCCCCATTTGGAGTCTGGTGTGTTTTGTCTGGAAAAAACCCATCTCACATTGAATTGAGATGTGACGGGGGGCTAGGACTAGGGAATTTAGATTTTGGGGCTATCTCAAACTGTGACACCTAGACATCTAGATAAATTTTGGAACCAGGTAAAACAAAAGGCAGCAGAAGCAGGGAACTGGAATCTACTGGATAGGATCGGCTATCCCTCTGAGACATGTGACGCAGTTGCACCTTCGGGTCCTGAGGCTACAAGGGAAGAAGGTATTGGTTTACTGAGGCAGACCACAGGATCTAATGCTGATGAAGTAGCAGTAATGAGAAGTATTAAAATGCAGCTTGTGAAAGGGGCACCTGATAAATTGAAACCCCTGGTTATACCAGCAGTCATGAATGCTACTGGTAACATAGGTGCCTTGATGAGTACCTTAAAACCTTTTTGGACCATTTGGTCAATTTTGAACACAGGGGGCTAAGAACAAAGGAAGATCCATCATTTTTGACAGAGGATGCCTCGCAGCCAATTGGGGAGCAGAGGGGAAAGCCCCTTTTTGGAGAAAAGAAACCTTTTTAGGCCAAAATGAATATATTAAACTGATCTGAAAAGGTGTGGGATTTTGTAAAACTATAAAATGCACAAAATTTAAACCCAAGGGGTCTTTTCTCCCTGGGAACTCAGTGTGAGATAAGACCCAGTATACAGAATAAATCCTTCCTTGTTGATACAGTTTCTTTGTTTCATGAGTTTTTGCCGTCTTTCTAAATTCAAAGGAGGAATTTTTTCGCACAAATTTGGGAGCTCATCTGGGATCCAACGTCCACCAGCCCTGGGGGGGGAAGGGACACCAGCGACTCTGGACGGCACGCACACCCATTTCGGTGGTCCACGAGCTTGGCACCCTCCTTCGGGTCAGCTGCAACGGAGGACTCAGGACAGGAGGCATTGAAACAAAGAAAACAAGAGAAGGACTGGTTGGTATACAAATTGAAGACCACAGCACCGTTAAACTACATGCATAGAACCTGATAAGACACAGAAGGGCCTATTTTAACTCTTATTGAGTGTATTGGGTAAAGGAGTGTGTGCGTGTTCATGAGTGAGATGTACCTTGGGTATGGAGCGAGAGAGGAGTTCTGAAGTACTGCGGTTCCTTACTCCTGCGAGGGAAATGGCCAGAGAAAGAACAAAGCGATTGGTGTGTCGTTTGAATGAGTTACTCCTTGGGTAAAGAAGTGACCTGAAGTAAAAAAAAAAAAAAAAAAAGTCCATGCTATTTCATGGCCAAAGGGGGAGCTACTGGAGGCTCCTCAGGAGGGGGACAGGGGCCGTGTGGCTCTGTCTCTCTAGGGAAGCTGCCTTGCTACTCCGCTGCCAGGAGGGAAAACGAGGGGGAAGCAGAGCCGGGGAAGGCGATGGGGCCTCCCCCCAGCCTGGCCAGACCTGGCTCCAATGCTGCGCCTGCTCCGGACTAGGTGCCAAGAGGCCCGGGCCGGCCTGACGTCGCCTCACTCCCCGCTGTGGCGGGGGAAGCGGGCGGGGCTGCCCGAGAGCTTCAGGCAGCTCTTCCCTGGCCGGAATTTCTTCTGTGCCCCCCAACCTTCTCTTCCTTTTTTCTTAAATATGTAATCACAGAAGTGCTTCTCATTGTTTTAGCCGTGGCCAGCAGCAGGAAATCCCTCCTGCAATTAGCTACCATTGGTTCTTCATAGGACAGTGAAAGCTTCCAGTAGCTTCCAACAGAAGCCACTCTATAGGCCCCTCTGCTGCTAAAACAGCCTCAGCTACAGTTTAAACCCATGACAATGAGCTATTGAAGGAAGCTCAGAAAGTATACGTTCGGAGAGACAAAGAGTAGGAAAAGCAGAAGATTCAGTTAATGATAGCTACAGTTGAGGAAGTGAATAAACAAGGGGGGGAATGGGTCCCAGGGCAGAGAAGGGCATGGCTACCACAAGGGAAATATGGAAATGGTCCCACTAAATATAAAGGACAGGGGACTCAATACCCTAGAGGACCTTCCCGAGCACTAACAAAACTGGACATGCAAACGGCCCCCCCGAATGTACAAAGTAAGGGAAGAGCTTGTTTTTACTGTGGACAAGAAGGACATTTTAAAAGGGATTGCCCTAGGTGCCAAAAAGACATCCAAGTCTTCCAGTTACAGGAAAGCTCGGAATAGGGGTGTCAGAGGCTCTGCCTCCTGGGGTCAGAAACAGGAAAAGAACCCTTGATAAATTTAAAACTGGGACCCCAGGAGGACAATACCATCTTTCTAGTGGACTCAGGGGCTCAGAGGACCTGTGTAACCCAACCTCCATTGGGAATAAGAGTATCAAACCAGTCACAGTACAGGGAGTAAAAGGAGAACACTTTGAGGTACCCTTGGCCCCATCAGTATTAATGAAAGGAAATGGGAAGGTGATTGAGGCAGATCTACTGATTACACCCCAGATGGGGGTGAACTTGTTAGGTAGAGATCTAATGGGAATCCTGGGAGTAGGGGTGGTACCTCAAGGGGAGGGGGTGGAAGTTAAACTCTTCATCTTAAGTGAAGATTTGGGCATAGATCCTGAAGCGTGGGCCGAAGATGGGAACAGGGGAAGATTGAAAATAGAAACATTTACAGTGGAATTGTATACAGAAATTCCGATTCGCGTTCACCAATACCCCATTCCCCTGGAAGGGAAAAGAGGCCTTTCAATGGTGATAGAGAACTTAATACGTGACGGATTGTTAGAACCTTGCATGTCACCATACAATATCCCCATCTTGCCAGTAAGACAAGGCGATTGGACATATGGATTGGTCAAGGACCTATGGGAAATCAATAAGATAGTTTGTGTTCAACATCCTGTAGTACCAAACCCATACACCATAATAAGCAAAATACCTCCAGAGTGTGAATGGTTTTCAGTGGTTGACCTGAAAGATGCATTATTGATTACCAGACAAAAATCCGAGAAGATTTGATGGATATCCCTATAGAAGGAGGGATACATCTGTTTACAGATGAGTCATTGAGTAGTAGAAGGAAAACGAAAAAGTGGTTATGCAGTGATTGATGGAGATCTCACTGTAATGGAGTCAGGGAGTCTCCCAAATACTTGGTCCACTCAAGCACGCAAAGTATATGGAGTGATTAGTGCATTACACGTAATTGGCAGTGGGGTGGGAACCATATACACTGATTCTAAATATGCCTGGGGAGTCGCACATGTTTTTGGGAAAATTTGGCATGAGAGGGGAATGATGACCTCTCAAGGGAAAGATTTAAGCCATCGAGAGCTTCTGGAGACCTTGCTAAAAGAAATCCAGAGGCCTCAGGAAATTGCCATTGTTCATGTTAAAGGCCATAAAAAGGGAAATTATATAATTTGCCAGGGCAATAATCGAGCAGACCAAGCTGCCCGAGAGGCGGCCCTGAGTCACAAGGTACCTGAGGCAAAGATAATGGCTCTAGTACCGATACTGAAGGAGATTCCACGACCAATATTTACTGACAAAGAAGACAAAAGTTATTGGAAAAAGGAGCTGAAAAGAATGCAAGGGGGGAGTGGTTCCTCCTGGACGGGAGGCAAATGTTGTCAGAAGCAATTACATGGGAAGTGTTAAAAGAACTGCATAACAGCACTCATTGGGGAACTAAGGCCCTGGTGGACACATTTCTAAGAGCTTATGGGCACCTAGGGGTATGTACCATTGCCAAGCAAGTTACAAGCGAATGCCTAATTTGCCAGAAAATAAATAAGAGAGTGCAAAGAGCTCATCCCCTTGGAGGATGAGAACTTGCAAGCAGGCCCTTTCAAAGAGTTCAGATAGATTTTAGAGTTACCCTCGGTACAGAGGTGAAAATATTTGTTAGTAATTGTAGATCACTTGACTCATTGGGTGGAGGCATTCCCAGTCTTGAGGGCAACTGCTCAAAGTGTAGTCAGAGTACTATTAGAACAAATCATTTCCAGATTTGGATTACCTGAAACCATAGACTATGACCGTGGACCACACTTCACCTCGAAGATTTTGAAACTAGTATGTGAAGCCTTGCAAGTTAACTGGCAACATCATACCCCTTGGCACCCCCAGAGCTCAGGAAGGGTGGAACGCATGAATCAAACATTAAAACGAACCATCACCAAGTTGGCACTAGAAATGGGATTACCTTGGACAAAATGTTTACCATTGGCTCTCTTTAGGATTCGGACATCCCCTAGAGAGGATCTGAATGTATCTTCCTATGAAATGTTATTTGGGCTGCCTTATCCCTCATATTATAAAGGTGTTCGAACCCTGCCCCTGGAGCTGGGCAACAAATACCTTAGAGAATATATCAAAACAATAGCTGAGAGACTGGAAAATCTCAGGCAGCAGGGACTGCTGCCCCAAACTGTGAAGTTAGAGATGAAAGTACACAACATCTCAGTGGGGGACTGGATTTTGATAAAGACCTGGAGGGAAAAACCCCTATCAAGTGGTGCTAACTACAGAAACTGCGGTATGGACTATAGAGAAGGAATGGACCCACAGTACCAGAGTCAAGGGACCTATGACACCTCCTTCCTCTGTTCCGGAGTGGAAATGTGAAGGGGAGTTCCCGAAAATTAAAATAATTCCAAAGTAAAATTCTTTTACAGTCATCCAGAGACGACAGTTGCGGACACGCTGCTCCCAGTGAAAGAAGTTGGGATCCAGGATCCTAGTAAAAGCAACATAGGGCCATCACTGTGAAGGCTGGTAGCAAGAAAACAAACTCAACAACAAGACCAAAGCATAAATATGTGTCTTTGTTAAATTCTAAGTCGGGATTAAATGCGATACTTGTGATTTGCGATTTACATTTCATTTGCAGTGTTTCAAGTATAGACAAACCAACAGGTTGCGTGACGTACAGTGGCTGAAGTATTACTGTCGCAAAACTTGCAGATACACAAAGCGGCATTTTGGGCTGTCACGAAGTGAAAGCAACAGAGGGCAAGACCAGGTTAGCCTCTATACTTGCCACAAGAAGATCTCTCTACTCTGCTGTCGACTGCAACCCGATAGGCATGGGGAGTGGAAGTATATGCTATACTGGACCTCTGCTTGCTTTAACTGTGCTCCAGCTAGTAGCCATTGCCGATGGCCATTGCTCAAAGTATCACCAAAATGCATACTATGAGACAGGTGTGGTAACCACCTTTATGGCATATGAGTATGTGAATGAAATTTGTTATGATGTAAAGGAATTGGAAACTTGTATAGTAGGTAACAGATGCTATGGGGTAGCAAAGAATTTGGGACCAGAAGGAGCACGTGTAGGATGAAGCTGCCCTGTGGGCGAGACATGGATTCCTTCTGTGCGCTATTGCCGGATTGGTATTTTTACCCTGTTTAATCCCATGTTTCATAAGATTGATTGTTCAAGGGATGCAAATGGTTGACATGCCTATGGATCCAAAAGCTACTGCAATAAGAGACCCAGGAACCCAGAAGATTATAGTCCTACACCCCGACCCCAAACAAACGAAAGATGTGAAGAATGCGCAGAAATTGTTGCTTGAATGGGAATGCTCCAAGAAAACAGAGAATATGGACGAAGCTATGGACATATTAGCCAAGTGGGAGAGAGACCAGAGGATTTAAACGGCTGCTGGAGCTGCATGTGGTTTGCTGGAGGTCCCAGGTGAGGCCAATCAACTGACTAGGGGGAGGCATCCAGACCTGCCACAAGGGATTTAAACGGTTGCTGGGAGTGCTGCGAACAGTTAGCGAGGCAGTTGCAGGCAAACAGGGATGTGGCACGGCAGTTAGCAAGGCAGTTTGTGCAGGCAGGGCAAGCAGGAGGGGCACAGCCACCTCCCAGCTCTCTCGGGTGAGTTTTTTTTTTCCTCGTCATAACTCAGCTTAAGCCAGCAATGGTTTCCAAAAAAGCAAAAGCTGTTGCTGCTGCTGTTAACATGAAGGGTGTGTTTACACAGACGGAACCCCTCAAGAAGGATGCCAAGATGGACGCAGCTGTTCAGGTCTCTGGCTGCACAGAGTGTTTGAACCTGGCTTTAGTACCAAAGGACAGTGTGACTGGGGTCTGTGTACGATGTGAGCAGGTGAATGACTTGCTATGCCTGGTGGCAGAGCTCAAGAAAGAGGTAGAGAGACTAAGAAGTATTAGGGAGAGTGAAAGGGAAATTGACTTGTGGAGTCGCACCCTTTTGCCCCCAAAAGAAGTCCAGCAGGAGACGGTGAAGCCCTGCCCCTCCTGCCATCAGGCAGTTGGAGCAAACCATGTAGATGGGGGGGAATGGAAACAGGTCCCTGACTGGAGAGGTAAAAGAATCCCTTCCCAACCCCCACCATCCCCCTGGGTGCCCTTAAAGAACAGATATGAGGCCCTGGACTCAGAGAATCAGGCAGAGGACAGTCAAAAGGAAGACTCTGGAATAGTGAAACCAGGATTCCTTGTCAGCAACTTTGACGGCGGTGAGGGAAGTCAGCAGGACTTGGTATGGTCCTCTCCACTTGGTCACTGTTCCACCACTTGATGTAGACCCAGTCTCCTGACTGGAATGGATGAGCAGGGGTGTCCAGTCCTATGGGTCTGGATAACTCGATAACCTTCTGGAGCTTCTGTAAAGTAAAGCCTAAAGCAATCAAATATTTTTGTAAATCAGCTTTCTCTCTCATGTGTACGTCCCCTGGTATGTGTGGTGCCTGGTATGGTCTTCCATACAGTATTTCATATGGACTTATGTTATCCCTCCGCCTTGGTTGGATACGAATCCTCAGCAAAGCTAGTGGCAAAGCCTGAACTCATGATATAGATGTTTCTTGACAAATTTTGCTAATTTGCATTTTCAGAGTACCATTCATTCGCTCAACTTTGCCACTAGCTTGAGGTCTATAGGGGGTATGTAGGTCCCAGACAATTCCCAGGATGCGGCATACTTCTTTCACTATTGTCGCGATAAAATGTGTTCCTCTATCTGATGACATTCCTAGAGGAACCCCAAATCTTGGAATTATGTGGTTAAGCAAAGCTTTTACCACTTCCCTTGCTGTGTTAGTACGACAGGGGTATGCTTCAGGCCATCCACTGAAAGTGTCAACCAACACAAGTATGTATTTATACCCCCCTCATGGTGGTAACTCAGCAAAATCTATTTGCCAGTAATCTCCGGGTTGGTCTCCAGCCTTTGTTACCCCTAGTACCACTCTCTTTGTTGTATCTGGGCTGTTTTGCTTACAGATTTCACACTTACTTACTATGGACTGCACAACTTCAGTCATACCTGTTACCTATTACTGTTTTCTTTAGATGTTTTAGAAGGTTTTTTGTTCCCCAATGGGTAGCCTCATGTTCTTGTAGAGCTATTTCCCTAAGGAGCAGTGGTGGTACTACAACCTGTCCTGTAGGGGTAACAGCCCACCCACCTTCCTTGATCTCAGCTTTCAGTGATTTAATTAGCTGATTGTCTTTCTCATCATATTTAGGGGTGTATTTTGTCAAATCAATTTCTTTTTGTGGTACTATTGCCAGGATGCCTTTTTCTGCAGCCCCTTTTGCTGCTTGATCAGCAAACTGATTTCCCAACTCGGGAGTTGTTTTCCCCTTTTGGTGAGCTCTGCAATGCATAATAGCTACCTCTTCCGGTTTCCAAATACTCTGCAGGAGTGCATGGATTTGGTCTGCGTGCTTGACTCCACTGCCTTGGGCAGTTAATAGCCCTCTCTCCAGATGGCTCCATGGGCATGTACAACACTGAATGCATATTTTGAGTCAGTCCAGATATTTACCTTCTTCACTCAGTTCCAAAGCTCTTGTCAGTGCGATTAGTTCTGCCTTTTGGGATGACACATCCGCTGACAAGGCCTTTGCCTTGATCACTTCATCTTTGGTCGTCACTGCATACTCGGTGAAGCGCTTACCGTCTCACATAAAGCTGCTTCTGTCTGTATACAATTCCCAGTCTGCATTTTCCAGAGGCACATCTTTCAGGTCTGGTCTGCTGGAATAAGTTTCCTCTATAGTCTGTAAACAGTCATGCTCAAGGACACCGTCGGTTAATGTTGAGGACAGAAACATAGCTGGGTTTACAATAGATGTTGTTTTCAAAGTAACATCGTCCTGTTCCAGCAACACAACCTGATACTTAAGCATCCTGCTGGGGGACAGCCAGTGGCCTCCCTTCTGTTCAAGCACGCCTTGAACTGCATGGGGTACATACATGGTGATGTGCTGCCCAAGGGTGAGCTTTCGGGCCTCTTCAATCAGGATAACAGTTGCTGCAATGGCTCGCAGGCACCCCGGCCATCCTTGACTAACACTGTCCAGCTGTTTAGAGAAATAAGCCACAGCTCTTCGCTGGCTTCCCAGAGTTTGCGATAATACCCCCAGAGCAACATTCAACTGCTTATGTGTGAACAGTTCAAAAGGTTTAGTAAGATCTGGTAATCCTAGTGCTGGAGCTGACATCAAGGATTGTTTCAGCTGTTTAAATACATCTCTTGGTCTCATCTGTCCATGTTACAACTCTCTCTTTGGCTGTTTTCAGGGCTTCATACAGAGGTTTGACTAGCAACCCATAGTTAGCTATCCACAGACGACACCATCCTACCATTCCCAGGAAGACCTACATCTCTCATACAGTGTGGGGCTCTGGGAGACGGCAAATGGCCTCTTTCCGGTCTGTGATGAGTCGCCGATGCCCACGATAGATTTCAAGCCCCAGGTAGATGACTATCTCTTTGGCTATCTGTGCCTTCTCTCTTGAGACCTGATACCCACTTAGCCCCAAAAAGTTTAAGAGACTTACAGAGAGCTCGATGCATTGGTCCCGGCTTTTGGCTGCAATTAAGATGTCGTCTACATACTGCAGAACAACTCTTTCTTGTTACTGTCTTCTCCAGTCCTCCAGTTCTTTTGCCAGCTGGTTCTCAAGTATTGTCAGGTTGTTTTTAAAGCCTTATGGAAGAACTCTCCAAGTCAGTTGTGTTTTCCTCTGTCCTAGTTAAAACAGCTGGGACAGGGAGGATGTGCTGGTTTAAAGGTAAACCAGCAGGGGAAATGAACCCAACTCAAAAGAGAGATTATAAGTCAGAATAACAATTTAATAAAATAATACAATAAGTACGATTATACAGACAAACAATTGGTTTTAACCCACAAAACCCAAATGCATAACCCAGCACCCTGGGGCATGAACAGAGTGGTGTTCGTTGGGCCCCCTGAGTCCAAAGTAAAAGGAGAGGGGAAAACCTGTTGATGAGAGTGCTGTTGCAGTCTAGTCAAGAGTGGTGATTGCAGTCCAGTCAAGAGTGGTGGTCTACAGTCTGGCTGAGAGTAGTGGTCTGCAGTCTGGTTGAGAGCGGTGGTCTGCAGTCTTCCTCTGGATCCCACGAGTGGTAAAAAAGTTCCAAGACTCCAAGATTATATATTCTCCAGTTCAGGCAGGAATGCTCAGTACTTCCCTCAGGGTGGGGAGTTCCACAAAGGGTGTGAGGACAGAAGCATCCTCCTATCTCGCAGGCCTCTTAACACCTAGTTTATAACCTGAGGAGTCAGGCTGCTCTGGGCAGAGGGTGCAAGTAGTCTATTGACAACAGTTTCTGGGAAATGGCATGGAAGGCTATAGAATACACAGTTTTGGGTTACACCCATCCAGTGATGAACTGGTCTCAGCTGTCCTAACTAGGACAGGGGTGCTGACCACACCTGCCCAAGTAGACGTCACCAATTAATTGTATAAAAAGCAGATAGCTCATGCTGGGTGAAGGATGAAAAATGCAAGCTTCACATCAAAGGACAACGTTGCCTTTTGCGGGGACATCTGCCATCTTGTGAGCCTGCCGACTCTCTGAGAATGCAGCTTCTGCTATGGGTAATTCTAGGCATTCTGGGTCAGTAAGATAACTTCATTAGCAACACCTGGGTGACTGGGGAAGTCGTACTGAGGTCTTATTTTCCTACTCCTTCCTCTCTCTCGGGTTTTCGTTTCTTTGACCACCTCTTAGTAATAAATATTGGTTTTTGTTGAGCTTTCAACAGTGTTTGATTTCAATCTCTGCATCCTTTCGAACTCTCCCTATTACACCCTGCTGCAAGGAGCCCTGGCACCAGGCCCAAGTGGGGACTGGATACCTTACAACTTTGCCATACACCTATAAGTTTTCTAAAATTTGTTTGTAATAAAAAACGTATTTTTATTTGTCATAGAGTATGTCTGGAGCAGTTTGCTGGTGGGGGAGACAGGATAGCATTTTCAGAGGAAGAAGCCCAGAGGCATCAGGGTCCTGGAGTATTCTTAACAATGCGTGAGGGCAGAGAACACTGGTCTCTTACAGAAAGGGCAGCCTATTGGACGGGAGGCTTAGAACCCTTGGAGAGGGGAAAACTCATCTTTATCCCCACTCCAACATTGGGTAATCTCACCAAGAGTGCAAAAAGCGGCTTGCCTCCAATTAATACACAAGAGGCATCTTGTACCCCATCAGCCCTCTCCCATGTTTTTGTTTGCTAACCCCGATAGAATGAACCCCCTGATTAAAGGACTACTTGACTCATTGAAGCTTTATGTGACCCAGTTGCAAGATTGGCTTAGAGCTGCTTGCACGGGAGAACCACAAGCTGGACCAGGTCTTACATGGGGAGAAATAGCAGAGGAGTTAGTAACTTAAGGCAGATGGGTAGGATTTGTTGCAATTGAAGAGAAGAATCAGACTGCCATCTGAAGGGCAGAGTTGAAGGAAAAGCCTTAGTTCAGAGATCAGAACAGAGGAGGTGAACCCTCAAGGAGCCATCTATTGAGGGAGGGATTGGAGAAGGGTATCCCTCGGGAATTATTGGATAAACAACCAATCCAGAATTTACAAATGCTGGTGAAAATGTGGAGACAAAGGGATAAGAGTCCCCAGAAGGGAGACCATCCTTCTTCAATATCTAACAAGTCAGTTGTCCCTACAACCCCATTAACAGAGCCAAATGCAGCTTGTTCTGGGATGTTGGGAAACTCCCAACGTCATCCCCAGTAAATGAGCCAGGGAATGTGTAGCGGGGAAGGATGTTGAAACTGAAACCTTACACTGTTGAAAGCTCAACAAAACCAATATTTATTACCAAGAGGTGACCAACAAAATGAAAACCCGAGAGAGAAGAAGGAGGAGGAAAATAAGCTCTCAGTACGACTCCCCCTCTCACCCAGATGTTGCTTACGAAGTTTTCTTACCGACCCCAGAATGCCTAGAATTACCCATAGCAGAAGCTGCATTCTTGGAGTGTCGGCAGGCTCACAAGATGGCGGATGTCCCTGCAAAAGGCAACGTTGTCCTTTGATGTGAAGCTTGCATTCCCCCCAGCATGAGCCATCTGCTTTTCATCTAATTTGCCAGTGATGTCTACCTGGGCAGGTGTGGCCAGCACCGCCCAGCTAGAGGCCTTCAGTCCCTTCCCTTCGTTATGTAAGTGGTGCCCCTTCTGCGCATGCCTGGGTACTTTGTAATTACCCCACCCTTGCGTGCTATACTTCAGGGGGTCTTTTCTAAATGAGTCTGGGGGCGTACTTCATCACCCTCCACTTTCTTCTTCAAATGCCCTTGGAGGGCAAATTAAGTATAGTTTATACAAGGTGCTCCCTTCAAGGATGAAGTTCTCATTTATCAGTGCTTGTTTTCTCCTAACTTGGCAGGAAAAGAATAAACTTTCATGAGTGGCTGGGGCCAACCAAAGACCAAAAAAATAACAGCATCTAATTAAGCACGAATACAGGATGGCCAATGGGAATATCTTAGAAGGCTCACTGAAAATAAAGATGGGGATATGCTGGTAACTTTTCCTCTTGTTCCCTTGTGTGGTGGGGGGAAACAGTTTTCCCACTGAAGTTATAAAATGGTAAAACCCCAGGGAGTGGTGACCATTAAAGTTTTACCCAATGAGCGCTTTTGCAAAATATAAACATATCACAAGCAGAACGGAAGAGAAGGTAGTTGTAGTTGTTGTAGAAGAAGTAGCCATGTTGTGAAGACATGAGGAGAAGCAGCAGCAGCCCCACTCGGGGCTGGGCCTCCCCCAGCCCCTGGCTGGGGGCTACAGGGACTTGGAACAGTGTAAGACTGCGCCTAGTACCTGTAGTTAGAAAACTGGGGGATGCTTCTCCACCGTCAGCAGCAGCAGCAGCAGTGGCAGAACTGCACTGACCAGAGAACGGTGGCAGAGAGCCAGAAGAGATAAGACCAAGCAACAATGACAGGCATGCAGCAACACAGAGAGAACTCCTGGAAGGAGAGAAAGAGAGCCGAGAGAGAGAGCCAGCAGCAGAGAGATAACTAGGCTCTACACAGAGAGAGAGAGAAAGTTGGGGTAAGAACTGAACAAAACAAACCCCAAACTCCTTGGAAACCCCTCCTAGAGAGAGGAGGATGATGGACTCTTACTTGAAAGAGTCTTAGAGTGCTACAGCACTGCAGAGAGGAGCTGAAAAGCTCAGGCGTCCTGGAAAGCTGGACCGGGATGATTAAAGGAATGTGGAGGGGGTGACCTTGGCCCCCCCTCGCTGCTGCTGCCAAGCTAAGCTAGCAGCCTGAGATCAGAGCACAGAAGCTCTGATAGAACTATTGAGGCAAAGGCCTTCAACTGAAAGCTGCCCGAGATGTTCTGACTCAGGGGTGAATCCCCTGAGGAAGGGACCTTCATGGGGGTCTTACACCCCATGATATGACCGTGGTGAAGCGAGTTTTGTCCCTGCTACGCAGCCCACGGAAGAGAAGACCCTCGCTTGGAGACAAAGGGCCACGAGGGCTTGGATACCCCTCGTGTGTACTGACTAAGATCCAGATACAGCTGCTGCATGAGAAGAAGAGAGTCTGCTGTCCTAGAGAGAATGCTGCTCTGAAAGTAGAAAGGATCTTTTCCTTCTTCCCTCCTGGACTTTTATTTGGAGGGGAGAAGAGATTTGATCCATTGTAAATACTTTTATGTCATGGTAGAGATAGCTAAGATTGTATATAATGTATTGTAGTATTTATTTGTACAGTCATTGTAATATATTCCCTTTCCCCCATTTTGAGTCTCGTGTGGTGTCTGGAAAAACCATCTCTCACTGGGTTGAGATGTGGGAGGGGATTTGGACTAGGGAATTGGATTTTGGAGCTCTCAAACCATGACACCTTGTGATCCCCAGCCATCTTTTTAGTTGACACAGGGGCCCAGATATCTGCCCTGAATGAGGAAACTGCCAAAAGATGCACGATAGTTCCTGACAAAAAATGGATATGTTACTGATGTGTTCGGGTGCTCTAAGCCACCATGGTCGGCTCGAGTGAAATGTTGGTTACCTGGTGATAAGAACCCCACTGAGACCATGATGATACTGGATTCTTTCCCTTTGAATATTATGGGATTGGACCTCCTGAAGGGGAAAGCCTGGGTGGATTCTAAAGGAAATGAGTGGAAATTCAGTTCCCCCGTGTTCTCATAAGGCTTTTACAAACTGCTCCTGTACTACCACCATCTAAGGTAGTGAATGTAAAGCCTTATCTTCTGCCACTAGGGGGCAGAGATAGAATTGCTGAAGTCATTCAGGAGTTAAAGGAAAAGGAAACATGCATGCATGGGTAGCTACAGATGTCCATGGCAGAGAACACAAAACTAACAGGATGAGGCTGTGATTCACCCTTTATTCTAAAATTTTTGTCCCCTGTCAAAGATGAAGTCCATGCTTTTGAAATTTTCATGTTTTTATTTTTGCAATTTATTTTGGTGGTGTGATAAACAAAGTCTCGAGTTTCTATAAGTTTCGAATAATAGTTTATTATATGGTAAAAGCAAGCAGCCGGCTGGGTGACAGAAATGGGACCAGTTTCCCAAATCTGCGCACCCCTACTACAGGGTACATTTAGTATTTAGCTACTTCATGCATATTAATTATATCATATACATATACATTCTACAGGTTTTTGCTAAGTATTTAATATATGGGTTTTCTTACAGCTAAAGCTAAAAGGGTTATCTCTACAACCAGTCATAATTCATGCATTCTTGGATGAACAGGCACCTAAAGATTTAAAGTTCTACTATATTTTATTCTTAGAATAGTAAGGAGGTTTTAGGCCTCTTGACCTTGTAAGGGTCTGTTTTATTTCTTTATGGGGGTGTAATTAAGTTTTACAATCCATTTGTTTTATTTTGATATAATCACCCATTTGTTTCACGAATCACAAGTATTTATATATCACAGTGGTACAAATCAAAACTAAACAGCATTTTTCTACACATTAATCCAGCTTTGTTTTGCATTTTGAAGTTCTACTTCATTCAGGAAGAAAAGCATATACAAGTGAGATGAACTTTACTTATTTGATGACTCCACACATGCCAAAAGCAGCAATTTAAACTTCAAAACTTTGATTGAGTGTCCATCCTTTACATTCATGAGCTCTCAGGGTCTGTGTTGTTGACTGAAAATAGTACAATAAACAGATTAATCTGGATAAATCTTTCATTTACATGGAAAGAGTTTAGGGCTGTAATGTAATTTTTTATTGCTTTATTTAAACAACTGTATACTGTTCAATAAATGTTAAAAGCACTTTTGTAGTGTGGTTTAGTTTTAACATGTTAAATATCTTTTTTTACAGTAAAAAATCAACGTACATAACCTTATTTATTATTAATATATCTTAACAAATCTTTGACCACATGAAACTACAGCTCAGTTGTCTATTGCAACCACTCAAAGTATCATGACAGTCTTGCTCAGTCTTTCTCTTCTTTTGGGTCAGTGGTCTGTGAGTCAGTGGTCGTGATCTCCTCCTGACAGAATTACCTTTTACCCAATCAGAGCTGATTTCAGCACAGATGCTGAGTAGGCTTTATTAGTTTCTTCCTTATTTTGGGAGTTCTGCCAGGTGTCCATGTGACCCATATATTCTGCATTCTTTGTGTCCACTATCAGTGGTACATCCTTCTTCCCAAGCTTTGTTAACCTCCCCCTAGGTCTGAGATCATTGAAGCACAACCAGCCCTAAACCTTAACAAGGCAATTCTACCAACCAGTAATTTATCCTTCTAACACCTGGACATCGATAACAGTTAAAGTCTCAGGTGGTATGTGTGCGACAACTTGAATGGTGTGAGAATTCTCCTTTAACAGTGTTTACATTAAATCAGTACCAAAAAAATGGCAATTTTAAAAACTATTTAACCATCACACCGAGTGTGAATATACATCTACAGTTGCACAAACAAATGATACAAGTGCAATTTGCAACTGTATATTTAAAATTCCATGTTTGTGAAGGGGTATCGTGTTTAAAGTACTTTGGATGGTGTGGGTTTTTTTGTCCTGGGTTACACAAAAATTCTGGTATCTACCTTTTCTCTTTCCTCCAAATATGTCTATGGGTTTTTGGTGTTTTGCCTTCCTTAAAGACACTGAACTGTTAGTGATTAATGACTCAAACATTTGACCACCTGTAGTGACCACCCAGGTGCTGTAAGAGACTGGACTTTTGGTGCTAATGGTTCAATCAGCAGTGTGCTTTGCTAAAAATGTGCAGAGTGGCCACCCAGGCCAGGTGCTGAAGGAGTGCACATCTGACACCTCAGGCTACAAGCTGAGTGTTAAACAAGATAAGGAAAGAGGTAAATCCTGCAAGGTGGGGTAGTGTTTCTTTTTCCTTACACAGATGACTCAGCTGTGATAACTCCCTGGAATATTCACACAAAGACTGAAGGTATTCATCTCTTGTTGATGAGCCATAATGGGCCATGATGGACTCAGCTGTACTGATGTAAGATACAGCTATAATGTCTTAGAAGGTGTAAAAGACTCATGACATGTCCCATGACACAGTATTACATATCCAGTGTAAAACTCCCCACCCCAAGGGAGGTACTGGAGGTATTCACACATGAACCTGAGTGTATATAACTCAGTTTCAGGGCTTCCCTCACCACTTACAGCTTCAACCACCACCTTGATTGATCTGGACTGTGACCACCACTTTGACAGCACTACAACCACCACTTTGACCAATGAACATCGAAATTGCAACAACCAAGTCTCGTTGCTGGATCCAATGGGTGTCTTGCTGGTCCTTCCAGTCTCCTGGGGGGTCCGCAGCTCTGCTCCAACTGCCTGTACCAGCACCGCAACCTCACTCCAGTGGCATGAAAGAGTCTGCCAGTATTGAATCCCAGCTATCTGCCATTTCCTGCCAGTGTTGACTCTCCAACCATTCCTGCCAGGTTTTCCAGGCTTGGGGGAGGTGACACACTGTAGCATGGGACCCTTGTATAACAAGGAATGAGAGATGCTCCTCGTGCGTTGTAGTGGACAAAGAGAATTTAATCAAACTCGCGCGCTCTTTTATCCTTACATACCATGTGACTTTCTTAGCCAACCAGTTTACTAACTCTGGGGCATGCTCCTTGGGCTCTGTACCTGGGCACATCCTCTGTGCCACCTTGACCCGCCCCTACACATCCCCTCTTTTAATTATATTAAGAAGTCACAAAAACAGTATGAACAAAAATGCAAATAACAATGCAAACAACAATTTTAACAATCAGAACATTATAAAACTACTAAGCTTCGCAGTGATCCGGCACATTGCTTGCTCAGTGGCTTAACTCTAATGTAAACCTTTTAAAACCTTCTTATATTCCTATAGGGTAGTGCAACTTGGATAATTACTTTATTAACTGGGGGCTTATCTTAACTGTGTATAAACTTATAACTTTTTTAATCTGAGGGTTTTTTAATAACTGGGGATTTCAAACTTTATTTAAGAACAGGGTAATCTTAGCAAACTACAATTCCTTAAAAGCGACCTGTGGCTGAGGTAGTGTTATTTGTGAGGTGTTTGTCTTTTATTATTTGACTAATCACACAACTATTTTCATTCACACACTCATATCATACATCGGTGGCCACCGCACTGAACACACACACACCCACACATTCCAGAGACTGCTTTTCACCACGTTGGTCATTTCCTAATGTAAACTTAAAAACATAACATAACTCTTTTCCAAACTTCTGCGTTGCTCTGGTTCCTGCTGCTGTGGTCACATAATTAAATAGGGTTTTACACACCTGGAAGAAACCTGCTTGAGTTCTTTCTTATAACTTTTAGGCATAGCTTTCTCTCCATGTCACAAACCTAGGCATTTCATCCATCGTCCTGAAATCAAATCTTACTATGATTAGCAACTTGGGAGAAACAAACGCCTGAGGTGTGTGCTGCTTTTCAGACCTGCTTCTTTCAGCACTGTCACAACTCAAAAATTTATAACATACATGGCTTTATACAGATGATCTTACAGGTTACACCAGTTCTCCCCCCTTTTGTTTAAACTTAGCACGTGTTTCAATATGTGTTTTTACTGTTTTATGGATTAGTGTGAAATGCTTGATGTGAGAATTTTCCTATTTCATAGGAAGTAACTGCTTAATTTTAATGTTAATCCATTTTAGAGTACCAAGGGTTTGCTAAGCAACTAACTCATGTGTTTTACACCTTTGTGTTTTGTCTAGTGAATGTAGTGGCAGTTATGTTTTGTGAATGTATATCTATTTGCATGTACAATTTCTATATGTCCAACTCAAAAATGTATATCTCTGATCGCCAAGCCTCATTTGCTATTAACTCTCTAGGGTGGCTTCTTGACAGTGTGGCATACTTTGATGATGTAGCTTTATTGATTGTTATTTGAATGGTCTCTTAGAGAACCTGTATTCTGATGGAGAATGAATGAAGCAATTGCTTGCTTTAAAACTCTGGGTATAGTGTTAAACATTGCTGCTTTAGCAGCTTTCCAGTTTCTGTCAGTCATTGGCTGTGGCAGGTTAGGATGTGATTTTGCGTGCATTTGTATACAAATCATACCTTTTGTAACTCACAGGAACCAACTAGAACGCATTTCAAAAAACAGGTAAGGGTTAACAATATCTCAAGGAAATTAACTTTCAAAACAGATTATCAACCTCATAGCATAATAAGCACAATCATAACATCAAAGGATTGTTTTAAAATTTTCCCAAGGTAATGACAATCAGTCCAGAACTATACAGAAGCTTAGTTCATGGCTTGTAGTTTTCTCACTGTTCCGTGGCAGGATTTATTTAAGTCTATTGCAGCATATTGTGTTTTCCTAGATGCATGTGTGAAGGCCCTGAGGCCTTTCATTGGTTCAGTATTGCATCTGGTGTGGCCTTTAAAGGTAAACTGTTGATTTCTGCCACAATCTGTGCTTAAGGAGATGGATTAAGATATTACCACCAAAACTTGCCAGGGCATCTTGAAATCCAGCGTCCTCAGCTGTCATCCTATCCAAATTGTCCTTTCAGAGCTGGAATGTTGGTAAAGGCAGGATTTCTTCCGTCCAGATCCTCAGTCGTGCTCTGCCCTAAATGACAAGCTTACAAACTCAATAGCAACTTACACAGATTTAGGTGGTGGGGTATGACTGAAAGAGCTGTTTTAGAACTAACAGCGACCTCTCTCAGTTTGATCCCACTGAAACAAAGCTGCAATGCTTCATACCTGCTGGAAACAAAAACTAGGCAGATTTGCCTTTCAGGATCTCTTCTGATTTGTTTGCTCTTTGTTACCTTGGTATAATTCTCTAATTTTTGGTTTGCCTCTGTAATCAACAATTTGTCAGACTTTAACTTGGAGTTCTCCCCTAGCAACACAAAGAGAGGGTGTAGGTTCCCTCTGTTTATGGCTAAAACCGGTTTTAAGCAACTGGTAGCCCTTTGAGGTTTCTGCAACTCCTGTAAATACAAATGTTTTTTACCTCGAGCTGCGTCACTTGTGTAGAGCTTTTTTGCTGTGTTGTCTTTTCCATGGCAAGTCCAGAATTGTGGTTGTTGGATTCTTCCTGAAACAAACTGAAGATCTGCACCTTGGGCAGTTTTGGTTAAAACAGCAGGAACAATTAGCAGTTCATTTCTTGTGGCATTGGTTATTAATGTGTCCTCTGCATAATGATGTATTATGGCTGTCTGATACTTCATAGAGGTATTTTGCATCTCCTGAGGAGGTACAGCCCAGCAGTGAGTTTGAATAGTTTGTGCACTGCTTAAAACCATGATGGGAAAGAGGGGTTTCTGGGCATCCTCAGGGTGACAGAGAATGGTAAAGGAATTGTTTTTTGAATCAGTTACCACTTGTGACAAATTTGCTAGAAACCCTTTAAATAGAGGCAGTCCAATCTGCAAGGTTTCTGCATGTGTTTTGACTGCGTGTTCTGCTGTTAGCATCTGCAATGTTTTCCACCTGTCACCTTTCTTTGGGGTACAGGGTACATGGTTATTTTGGGGGCTGGTTATTGGTGTGTGGCTTGCCTTAAGTAGTTTTCTCTTTTGCACATGAACAGTAGTGCTAAAAAAGAGTACAGCTAGCAATGCTATTACAAGCAATGCAATACTTGTAGCATATCTTTTGTTTTGCGTATGGCACCCTTGGTACAACTGAGTCATTTCTCTGCTGCTAGGGTGTTTATGGAATGTTGCAATTAGGGGTTTCCAGGGACAATTCTCCTGATAGTGATTCATTTCTCCACAACTAAAACAACTAGTTGTGTGTCTGACTTCTTTGTGTGTTCTTATTTGGGCATCTAGAGCTGCAGCTAGAGAGGCAGGTAGCTGCTTCTCAGAGCTAGCCTTTTGATAGGGTTGCACTAGCTCAGTAAAGTCACAGTTCTCTCTTGCAGGAGAGCTCTGCAAAGCTCTTGCATTTTCTCTTTCAAAAGCCAATTGCTTGTACAGCATCTCTCTGGCTTCATTGTATTCAATTTGCTTATTTAAAGTCGACTGCACCTGGTCCAAACATCTTAAATTCAACTCAGTATAACCTTGTAACTCTTCACTGTTGGACAGATAATCATTTTGATCTGCAGTGATAATGTTTTCCATAGCTTTTAGGGCTTGCCTGGCTATCTCCTTATGGTATTTTGATTGTGAATCTAAATTATAATTTGCTTTTCCGCCTGATTGATGTGCCATGGTGTCTGCCTGTAGGTATTTAATATGAATAGAGCAATTTTTCTGGAAATCAGCTAACCAGACTGTATATTGGGTGTCACTGAGAACTAGTTTTATTAGTTCTTTCCAGTCATTTGTAGTGAGTGGGTAGATGTGACTCAATGCCTCCAAATATTTTAAAATATTGGTTAAGGACAGACCATAGCCTCTTACCAATTGCCTCAGGTCTTCTGTGGCCATATACAAAGCTTGACTCTGAGGGGGCTGGCTTTGGCTCATATCGTCTGGGCATGCTTGATTTATTTTTAGGTTCTCCATTTGACTAATTGCCTTGTCCAGACATTGTTCCCACATGTTAGCTGAATTCTCCCCCTGTGCCCCATTGATCCCTCCCGTTGGAACTATGTTTGGCTCTTTCTCCCCCTCCTTCTCCCCTTCCTTCTCCCCCTCCCCCCATTTCTCCCATCCCTCCCATTCCTCCCCCCTTTCGGTCTCGGCAAAACCGGTTCCTTGTGGGGGGATGGTGGGCGGTGCAGGCGGCGAGTGGAGGGCGGGGCTGGGCTCTCGGCCGGAAAAGAAGGGTTGGAGTTCAGTTTGTGTGGGGGAGGAAAATGGTTGCGGCCATGGCTGGCCACGTGGTCGCGGTGTATTTGCAGCGAAAGGGGATGAATACATTAAATTACTCTCCCCATCACTGTAACAGGACTGCCTTGTGTGGACCCGGGGGTCAGAAGTTCGCATGGCAGTGTCTGTCTCTTCCCAGCGACTTGTTTTATGTGGCTCCCGTGTCTCCCGGTATGATCCCTGAGTTTGTATTACTATGTTGTGCTGTGCTTGCTTTCAGCAGTGTGTGCGGGGGGGGTGTGGTGTGGGTTGTTTGTCTTTCTCTGTGTGCCTCGTGCAGGCAGAGTTTATCAGAGTAAAACTGCTTTATGTTGCAAAGTTTAGCAAAGCTCTAGAGTCTGAGTTTTGTTTCAATGTATCAGAGGTTTCTATGGAAACAGGTGTCTTATGTTACCTTATTTCGAGCGGCTGGGAGCACACGTTTTGAGTCCCTTTGTAGCAGTTTGGGCTATCTGCAGTCCTTTTTTGCTGCTGCTTTGGGAGGTCCGGGCTGTGTCGGCTGCGGCGCTGGGGTGCGCTGTGTTTCTCCGGCGGCGTGGGCGGTTCTGTGCACGGCTGGGGGCGGCTGCAGCTCTGGGCAGGTCCCGGCGCGGGGGCAGGCTCGGCAGATGCTGGTTCGGCGATGGCAGCCCGTGGGGTTCCGGCGCTGGTGGCTGGTGTCTCGGTGCGGCTGCAAACTGCGGCTCGGGACAGCGGCGGCGGCGCCGCCGGGTCGGGACCGGGAGACGCGGTGCATTTCCGGCGCGCGCGGCTCGGCGGGCGCCGCGAGGCGTGGGGCCAGCGGGCGGTCCTAGCGCCGGGCCGGCGGCGAAAAGCGGCGGAAAGTTCTTTTGGGGTTTCCGCGGTTTCTGAAAGGGTTTTCCTCAACTTGAAGGGTCTACACTGTTCTCACAAACAGGCAGGGGTCCGCAGGGGGCGGCCAGACTCCTCCGGTGCGCAAGACGGTGCAGGGGGCGGCCAGCACACGTGCTTGGCTCGGCCGCTTCTCGGGTACTTTCAAACTACGGGTTTAGTAGTTGCTAGGCAACAGGCACTAGGTGCCGGGCCGGTGGTGCAGCGGCACGGAGCTCTGCGCTTTCCGCTGGGCAGAAAGGCAATGCGGGGGTCGCGCGGCGGGGCTGGGATGGTACGGGCGGCAGCGAAAGCTTCTCGCACGTGATCCAGCAGCAGTCGGTAGCGGAATACCGCATTTACCAAATGACCGACACTTAGGGAATCAACAGGCTTTTCCCTGACGATCTTAAGGTGCTCCGCAGCTCGGGGCTCCGAGCTGCAGCCACGTCTCGCCCAGGGATCAGTCTTAGACGTGCGGGTTCGCTCCAGACAGACTCACCGCCTTTGATGTTGCATGGACCCTCTCCGCACTCTCCGGCTGCCTGCTCTGACCTCTCAGCTTCTTCCTTAACTCTTTCTTCTCTTCTTCCGTGCACTACCTAATCTTTTTTGAGCTCGCTAACTAACTATCCGTCTCTTAGATGCCACTAAGACCACGGGGTTTACTGACGTCAAAGTTTTTTGTGGTCAAAGATTCCCAAGTCAAACTAATAGACCTGATAACCGGAAACTACCACTTATGTACCTGATTCAGGGTGAAATATCTCGCTTAATATAAGCTAAATTTGTCCCTTTCGGTCGCCATATGTAGCATGGGACCCTTGTATAACAAGGAATGAGAGATGCTCCTCGTGCGTTGTAGTGGACAAAGAGAATTTAATCAAACTCGCGCGCTCTTTTATCCTTACATACCATGTGACTTTCTTAGCCAACCAGCTTACTAACTCTGGGGCATGCTCCTTGGGCTCTGTACCTGGGCACATCCTCTGTGCCACCTTGACCCGCCCCTACAACACACATGGAAGGGTGGCCATCTTGTCTCTGTCCTGTGGCCATGTGTGTTTTTTCTGGGTGAGGGAGGACATCCACCATCTCAATTTGAGCTGGTGGGCAGGGCTTGGGAAGTTTCTCCTCATCGGTTGGTTTAACCCAGCTTTATCAGTATTGTTATTAACGTTTCCTCTTGGTAAAGAGTTGTTTTTTCACTTACATCCGGGTGTATTTGGTATCTCGCTCTGTATTGAAGAAACCAGGGGTATTGAATCTGAGGAGAGTTCTGTCCGAGGTCTCCACCCCTCCAAATCGTCTCAAACTGAGATACTTTTTCACACAGGTCAACCATAGTCACTATTCCGTAAGTAACATTTTTTTGTGCAGCTGAGTAAAATCTATGGATAAAACCAGGCAGAGCTTAATGTTAAGGTATCTCTACAGTCATTAAATAATTAGAAAACTACTGAAGGTGAGTTGCTGACTTGAAAACCACAGTTCTGTGTAATGGCAGGCCCCACTCCACCATGCCTGAGATGCACGGCCAGGGCTGTGGGGGTCCTGGGGGGTTCTCAGCGCAGCACCCAATGGAAGTGGTGCCCACTGGTGGCAGTGCAGAGGGTGAAGGCATTGCCTTGCAGGAAGGCCAGGGTGCGGATGCTGCCCACCTCCTCCAGCACCACCTGCAGGCTGTTGTCCCGCTCCAGCCCCACACTGGCCCATCCTGCACTGCCCTGCCCCAAACAAAACCATGCTGTCCTACCTTGCCCTGCTCTGTCCCATGCTGCTTTACCCCACACCACCCACACCACACACCACCCTTCCCTGCCCCACATCACCCTGTTCTGCACTACACTGATCCACACTGCACCACCCCATCCCACTTCCTTACACCTGCCCTGCATGGCCCTGTCCCACCTTGCACTGCTTGGCCTCACCCCACACCCTGTCCCCCACTGCACCCCCACACTGCACTGTCCCCCCAGAGACCAGCCAGTCCATGGGGCATCCAAGCCAGATGGGGGGCAACACTCATGTCAAGAATGGCAACCAGCATTTCCCTTTTCCCAGATGTGCAAAACTACTAGTTCTGCTCCTTGTGTGCTCATCCCTGCTGTGAGTGGTTGGGCTTCTATTACCTGTCCCTGGCTCACCACAGCACACCCAGACCATTGCTGTCCTTGCAAGTAGTAGGATGAGCCATCTGCAAATAGAACTAGATCTGGGTTATGTGAGGGACCATCAGTTAAATCAGTCTGTGGTTTACTTGTGATATGTATAATTTGCTCACTCTGGTGATGTTCTCCACCATCACTTAGAGGCATTAGGTTCGCTGGATTCAAGGTGTTACATCTTTTTAAGATTACATTATCTGCTATTAGGAAGATCAGTTCATATCTATGTGCCTGTTGTGGCATCAAATCTTAGGTCACACGCTGTGTCACCAGTATTTGTATCTCATGTGGGACATGGACTGTTACAGGATGTCCCAGGATAAGGGGGCAGCTCTTTTCTAATATTATTGCTGCTGTTTCCACTGACTTAATACAGGCTGGAACTCCTGCTGCAACTGGATCTAGTTAAACTGAGTAATACGTAACTGGTCTCTGATGGGGTTCTAATTTCTGTGTTACCACTCCACTGGCTATTCCTTTCAGTTCATGTACATACAGATTGAAGGATCTGGGAGCCCAAGAGCAGGAGCAGATGCTAAAGCACCTTTTACAGCTTTAAAAGCTTGTTCCCTCTCTGGGCCCCACGCAATAGGCTCTATCTCTGTTCTTGGTTGCCTCATTCAGAGACTTAGTTCCCCTAACCTAGGAATCCGTGGCCAACCAAATCCCATGACTCCGAGAAAATCTCGTACATGTTTTTTTGTGACTGGGCGTGGGACCTTAATTATGTCATCTATTCTTTCCGTATCTCTTCTCCATTTCCCTTTTCCCAATATAAAGCTTAAATATTTAACTTTCTTTTGACCCAGCTGAAGCTTGGACGGAGATGCACAGTGTCCCTTTTTCACCAGGGCAGTACATAAATGTATAATGTCTAATATAAAGGCATTCTCACCACTACTTGCTAATAATAAATCATCTACACACTATACAAAACCTGATTCACATGGTAATTTCATACCCTTTAAATCAACTCCTGATATTCATGAAAAAATGGTAGGGGATCCGGCAAACCCTTGGGGAAGACGTGTCCAAGTCAGTTGCTGTCTTTTCCAGGTGAAGGCAAACAAAGGTTGACTTTCTTCATCTAATGGAATGCTTCAAAATCCCTTGGGCTAAGTATCAGTTTGGCTGCTTCTGGATACTGTTTTTGGCTTCCAGGGGAATAGGGTCCTGTGTCACGGTGGGTGACACTCCTCCCTTTGTTTTAATACATACGGGCTGTGCCGAGACCAACAGTCCCCTATCTGTACTGGTCCCTGCCATACTGGCATATGCTTCTAAAAATATCTCCTGGTGTCAGGGGTTGCCTGGTCTACAAAGACACTAACTGCAAGTGTGTTGTTAAAGTTTTGTGATGGCCATTGCCCTGCTGAGTGAGCAGACCAGCTTATAGCTGGCCAATCCTCCTGGCACAATGTTATTGCACAGTCTTTGCCAAATTCTGCTGTACTGAACAATTTCTCTTAATTTGGCACAACCTTGGCCAAGGGCGTCCCCTTATCTATGCCGGGTTTATTTACCATCATTTCAAACACTAAGAGGGACCTAAAAGGGACTTCAACCCCCCTTCTGTGTGTGCCAAGGGACTCTACCACCCCCAGTGCAGTGTGAGGGACTCTACACACCCTGTGCACCTTACAAAGGACTCCAAACACCCTGCACGGTACAAAAGACACAAACCTCTGCCCGTGTGGGTCTCCAAACCCTTCTGTGTTGTGGGAGAGACTCGAACCCCTCCACCTTGCGCCTTACGGGGGACTCCACACCTCCTCTATGGTGTGCTTTTTGCTGCTCAGGCTCCACATCTGTTCTCAGCTCACTATCAATAATTTCACCAAATCTGCACAAAATTCTACGCCAATGGTGAGACTCAAATCCACCCTTATAATTTATACAGAATCTGTTCAGAGAATTTTAACACTCACTCTTTGGCTCCTCCCTAATACAAAGATCCCAGGTGAATTCACACGGTGCCAGTGTTGCAAAATGTGGAATATGTCAAGGTTATCTTAAGTCAAGACGTTCTTTGATGTTTGATCTTTGTATACTTTCAAGCCCAATCAGCAATAAATGAGACCTAATCAGTGGAACACACAGCAGCTAGCATCCCTTAGTCAAGGACATCCAGGAACTAACAAGTTTTAAGGATTTAGTAAATCAAGATATTGTTGTGTGTCAGTAGAACAGATAGTAGTTAACATCCCTTAATCAAGGACATCCTGGAGCTAACAAGCTCTAAGGATGTAGTAAATCAAGATGTTCATGTATGTCTATGTATACATTGCCAACTTGGCAAGATACTCAAGGTCCATGTATCCCTTAGCTGAAGTATGTTCATTATAATACTAAAAATCACACCTACAGGTCAAAAAGACCACTGCCCAGGTGAAGACCCTTCCCCTGAACATGCATAGAAGTTAGTTGGGATTACATAAATTGTATGGAAATTACTAACCAATCATAATAGAGGGGCTGTACTTGGAAAGTTACTAACTCTGAATTTCAGTGTATAAATAATGGAATATCATCAAGCACCCCGGCTTGCACAACTCTGAAATAAATAAATAAATATTCAGTGTCTCTGTAGAGTGTGTAATTATTGGCTTGTTGCACACTGGGTAATGAATCCGATTTTGTGGACAACACTGGCAGTTGGATGTTTGGAGAAGGTACTGGTCTAGGGTCCCACCTGGGTTGCCAAACTGTTAAGGAAACTTCATAGTCTGACCATTTATGAGACTCTCTGGCACTCCACTCACATGCAGTCAGACCAGGTTTCCTTACCTGTTCAACCCCAGGTTACCTTTAGCAGAGTCTCAAATGTCTCATTGCATAAAGCCATTTATTCATGGCGCAGTAACACAGAAACAGCTTGAGCTGGTGCCTCCGAGGAGGGACCCCGAACAGAGGAACCCCCGGGCTTTTGTACCCTCACAGTCCAAGCACATGAAATTCTCACTCTTCCTCCCAAGTCTTCTGGTCCTGCTGTGTCTCTGAGCATTCATTCACCTGGCTGACACCACAGGTCCCCGTGCCCTTTGTTATGCAAAGGGTCAGCAGTTCACGGCCTTTTGTCTTGTACTCCTGCCACCCAGAGTTCAATCTGCAGCTTGCACTGCAGCTGCACACCAAGCTACCTGCACACCAAGCTACCTGCACTGAATGTATTCCTCAACAGTGAGAAAAACAGTGCAGGCCCTTGGGGAGGGCTTGGGGGTTCCTACCTGGATGTTTGCCTACAGGGCATCTCCCAGGGCTTTCTGGTGCTGGTCTACCAGGTCCGTCCAGCATGACTTGGGGGAAGGCAGGTGCTGTGGGGGCACCTGCACCAGTGTTCTGCTCTCCAGATGCAGGGTGCAGGGGTCAAAGGCTACCTCCTCACCAAGTGAGAAATTAAAGTCATCGAAGTCCAGTGGCAGTGGCATTAAGGTAGGTACATCTGGAGGGAAAGGTTGTAGGTGTGTCCTGGTTCCAGCCAGGACAGGGTTAATTTTTGCAGTAGCCAGGAGGGGGCATGACTGGGACCCAGAGGTTATTCTATACCACCTCATGCCATTGCTGGTGGTTTGGAGAGTCTCAGTGGGAGCACTAAATTGGGGAGTACCATTCCTAAACCACGACAAGGTGTTAGGGCAGAGGAGGTTTTCACATCCTCTATTCCCCCCCAACCCTAGTGCTCCATCCTGGTTCTTAGCATCTTCCCAAACCAGTACGCCCTGACATGCTTTTACTGCAGCAGTTATCTGAACGTATAAGCTTTAGATGCTTATGTGAAAGGAAGAGGACAAGATTTCTTGGCAATTTTGGTCTAATTGTAGTTCTCTGTTCTGCAGTGCTGAAAAGGAAAATGGATTAATATAAACTCCCACTATAATTGCTACACAAAGAAACTCTCACAATTAACTAAAATCTTTCCTCTGAAGGGTACTCTGAGCTATCAGAGGTGAGGATCCTGAAAAGGCACATCCAAAATATCAACAAGAATGCCCTACTCACACTGAGGAGTCACTTGTATCCCAGTCTTCCTCAGCACATACTTACAGCATGAACATTGCTACAGGGCAGCCTGGGCCCTGACAGGCATGTGGTAAAAGGAACAGGGTTGGTGTTGTGGTCTTAAGCAAGGTGGAGTAAAAAAATACAGGCATGCCTTGGTTTCATCTGGGATAAGAGTTCATTTTCTTCTCAGTAGCTGGTACAGTGCTGTGTTTTGGATTCAGTATGAGAATAATACTGATAACACACTAATGTTTTGGTTGTTGCTGAGCAGTGCTTACCCTGAGTCAAGGGCTTTTCAGTGTCTCATGTTCCGCCAGTGAGGAGCTGCACAAGAAGCTGGGAGGGAGCATAGCTGGGACAGGTGACCCAAACTGGCCAAAGGAATATTCCACACCACAGAATGTCATTCCCAGTATATAAACAGAATCAACTCACAGAATCACAGAATCAACTGGGTTGGAGAAGACCTCTGAGATCATCAAGTCCAACTGGGGGCAGTTGGCCGTGAGGGGCTGATTGATGCTCAGGAATGGGGTGGGCATGTCACTGAAAATTTTTGGGAAGAAATGAAACCCTCCAACACTACCTTTTAAGTGTTAGTGAGCCAGGCATTACTTTATTCTGGACAGAGATAGGTAGCGAATCATTCCAGCTACATATGTCCCTTTCAAGACTTTTCACATATTTATACATTTTAGCAAACAAAGAAATTAACATTCATTGGTTCTAAGTTACACTCTCTTCAATAATTAGTATTCTATCTTTTATTGGTTATTGATCTCTCCCCCTTAATGCTAATTCGTCACGCATTCTTCGGTCCTCTTATTCTTCCTCAGACAGAGTGTCTCCAACTTTCAGTGGTAATGTCTTTGTTAATCATCTCTGTATCTTCTGATTACTCCAACATATCTTGGAAGGACCATAAATTTAAGATCCCAGCTGTGTTTATTGAAGCTTATCAGAGCTAGTCCAGAGAAACTCAAACCTTTGGTGGTTTGAAGATCAAACTGACAAGAGTCTGTGAAAAGAAACCCAACCGCCACCCTCTACCATTAATTAAAAAAGATTAGGAAAGTTCTATCCCAGAATTCCCTCCTTTGGAAGTGATCTTAATTATTTCTTTTAAGATTACTTAACTCATTGAGTATTTAGCAAGATTTAAGACACTAAAATACAAAAATCACTATTAATAAGAACTTATTTGGTAAAACTTATTTGAATTATCTAGTACCTTAACAATACTAATCCAGATTCCTAACACTATGTGAGCAAATGAAAAAAAATTCCATTATACAGAGTAGCCAGCCATCCTTTTGAGACCTTTTCCAGTTTTAGATAAAATAGTTTTTGTCTGATCTACACATTATGTTACATCCCATTTTGCAAATTTGGAATAAAATCCATAAACCAACCATTAGTGTCAAAACTATAGTAATTATGCCAATCAGTTTTCTTACAATCTCACTTAAATTTGGAATCCATGATGTTATCCAATCAAATATATCTTCCCCTTGATTTTTTTGTATTTCATGAAAGGTTCTGGTGTTCTTTCTAATTTCTTACAAATCAGTTTGGATTCTCAAAGTCTGATCCTTATATATACAGCAACTGGTGTTGATGAGTGTGCACACACCACCTGTCAGAGACTGAAATTGTTAATGATTTATGCATTCTAGGAGACTTTTGCAGGCTTTTGACTTGCATGATACCTCTGATAAGCAGTCGGGCCCCTCCCTCCCTCCAGTGCTGAAGGTGTGAAGTCCTGAAAAGGCAAGAGCTGAGCTTGCAGGCTTTTGACTATTGATACATCTGATGAGCAATCAGGACCCTCCCTCCCTCCAGTGCTGGAGGTGTGAAGTCCTGAAAGATAAGAGCTGACCTTGCAGGCTTTTGACTATTGATACATCTGACGAGCAATCAGGACCCGCCCTCCCTCTGCTAAACTTGAAAGGCGGGAGCCAGGCCAGACACAGCAGCTCTCTTGCGCAGGGCCCAGGGAGAGGTTGGAGGCTCGAGGCATGGCCCGTGACACTGACCGTGGATATGATAATTCATAACTTCTTGGAGTGTGGGGGCTTCCCTCCTTCACCCCCAGCAGATCAAGACCACCACTTCAAGTGACAGACATGGAAGCTGCAACTATCAAGTTTCATCGCTGGACCCTGTGGGTGGTGACTATGGACATCTGTCCACTCTTAGCTTTTCTTTCCCTTACTCTCCCTTGCTCTTATCCTGCCTTTCTCTCCCCTATGCATTTTTCTCCTCCCCAGAAAGGTTATGACAGCACCCAAAAATGTTAGCTTACCTATTGATTGTGACAGCACCCAAAAATGTTAGCTTACCTATTGATTATGACAGCACCCAAAAATGTTAACTTACCTATTGATTCAAAATTGTTAAAATAAATCTTATCAATATATGTTTTCATACACCGATTATTTAGTGTCGTTTCGCTTTAATCCACCCCAAAGGAATTTTTGATAAAACCTGGGTTACCCCCCCCCCTCTTTTCCTGGGGCGGGTCGTAACACCACCTTTGGAAGCCAAAATCAGGTCTAGAGCCATTTGATTTTGTTTGACTACTTTTGAGAGGCTGGTAATTTCTTGTTGCAAAGTGCTAATTGCATTGTTTGTCAAATTTTCTATTTGTTCAATTACTCGAGATATGTTCACTATAGCCTTCTCCAATTCAGGTGCTCCTAACCTCTCACAAACCTGTGGAATCCAGAGGACCTCTCAACTAAGGGATTTAAGGGACAAAAGATCGTAGATGTCCTCTGGGGAATTCAGATTTATCAATGACATTTGTCATAGGTTTAAAATTTCTGCTTGAATTTTCCCATTCCCATTATGAAAGACACTGACAGGCTGGGAGGGGGAGGGGGTGGCTCACTAGTTTTTTTTCTGCCTACTGGAGCAGGGTTCCCTGAGGGGATAGCCAGCGATTAAGCCACACAAAAGAGCAGCTAATAGCCCTCGCATACCAACTGAATTGCTTGGGGAAAGCCCCATTCCCCATTTAGCCATGGCTGAGGTGTGGGCCCAGAGGAGGGTGGGGGGAGCATAGGCAGGGAGTTTGGACTGGGGCGGGCTTTTGCTCACTTCTTCCCTGGCTTGGAGAGTGGTATGGAGAGTCTCCACTTTCATCTTTTGCCGGTTCCACATGCCTCTGGTCCCATCGACTTTGGTGCTCAGCTGTCGCCTTGCTGGGGCTCGCAGCTAGCCCCTGACCCTGCGGTCCTGTGCTGTCTTCTCTGCGGACTGCCATCACTGCCAGAGTTTGCTCCAGACTCATCAGGGGCCAGCACTGTCTGTGGAGGAGCTTCCAACCAACCCCTCCCAATTTGGGAAATGATGAGAGGGTCCTTGTGCTGCCCATGGGAAGGTTTCCAGACTGTCTCCACCACTGTCGTGGCCACTATTATGGTCATGTGGACTGTTGCCTAAAAGACTGCAGAGAAAAAAGACTCCAGGCCAATTTAGTGTAGGAGATAAGATAAAGAGAGCAGGAGCTTTAATGAGTCCTTAGGCCCAGAGGAATACATACTGCGCGCCTCCCCAGACAGTGGTTCTATGATTTTATAATAAGGTCCATTCAATCCCAATTCTGTCCACCCTCTGGCACACCCCTTCGGGAATTGAGTCTGGGGGTGTTTGGGACCCCTTCTTCCTCATCTTCATCTTCCTCGAAGCATGTACAGTCCTTGGAGTTCCTCCAAAGTTCTGGGCTTGAAGGTCGCTGTGTCTGTGTGATATCTCCTGGTCCAGGCCTTAAGGTGTTTTTCTACAATTCTGCCTTGAAAAGAAGACTAAAGAGCTAATGGAATTTAGAGGGATTGATATGGGATGGGGTTTGGTATGTGTAAACATTATGCTACAGTGTAAGGGATATAATACAGCTACATTAAAATCTACATTCACTACACATTTACTTCTAAAATCTATAAAAAATTAAAAATCTAAAAAGCTCTGAGGCATCAGGGCCCTGGGACTTGGCACTATGCTCTTGGCTGCCCCTTTGGCTCCTTAAGCACGTGGATGCCCCCTGCTGGCTGCAAGTCACTGCAGCCTTTGCCTCCAGAAGATTTCCTCTGCTGGTTGTGATTATAACTGTACCAAAAGGGGAAGTAGCACTTAGCTGATTGAAAGCTTCTGTTATTGTGGTGTTGTTTATTCTGGTTTGTTCTACATATTTTTAATAAAGAAACATTATTCCTTTTTCTACATTTTTGCGTGAAAGCCTCTTAATTTTGAAGTTATAATACTTTGGAGGGAGAGGTCTTCTTTCTATTCCAGGAAGGTACCCACCTTCCTTGGCAGACATTTGTCTTTTAAACCAAGACAACATCTATTTTTGACACTACAGTTCCAATGGTGCATAATCCTTGCCATCCAGGGGGTAGAGCTTTCCTAGACTGAATTCTGCAAAGCCAGTATGTCATGTAAAAGGGGGGGAATATGCCTGACACTTAAAGATATATTTGTCTGTTAGTGTCCCAGGGAAAATGAAACCATATAAGTCTAATCTAGTCTGTCTGGTATTCAGCACAGGAACTCTTCACCAAATAGATTCACAAGATTAGAGTGATTCGATTACCCTTTTCAGGAACTGCCACTTAACAGTGAAAGGGAAGAATCCCTCAGCAGATATTTCCCACAAGTTATTCTGATGCCTAAAATGAAAGAAAAATTCTCCAAACAGTATTATTAGAGATAAGATAGAGAGCAGTTCTTTAATGAAGGCCTTCAGGTGCACGCAGTACATGGGTGCACATGAGTGTCCAGGGGTTTTACAATTTTATAGTACTGATCCATTCAATACAAGACCTATCTGCCCCCAGATCCTCCCCAGATCTGCCCCCCTGGCAGGCCTCTCCAGAACTGAGTCGGAGGTCTCAAGACCCCTTTCTTCATTATTTTCCTCCTTCTCACAGCACGCATTTTCTTTGGAGCTCTTCCAAGGTTCCTAGGCCTTCAAGGTTGCTTTGACTATACTGATATCTTATTATTCCTGTCCAGGTGCACATGTCCCAAACAAGATGTGCTTTCTAGAGTCTTTTCCCTTGAGAATAACATTAAACAAGCCTGAAGAATTTTGAAAATTCAATATGAAGTGTGAGAACAGGGTTTGGTAACTGTCAGCTGCTATTCTAAGTGTTAGAAACTGTACAGCTATACTAAAAATCCATATTTTCTCTGAATCTTAAAAATTCTAAGGCATCATCTCCCCCCTTAGAGACTTGACAAAAATTCTATCTTGTCTAGTCTCTACTACTTATATTTAATACCACACCATAAAGAAGACCTGCACCTCAGGAAGTCTTCCATCATCCCCATATCACCATTGGCGAATCAGAGCTCAAATCAGTCCAGCAGTTTAATTACCTAGGTAGCCTCATCTCCTCAGATGGTAAGATTGACAGAGAGATAGACAACAGGTTAGCAAAGGCATATAGTGCTTTCGGAAAACTCCATAAAAGAGTTTGGTAAAATAAACACTTGAAGAAAAGTACAAAGATCAGTGCTTACAGAGCCATAGTGCTGTTTACTCTCTTATATGGATCTGAATCATGGGTCATCTACCGCCACCACCTGCGACTCTTAGAATGCTTCCATCAACGCTGCCTCTGTACAATCCTAAACATCCACTGGTCTGATTATGTGACTCTTATAGGTTATAAATCTGAGAGGTGAATTTTTCTTTCCCTGCTTCACTGTGAGAAAAACGGAGTTGGAATGGGAAGGGGGAAGGGGAGGTTATTAGCTTTACAAAAGGTATAGCCAGTCGAGCTGCATTCCTAGCTAATGGCCCATTCAAAGGCTGGAGTGAGGGAGAGAAGGAGTTTGAGATTTTGGGGGTAGCTGGCCGCTCTTAGGGAGGAGGGGTCAGACGGCTAAGTTCTCTCGCCAGGACAGAGACAGGGACTGTGTCCGAGCATTTCTGGAGGAAAAGCCTGGGAGTCAGTCTTTCTGGTTCTTTCATCCTGGTGAGGCCTGACCACTGGCCTTGCGCCGCCACTGCCTCATGACTCCAGCCGAGATCTACTGAGTTTTTCATCGGAGAGGTCTGTGCTTGCTGGGAGAGAAGGGGAGAGCCTTGGAACACCGTCATCTCAGAACAGTGAGTCCCATTGGAGGTGGACTACTTTTTTCCTTCTGCCCTTCTCCCATTGGGGGAAGGGTCTCCATTTTCCTTTCGGCTTCTCCCACGATCCGAGACCACCCCTCAGATCCCCTCCTCACGTGGTGACCGCCACAGCCCAACAGCGCCCCCTGCTGACCACCACAGAGAACTGCAGGCTCTACACCTCCAGTGATCCAACAGCGCCCCCCCTGCAGGCCATGATTAGGACTGCGCTAAAGGACAGAGAAGTATTCATTCAGACTTTTTTTTTTTTTTTCCTTTGGTTTGAAGGGGATTTTTGGGTACAGGACTACTGTCTAGGTTTTTTTTTGTGTTCTGTTACTGTTTTTGCCAACATACATATATCTTTTATAAAAGGGTTGTTATTTCTTCTGTTTTTTTCCACACTTCCTCGATTAAAGCCCCTTAATTTTGAATTTACAATTGCTGAGAGAGAGACATTTGGTTTATCTCATAACTCATCCTCTTTAGCAAACATTCCAGTCCCTTCAGACTGATACATTTTTGGCGCCTAATGTGGGACCTGGAAAGAGGAAAGGTGGAAAAAGAATAACTACCTTTTGTGTGAGTTACACGCGTTTTGAACCCCTTGTGTGATTGACACGTGTTTTGAACCAGTAGGCACCATGATGTTTGGGGTTGTTGCTTTCCTCTGGCATATAACCATGCCAAGGTATCTGTCCCACCTGTCAATGTGTTTCAGTTCAGATACTAGTACTCTCATTGCGATAAGTACCTTTGAGTTTGTGCATTGGGTTTACGATACGGCAAACTCAGCACTTGTGATTTTCATCTGGAATACGTCCTCAAGGATGCACTACTGTTCTAGCCTAAGCTGCTTCCTCTGGGGTTTTAAGAATAATAGCACATATTCCTACGGAGAAACACAGGGGAATGTATTCGCCCAACCCTCTATTCAGTTTCCCTTTGGATACAATAAAATGGCCTCTGGGAAGTTTAAATCCTCTTTAGATGTCAGAGACGTTTTACTTGTTGGGCTTTCTATCCTAGTTTGTGTCATTACAGTATACCTAATATACAAAGCCAAGGCCAAGTGTGGTGGTTTGGGCTAGGCCTTCCTTGGTGACCAGTTTGTAACCAAGGAAGGGTCCAGATTTACCCAGTATTCCCTACAATTTTTTTGTAAGCCAGATTATAAGAAGAAAGGAGGAGAGGCCTTCGTCCTCTTTCCTTCCGGCGGCTTGAAGGTGCAGGTTCCCTGCTGTTGAGTCTGTCGTGTTGGGGAGCGAGGCCTGGTTAGGCCTTGTCGGCCTTGGGAGACGGAGGTTGCCGGCGATCGTTCCGGAGCGACTCTCGGTTGTCCCAGGAGAGTAGTGAGCTATTTCTTTGATAACTCTTTTAGTTGTTAGATATCGTGTCACTAATCGGGATACATATATATATATATATATATATATTATTTTAGTTTTGTTCCTTTTTTCCTTCCCCTTCCCTTTCCCCTTTAAAATTGTATATTTTAATTATATATATAAGTATATAAATATATTTATATATATCACTTTGGTTGTCTCTCTCTCGTTTCGGGTTTTCTTAGTTTTTTTCTCCCTCTTCTCCCTGAGGTTTGGGGGGGGGGGGGACGACTTCTGGTGGTAAGGTTTGGAGACTTGGCAGGGAGCCAGCTTCAAACCATATCACCAAGAATTACCGAGAAGGCGTCCAGGAGCCTGCCCCAGGGGTGGAAAACCTCAAGTGGCATGGATTATGGGAGGACATGGGTAAATTCTTAGAAAGTTGCTCAGCTCCCATAACATGGAAGCTCACCCTTGAACAACTCTTGAACCCTACAAAAATAATGAAAGCCGTGAGGGAGAGAGGCCATAATGGATCCATGGAGAGGCAGCTGGCAACTGCATGTGGGGTTTTGGCCATTGCCTAGCAGAAATTGCTCAGTATGGTGCAGCACTTCCAGGGAAAAGGAAAAGATGAAAACAAAATGCCTAATACCAAGGTGACTCAGGATAAAGCCAAATCAAAGGGGCAGACCAAGCCAACGGAGGTTGCCCCCATCCAAAAGAAGAAATATAAAGTCAAATCAGTTCGTCCAGTTGACGATGATGGGGAGGCAGGACCCTCACAGGCGACTGCTCCAGAGCCAGAAATCATCACTGAGTCTTTATCATATAACAACCTCCAGAGCTTATGGACAGACGTTGCTCATCAACCGAATGAGCCCGTTCTGGCCTGGATGATCCAAGTTTGGGACTCTATGGGTGATGCCATAAACCTTGATGGCGGTGAAGCGAGGTTCCTGAGGTCTATTGCCCAGGATGTGGGTATTGAGGAGGCGTTTGTGAGGGAATCGAAGTCCCTGTCCCTCTGGGCACGGCTTTTGGACAGTGTGAGGGAGAGGCTCATTTACAGAGATTCCTTGCAGGCAGATCATTATACCACAGGCTGGAAGACCATAGAAGAAGGGATCCTACGTCTGAGGGAAATGGCACTGCTGGAAGTATTATTTGGAGGGGATGGGCAACCCACCAACGATCCTGACAAGGTTAAGTGTACACCACAGATGTGGTGGAGCTTCACACGTATGGGGCCGTCAACACATAAAGGTTACCTGACATCATTGCAGGCTGGGGAGAAGCGAGAGCCAGTGATGTCTATAATAAATAAACTTCAGTTGTACAACAGTATGATTGAAGGATCACTACAGGCCCGCATCTCCACCGTAGAGACAATGATTAAGGAGCTCAAGGAATTAACTACAGGGTTGAAAGAGAGGATTGAGGGAAACAATTTCCATATGGCCCCAGTGAGAACCAGACGCCCCCCAGCTAGAGAGGGAGCGGACAGACCTCACAAACTGAGTTGTGGTACTTCCTAGCTGACCATGGAGAAGACATGAGATGGTGGGACAGGAAACCTACCCGGGCCCTAGCAGCCTGAGTACAAGAGTTGAAAGAGAAAGAAAAAGGGAAGTCTGTGAAAGTGAGTGTCGTACCAGTATCCTGCGGGCAGGGATCTGACCCGCTACAGGGTACCTCCCATAGGTATTCACAAGAGGAAAAATGGTGACTGGCAGGATGAAGACCAATGTTAGAGGGGCCCTGCCTCTAGCCAGGTAGAGGCATGGGAAAACCGTGTCTATTGGACTGTTTGGATCAGATGACCTGGTACGTCAGACGCACAAAAATACCAGGCTTTGGTTGATACTGGTGCTCAGTGTACGTTAATGCCCTCAGGACATGTGGGATCAGAGACTATTTCCATTTCTGGGGTGACTGGAGAGTCTCAAGAGTTGATCATGGTGGAAGCTGAGGTGAGCTTGACTGGGAAAGACTGGCACAGAAACACCCCATTGTGACTGGTCCAGATGCCCATGTATCCTGGGCATTGACTATCTCAAGAACGGGTACTTCAGGGACCCCAAGGGACATAGATGGGCTTTTGGAATAGCTGCTGTGGAGACAGAGGCGGCTAAACAGTTGAACTCGTTACCTGGTCTCTCGGAGAGCCCTTCTGCCGTGGGGTTGTTGAAGGTTGAGGAACAGCAAGCGCCAATTGCCACCACAATAGTGCATCGCCGGCTGTACCGGACGAACCAAGACTGTGATTCCCATCCATAAGATGATTTGTGAGCTGGAGAGCCAAGGGGTGATCAGCAAGACCCATTCACCCTTCAACAGTCCCATCTGGCCCATGCGTAAGTCTAACGGAGAATGGAGATTGACTGTGGACTATCGTGACCTGAATGAAGCCACCCCGCCGCTGAGTGCTGCTGTTCCAGACATGTTGGAGCTCCAGTACAAGCTGGAGTCCAAGACAGGGAGGTGGTACACCACTATTGACATCGCGAATGCATTCTTCTCCATTCCCTTAGCAGCAGAGTGTAGACCACAGTTTGCTTTCACCTGGAGGGGCGTGCAGTACACTTGGAACCGACTGCCCCAGGGGTGGAAACACAGTCCCACCATCTGCCACGGACTGATCCAGGCCACACTAGAGAAGGGTGAGGCTCCAGAACACCTGCAGTACACTGATGACATCATCATATGGGGGGACACAGCAGAGGAGGTTTCTGAGAAAGGAGAGAAAATCATCCAGATCCTCCTGGGAGCCAGGTTTGCCATAAAGAAGAGTAAGGTCAAGGGACCTGATCGAGAGATCCAGTTCCTGGGGGTGAAATGGCAAGATGGACGTCATCAGATCCCTACAGAAGTCATCGATAAGATCACAGCAGTGGTCCCACCAACCAGCAAGAAGGAAACGCAAGCTTTTCTGGGTGCCATAGGTTTCTGGAGGACGCATATCCCAGAGTACAGTCAAATCGTAAGTCCTCTCTATCTGGTAACCTGCAAGAAGAATGATTTCCAGTGGGGCCCTGAACAGGAACAAGCATTTGAACAGATTAAACAAGAGATTGCACACCCTGTAGCCCTTGGGTGTACTCTACTCTGCAACTGGGAATAAAGGTCTCTCCTGGAGCCTCTGGCAAAAAGTGCCTGGTGAGACCCAAGGTCGCCCACTTGGGTTCTGGAGCTGAAGCTACAGAGGATCTGAAGCCAACTACACCCCAACAGAGAAGGAGATCCAAGCGGCTTATGAAGGAGTACAAGCTGCCTCAGAGGTGATTGGCACAGAAGAACAGCTCTTCCTGGCACCTCGACTACCAGTGCTGAGTTGGATGTTTAAGGGAAAGGCGCCCTCTACGCATCATGCCACTGATGCTACATGGAGTAAGTGGATCGCTCTGCTCATGCAGCGCGCCCGTATTGGAAATCTGAATTGCCCTGGGATCCTAGAAGTCATCACAAACTGGCCGGAAGGTGACAGTTTTGGTCTAGCAGATGAAGAAGAAGAAGAGCAGGTGGTACGGGCTGAGGAAGCCCCAGAATACGATAAACTACCAGAAGAAGAAACACGCTATGCCCTCTTCACTGACGGTTCCTGTCACATTGTAGGAATGAAACGTAAATGGAAAGCAGCTGTATGGAGCCCCACCCGACAAGTTGCAGAAGCTACTGAAGGGGAAGGTGAATCGAGCCAATTCGCAGAGCTCAAAGCTGTCCAGTTGGCATTGGACATTGCTGAACGGGAGAAGTGGCCAAAGCTTTACATCTACACTGACTCGTGGATGATAGTCAATGCTCTGTGGGGATGGTTGAACAGATGGAAGAGGGACAATTGGAAATGCAGGGGGAAACCCATCTGGGCCGCTGACACGTGGCAAGACATTTCTACCCGGGCAGAGAAGTTGATTGCGAGAGTCAGCCACGTGGATGCCCATGTGCGAAAAGTCCGAGCCAATGAAGAGCATTGCAACAATGAACAGGCAGACCGAGCTGCACAAGTCAAAGTGTCACAGGTGGATCCGGACTGGCAGCACAAAGGAGAGTTGTTCCTAGCACGGTGGGCCCATGATGCCTCAGGCCATCAGGGCAGAGATGCCACCCATAGATGGGCACGAGACCGAGGGATGGACTTAACCAAGGACATTATTTCTCAGATTATCCATGACTGTGAGACCTGCATTGCCATTAAACAGGCTAAGAGACTGAAGCCCCTATGCTATGGTGGACGTTATAGTAAGAATAGATATGGGGAGGCCTGGCAACTTGATTCCATCACACTGCCATGAACCCGCCAAGGTAAGCACTATGTGCTCACCATAGTGGAAGCCACCACTGGATGGCTGGAGACGCATCCGGTGCCCTACGCCACTGCCCGAAATACCATCCTGGGCCTTGAAAAGCAAGTCCTGTGGCAACATGGCACCCCAGAGCGCACCAAGTCAGATAATGGAACTCATTTCAGGAACAGTTTAGTTGCCACCTGGTCGAAGGAGCATGGCATCAAGTGGGTGTATCACATCCCAAACCATGCAGCAGCTGCGGGGAAAGTTGAACGGCAGAATGGACTGTTGAAAACTACTCTGAAGGCGTTGGGTGGAGGGACATGCGAGCACTGGGATCAGCATCTAGCAAAGGCTATATGGTTAATCAACACCAGAGGTTCCATCAACCGAGCCGGCCCTGCCCAATCAGAGTCCCTTCACACCGTGGATGGAGACAAGGTCCCAGTGATTCACGAGGGGTATGTTAGGGAAAAAGGTTTGGATTAACCCTGCCTCGAGCAAAAGCAAACCCATTCGTGGGATTGTTTTTGCCCAAGGGCCCGGTTGCACCAGGTGGGTGATGCAGAAAGATAGAGAAACCCGGTGTATACCTCAAGGAGACCTTATTTTCGGTTGAACTGGCTGTAACTGTATATTTGCATCTGTATGTAACTCTGTATCTGTATTTGTATATACCTATTAGTAGATGTGTACATAGTTAGAATAATGCATGTACGTATGAAGTTCAAAGACTTAATCTGATAAAGTGTGAAAGCATGGGAAAGAAAAATTAGGGGTGAATAATGTTATAGGTTATAAATCTGAGAGGCGAATTTTTCTTCTCTGCTTCATTGTAAGAAAAATGGAGTTGGAATGGGAAGGGGGAAGGGGAGGTTATTAGCTTTACAAAAGGTATAGCCAGCCGAGCTGCATTCCTAGCTAATGGCCCATTCGAAGGTTGGAGTGAGGGGGGGAAGGAGTTTGAGATTTTGGGGTAACTCACCGCTCTTAGGGAGGAGGGGTCAGACAGCTAAGTTCTCTGGCCGGACAGAGACAGGGACTGTGTCTGGGCATTTCTGGAGGAAAAGCCTGGGAGTCAGTCTTTCTGATTCTTTCATCCTGGTGAGGCCTGACCACTGTCCTTGCGCCGCCACTGCCTCGTGACTCCAGCCGGGACCTACTGGGTTTTTTCATCGTAGAGGTCTGTGCTCACTGGGAGAGAAGGGGAGAGCCTTGGAACACCGTCATCTGAGACAACAGTGAGTCTCGTGGGAGTGAACTGCTTCCCTTCCCCTTTTCTTCCCCTGGGGGGAAGGGTCCCCCATTTTTTTTTCTTTTTGGCTTCTCCTGCGATCTGAGACAACCCCTCAGATCCCCTCCTCACGTGGTGACCGCCACAGCCCAACAGCGCCCCCTGCCGACCACCACAGAGAACTTCAGGCTCTACACCTCCAGCTATCCAACAGCTCCCCCTGCAGTTCAAGACAAAGAACTGCAGGCCCTACACCTTCAGCCCTCCAACAGCGCCCCCTGCAGGCCACGGTTAGGACTGCGCTAA